>NC_028645.1:61733381-61846924 GCF_001406875.1 Solanum pennellii | reverse complement strand
CCCCCCCCCCCCAAGCAAAACTGCACTTAGAAGGGCTACTTTCGGTACTAGTAGAGGAACAACTCGTTTTTAGGCGGTCAACAGTCGCCAAGAGCAAGAGGTTCACCAGATGTTGTCATTGGTATTATTCAACTCTTTGAGTTACTATTTATTCTTTGCTAGTTCAAGGAGCAAGTTTACCTATTGTAACCCGTTATGTTGCTATGAATTTTAATGCTACCCCCTAGCAATTTAGTAAACAGTCAATGTTTCTACACCCATTGGTGAGTCCATTCTAGAAGAGAGAGTTGTCGTGATTGGATCATTTCCGTCAATCATGAGAGTAGCATGATTGATTTAATTGAATTGAACATGGTTTTATTTGATGTCATTCTTGGTATGGTGAGTCCTAGCTGAGAGAGTTTGTCGTGATTGGCCCGTTTCCATCAATCACGACAGTAACTTGGATGATTTATTTGAATTGGGCATGGTAGACTTTGAGGTCATTCTTGGTATGGACTGTCTTCATGCCTGTTATGCCTCACTTCATTGTAGAACTGAGTAGTAAAGTTTCAATTTCCAAATGAGTCAGTCTTTGAGTGGAAAAACAGTTCCAAAGCGCCTAAAGGTCATTCATTTGGTACCTTAAGGCAAGAAAG
This sequence comes from Solanum pennellii, assembly GCF_001406875.1. Lineage (NCBI taxonomy): Eukaryota > Viridiplantae > Streptophyta > Magnoliopsida > Solanales > Solanaceae > Solanum > Solanum pennellii. Next base: position 61,846,286 of record NC_028645.1, on the reverse strand, counting down.
TTAGTTTAAAAGGGTTGTATCTATCACTTAGTTTGAGTTAATTATCGAATTGTTGAGGTACCTCCCATTCAGTCAGTTCCAGTAGTGAAAGAGTTCCCAAAAGTCATTCAAGATGATCTACCCAGAGTCCATCAAAAGAGAGAGATAAACTTTTATATAGATCTTCTTCCAGATACTCATCCTATCTATATTCCTACATAAAGAATAGAACCAACAGATTTAAAAGAGCCGCTGAAAGATCTTTTTTTTTTATATAAAAGGCTTTATTCGACAAAGTTTCTCACCTTGGGATGTTTCGGTCTTATTTGTGTGAGAAAGATTGATGGTTCCCTTAGGATGTGTATAGACTACCGTCAGTTAAACAAGGTTACCATCAAGAATAAGTATCCTCTCCTAGAATTGACTTGAGATAAGACTACAACTAGTTGAGAGTAAGAGAATGTTATATTCCAAAGACAGCTTTCAGAACAAGATATGGACATTATGAGTTTTCGGTCATGTCCTTTGCGTTGACCAATGTGCTTGAAGCACTCATGGACATGAATACAGTCTTTAAGCCTTATTTAGATATTTTTGTTATCGTCTTCATTGATGACTTACCAACATATTCAAAGAATGAAGAAGATCATGCTAGTCATCTCATAATAGTTCTTCGGACTTTGAATGATAGAAAATTGTGTGCCAAGTTCTCTAAGTGTGAGTTTTGGCTTGAGTTTGTGGAATTCTTTGGTCACATAGTTTTCAGTGAGGGTATTAGAGTTGATACCCAAAAAATTGAGGTAGTGAAGAATTGGCCTAGATCCACATTTCCAACTGATATTAGGTGTCTCTTGGGTTTGGCTGGTTACTATAGAAGATTTGTAGTAGGTTTCTCGTCCATTTCATTTCCTTTGACAATGTTGACTCAGAAAATAATGAAGTTTTAATGGTCTGAAGCTTATGATAAAAGCTTTCAGGAGTTGAAGAAGAGATTGATTATTGCCCCAATTTTATGTTTACCGGAAGGTACCAATGGTTTTGTGGTGTATTGTGATTAATCTGGTGTTGGTTAAGGTTGTGCTCTCATGCAGAATTACAATGATATAGTTTATGTCTCCAGACCGTTGAAGGTTCAAGAGAAGAATTATTCAACCCCATGACTTAGAGTTGGCTGTTGTGGTATTTGCCTTGAAAATATGACATCACTATTTGTATGGTGTTCATGTTGATGTCTTCATTGATCATAAGAGCCTACAATATGTGTTCACTCAAAGAGATCTTAATCTCAGATAAAGGAGGTGGTTAGAATTGTTCAAGCATTATGACATGAGTATTCTTTATCACCCAGGTAAGGTTAACGTTGTTGCAGATGCCTTAAGTAAGTTGTCCATAGGTAGTACCACCCATCTTGAGGTAGAGATGAAATAACTAGAAAAGGATGTGTATCAAATCACATAAAGAAGTTGTTTTTAAAATATATGAGCTAAGTATATTTTTGGGAGTAGTATTGAGCACCGATACGGGGATGTGAGTCATATTAACTCAAGTCTTTACAAACCATGTAGACGTTATGGGTAAAAGAAGGTCATAATTTTTAGATGAATTCTTTTCACTTAGACTAGTGGATCCACTTTGTGAGTTATCTTCCTATACCCCCGACATGGTATATGCTGGTCCTTGGCAGCGTGAGATAAAGTATTGTATCATAACTATAGATCTTAAGTTGTTGTTGTCGGTTAGAGATACTCCCACAGTAGTAATTGCATTGTTTCTCCAGGGGTTCTACTTAGTATGAACGGGGGAATGAGACTTCATTCATGCAATGCACAAGTAGACTTTGAGAGAAAGCATGGTATGTCTTTATGATATTATGATTATGAGTTGACATCATGTTTTAAATATTTTTCCTTTTTTTTATATTTCACTTGTTTTAAAATGCTATATAATGAAATGAGTTAATTTAAGTTGTAACATCTCACAAATTGAGATAGTTAGGAAGAAGCTTAAAGGTGGAATAGTCACTTTTGGAAAGAATTATTTGGAAATTTGCTTAAGTTGGGGAAAAGTGAGTTTTTGGTCAATCTCAAATGCTCATAACTGCTAGATCAGGAAGAGTTAAAGGTAGATCTTGATATGGTTGGAAAGATCTTGGAGATATTTTTCCAACATCGCCAAGTTTGCACGATTTCGATATCGTTTGAGTGAGTTATGCCTTTTGAAAGTTGGCCTATTGTATTAAGGATAGTCTAGTCCGGATTTGGGAAGGGCAAAGTTGTCTTTTCTTTACCAAATTATTTTATTTCATTTTTTAATGATCAATTGGGGTCTAAACTAATCTTAATAAGTTCACGCTTTTAGAAAACAAGTTAGGATTTTGAGAGAAGAGAAAAGAATAGGAGAAAAAAGGTGAGAGGAGAAGAGGAAGCAAGAACGTTCCAGATCATCGAAGTTCGTCCTGTGTAATTCGTTGGGGGTTATCCCTATAAAGGTATTGTAAGGCTCTCATAACATTGGGATCGTTCTTACATGTGACAAGCATATATTTAAGTTTGGATTCATCTAAAAATCATTAGAATATTGATATCTTGATACCTTTTCTTGAATTCCTGTATTATTATGGAATTGCCTAAGTTGTGAAATTTGAATTTGTTACGTCGCATTATGAGGTCGTTTCGGGTTAGATTCTTTGGTACATTTTTGGTTATTTGTATCTAAAAGAAAATTAAGAAAAAGAACCGAGTTTGGGTGAATTGCGGAATAAAAAACATGAAATTTCAACGAGCGAAATCTGGGCATAGAAGCGTGTCGCGCGACCTGTTCCTAGAATCAAAATTCTGCTCCGCATCGCGGAGCTTACACGAGGTGCTCTGCCTCAAAATATTTTTTTGTAACAATAATTAAATCATGCCTCCGCGTCGCGGACTCTCTCTCAAATTTTGATTTTCAGATATTTCTCATGTTTAGCTATCTAGAATCATTTTTAACACATAGAAGATAAGTATATTTTTGGGAGTAGTATTGAGCACCGATGTGAGGATGCGAGTTTCATATTAACTCAAGTATCCGTAAACCATGTAACCATATGGGTAGAAAAGAGTCATACATATAGAGGAACCGTTTTCACAGTAGACTAATGGATCCATTAGGAAGTTCTGGTCCTTTACTCTTGCAAGGTTAGGATGGCCAGGCAGTGTGGGCCGAGTAACGTTGTATAATCACTATAACTATTTATTGGTAGTTGTCGGTTACCAAAACTCCCACAACATTAGTTGTATGGTTCATCGAAAGATTCTACTTAGTATGAATGGAGGTATGGTACTTCATTCATGCATTGCACGAGTAGACTTTGAGAGGAAGCATGATGTCTTTTATTAAGATTATGAGTTTACATCAGATTATTTTGCATTTTTACATACACCTCAGAGTTAATTGTACGTTTGCATACACAGAGTTGGAAACCCTGTTTTAAACAAATTTTATTTATATTGCACATGTCTTTAAATTGCTATATAATGAAATGAGTTATTTATATTGAGTTGTGTTAATCATGAGTCGAGCAGAACCAAGGTAAGTGTTCCATCTTAATCTCATCAATTTTAAGTTGTTTTAGCATTCCAACTAACGTACTCGTATATTCAATGTATTGATACCAGTTGTCCTGCATCGGATCGTGATGCAGACGTGAGTAAGTAGGATCAGCATTTGGCGTACCGTTGATCCAGTGAGTAGACCAAAGTCAGTAGGTGAGCATCCCTCATTTCATAGGACATCTTTATCATTCAAGTTATTATTTTTAGTTTTTAATTGTTACGATGATTGTGGGTCCTCTCCCAACATCCCTCTTTATTTTAGAGGCTTCATAGACAGTTAATGTTAGTTTATTTTATCTTTTAATTTTACTTGAAAACGATAAGACTTGAGTTACCATTTTGGCTAAGTATTATTTTTATGTTATTTCTTGAATTATCTCAAGTGTTAAAGTCTTCTGCTGAGATAAGAAAGCAAGATCAAAGGTTCTCTTGGGGGCAATAATGGTCTTCGAGTGCCAGTCCCGCCCATGGTTTAGGCTAGGCGATGACATAAGTATTCGTGAGTTGAGGAGAGCCAAGGTAAGTGTTTCTTTCATAATCTATTTAAAGTCTATGTTGTTTTAGCATTCCAACTCGCATACTCGTACTCTAAATGTACCGATGCAAGTTATCGTGCATCGTATTATGATGCAGACGGAGGTAACTAGGATTGACATTCCGGCGCATCGTTGATCCTATGAGAATTTCAGAGTTTGCTGGTGATCCTCCTTGTATTTCGGAGGATCCATGTCCTTGTTTTCTATTTTACATCACAAGGATGTTGTGGGGTTTGTCCCAACATCCATCTCAATTATTTTTAGAGGCTTCATTGACAGTCAAATGTTAGTCCTTTGAATCTTTCATTATCATTTATTATGTACTAAGACTTGAGTTGCCATTTTGGCTAAGTAGAATGTTTTATCTTTAAAACTTTCTAAGTTATCTTTCTAAAAACAGAGTAAGTACATTTTAATCCTTCTTTTAATGCTTTAAGTCTCCTATTGAGTAAGTAAGTCAGGTCATCGGTTCTCTTGGGACTAGCAATGGTCGTTGAGTGCCGGTCCAACCCAGGGTGTAGGCTCGGGGTGTGACAAATGATCATTCAGGCTAGTGGTGAATTTGAGTATCAAGAGTTTTCATGAGGTTAACCATGATATAATAATATATTATTCATATGCTGCAAGTTTTACTGTTTTGATAAACTCAAATTTTAAAGACAAATGAAAATATCATCATGAGAAGTATAGAAAGTCACTACAATTTGATTGTAGTGACATATACATCTCCATAAACCTGATGAGTTACTTATCTTATAGAATAATTGTTTCAGGACCTGAGCCTACTCCATGGACGTGGACGACACTCGAAAACCATTGTTTGTCCCCAAGCGAACTCTCATCATGGATGACTACAAGCGGAAGACTAACTTAAGCATACAATGCTTAAAACTGAATAAAATTTCATGAAAAACTTAAATAAAATCTTTAACTCAAAAGAAAACATGAATGAAAATAAATTATTCAACTCACCATAAAATAGGAAACCTAAGCCTTTTAAACCTTTAATAAAATAAATGAATAATACATAATTTTCCACTATAAATACTATCGATGAAGCCTCTAACTAATAAAGATGGAAGTACGGACAAGACCCACGACATCCTACAACTAATATAACTGAAAGGTAAATGAAATCCTTCTGAAGCAAGGAGGCTCAAGATAGCTAACTCAAACTATCGAATGTATCAACGAAGTTCCTGTTGATGATTCTCAATACCTGTGTCTACTTTATGAGAAAATATTGGCCAAATCGCTCAGTACTAGAATATACGAGCATGTAAGGGGAATTCTAAATCATAACATAAGCTTGAACATGATAAACATCTAAACATATTTAACTTTTTTTCAAACTTACGCAACTCAAGGAATACTCAAGGATACCCAAAACTAATCAAACTTACTAAACTAAAATTTATTCAAGGATAAGATTTCCAACTCAGAGATTAGATACACAATGTCAAAGATATGATACTCGACTTGAAATACTCAACTCAAGATACTCAACGATAATGCAATAGTAAAAGATGGAATATCTGGAAGGCTTCATAAAAAGTAAAAGCAATTTAGTTCATCAAAGAAAATGCAATAAAAATATAAACTTTACTTATAATTTAAGTATTATATCTTATGTGGGAGTTTCTCAAACCGACAACCATAACTATGAGCCTAAGTGGTGATACAACGTCTTGTTCACGCTGCCAAAACATTCGTGTACTTTATCATCATGTAGAACACTTAACTTAGTGTTCCACTAGCTTATGCTAAAAGCATCTTAAGGAGTTATCTAAGTAGTATGACCCTTTACTACCCATGATGACTACATGGTTTTATGGAAAGTTGAGTTATCTGAACTCGCATCCCCATATCAGTGCTCAATACTAATCCCAAATTATAGTTAAAAACAAAAAACTTCTTTCTATGTCTTGAGATAATTACTCTAAACTTAGATTAAAATCTCTCTTGGAATCGATGTTCCCTTTCTTTCTAAAATATGAAAACAATTCAAAACTCTTTTGGAAATCTCGGTTCACTCTCATCTCAAATGTAAAAATTATTTACTCTTGGGAATAATTATTTCCCATACAATCTTTGTAGAAATTAACATTACTCTTACTCTTTACTCAACTCAAAGCTTAAGTCTTAAAACAAATTTAAAACGTTGTTGAAAGACTTTTGAAAACTTTGTAAACTTCTCTTTTAACTTGCTCATTAACTTCTAGGACTTGACTCTTAACTTTTATTGAATTGAATTATTGATTAAAGATTCATGATATCATGTAGATGGTTAATTTCATGATGTTAAACTTGGAAGTTTCGTGTAGAATTATGAGCATGAACTACTAAATCAGGGACTCAAAGAAACTTTTCATCTCAAGACTATTCGATTTATAGGGTTTATGCGGAATTATGGGCATGAACAATTCAATTGAAGGACTTCATGGGTAACATGTTATAGTTCCATGATTATAAATATAAACTCAAATGTGTTATAAACTTATTATTCAATACTAAAAACATGAAGATGCTACTCCTCTCAAAGATACTCAATTTGTTGAGTCCATGAGAAATTTATGGGCATGAACGACTCGATTCTAAGGTCTACATACTACATGGAACTCATGTATATGACTCTTATCATTATCTTATTTACTCCCTCAAAACATAGTTCAAATCAATGAGGGATCTCAACGAATTCACAGTTGAACTTAAGGCTTTCTTGAACTCTACTATTTACTCTCTCTTGAATGTGAAATTATGAATTCAAGAGTTTTGGTTCATGACATCGAAGATCCCATAATGAAAAGGTGGACACATGAATACATTCTCGTACTCACTTTTTCGATTCTTGAAACAAGTTACTATATGTTGTAAAGAATCCACAAAAGGACTCAAAGGGACTTTCTTAAGATGTTAGAAGAATTCTCAAAACTTAACTCTCAACTCTACCTTGAATTTGAATTATGAATTCAAGGTTATGATGATGTTAGGAATGATTTTAGGTGTTTAGAAGTAGCTTAGATTAGTTAGATAAAAATGGAGTGGACGCACACTTTAAATGAACTTAAACGGAGCAACCGAACACAAACTGAACGGGGCAAACGACCCTGGCACACTGAGTGGCGCGTGGAGACAGCCCCTAAACTTCATAGGAGTGTTAGGGTCACAAAGGCTAGCGCATCGCGCTAGGCCCCAACCCAGAAAATCTGATGAATTTCCTTGCGCATTTTCTCACCCTAACATGCCTAGAATCGAACGGTTTCCTCCCCAATCACTTGGATTCTATTAATTAGCATAAGTACACTCTAAGATACTCATTAAAACCCTCAAAAAACTCACTTACATATCAATAAATCATCAAAACCCCAACACAACAAGATTTAGAATGAACTTCAATAATATCTATCAAAAACTCAAATCTTTCAACTTCAAGAATGAAATTTGTGCCTAAAATATAATTATTGGTGTGTGGGTTACTAAAAACAACACTATGGAAGCTTACATGCCTCTTAGGGATTAAATCCATGGTGAAACTCCGTAACAAGACGCAAGAATTTTGACTAACACTTGATCCTCTCCTATTTTCTATTTTATTCGCTTCTTGAACTTTAAACTGAAATCCTAGGAAAAACTAATAGGATTAGACCCCTAAAATATTATTAGAAACAACTTAAATCTGAATGGGTAAGGAAAGGACCAAAATAACCACCACTATTTTTGACCAACTTTCTTTAACTGGACATCCTAACTTCAAAAGGTCATATCTCACTCGTTCAAACTCGAAACATAGCAAACTTGGTCGAATCGGAAATATAATTCAAAGACATTTCCTAAGATATCATTTAGCACACCTAAATCATCATGTGTTGGGAGTTATAGTTGTTTGATGTTTACCCAAAACTCATACTTCTCTTAACTTTCCAAATTACAGATTTTTCCTATTTTCAATTTAGTTCCTTTCTGAACTCAATGTTCTACATCTATTGATATTATATTCAAGAAATGTTAAATTATTTTGCATAAAAATACTCACTACGAAGGATGGTTCAAGTCTTAGCTGAAAACTTTTCCTGGGTGTTACAAACGGATCACCAAACAAATTGTGTGCTATAGCACACGAAAATCATTAAAATAGGAGGAATGCACGTGTGGAGGCCCGTTTGACCTTGAAAATGGGTCATACTGGCTGTGAGGACCAACCTGCTGCATAACAAGGTGTTGATGGACGTCTACGAAAATTTTTGTCTTTTTGATGTCAGAATCCTGATCACCAAAAAAAAGGTGTGTTATAGCACACGAAAATTGATGAAAAAAGGGGGTATGCGCGCTTCGCGGCTTGTTTGACCTTTAACATGCGTCAGAATGGCCGTGAGGGCCTACCGGCTTCATACACAAGGTGTAGATGGATGTCTACAAAAAATTTGACATTTTTGACGTCAAAATCCGAATCGCAAAAATAATGGTGTGCTATAGCACACAGAAATCATCATATTGGGGGGTATGCGCTTCAGGGCTTGTTTCACCCTAAAAATCGGCGGGACTGGCTATGAGGACCAATTGGCTGTATAACAAAGGTCTTGATGGATATCCACAAAATTTTTTGGCATTTTTTGACATCGCAATCCGGATTACCAAAAAAAAAGGTGTGCCATAGCAAACAAAAATCATTTAAATAGGGGTTATTTGCGCTTCGGGGATGGTTTAACCTTGAAAATGGGTCGAACTGGCCGTGATGGACAAAAGGATGGATAGCCAAGGTCTTGACCGACACCAACCAAAATTTTTTTGACGTCGGAATTAGGATCACCAAAAAAATGGTGTGCTACACACGAAAATCATAGAAATTGGGGTATGCGCGTTTCGAGGCTCATTTGACCATGAAAATGGGTCGGACTGGCCGTGAGGTCCAACTGGTTGTATGGCAAAGATCTTGATAGTTGTCCGCAAAAAATTTTGGCATTTTTTGACGTCGGAATCTGTATCACCAAAAAGATGGTGTGCTATAGCACACAAAAATTGTAGAAATGGGAGGTATGCGCAGTTCGGGGAACGTTTAACCTTAAAAATTAGTGGGTATGGCCGTGAGGTCTACCCAGTTGCACAACCAAGGTCTTGACGGACGTCAACAAAAGAATTTGGCATTTTTACCATCGGGATGCGGATCACCTAAAAATGGTGTGCCATTGCACACGAAAATCATCAAAATGGAGGGTATGTGCGCTTCGGAGCTCGTTTGACCTTGAAAACGGGTTGGACTGGATGTAACGGAATACGGGCTGCATATACAAGGTCTTCACGGATGTCCACAAAAATTTTTTGGCATTTTTACGTCAGAATCTAGATCACCAAAAAGATTGGGTGTTATAGCATACGAAAATCATCGAAATAGGGGGTATGCACGCTTCCTGGGTTCGATCGACCTTGAAAAAAGGTCAGACTGGCCATGAGGGATAGGCAGATGCATAGCCAATGTCTTAAAGGACATTTAAAATTTTTTTTGGCATTTTTGAAGTCGAAATCAGGAACACCAAAAGATCATCGATATGGGGGGTCTGGCGCTTCAGAGCTTTTTGACCTTGAAAACAGGTTGAACTGGCTCTAAGAGCGCATCAGCTGCATAGCCAGAGTCTTGAAGGACGACCAAAAAAACTTTTTTCATTTTGAAAGTCAAAATCCGAATCATCGAAAATTTATGTGCTATAGCACACGAAAACTGTCAAAATTGGGGGTATGCATGCTTCGAGGATCGATTAACCTTGATAGCGGATTGGACTAGCCATGAGGGCCAACCAAATGCATAGCCTAGGTCTTAACGGACGTCCACAAAAACATTCGGCATTTTTTACATCGAAATCTAGATCACCGAAAAACAGTGTTATTAGCACATGAAAATTATCGAAATGGGGGGTTTGCGCGCTTCGAGGCCTGTTGAACCTTGAAAATTGGTCATACTGGTCGAGACGGCCAACCGGCAGCATAGCCAAGGTCTTGATGGAGGTCCACAAAACGTTTTGACATTTTTGACGTCGAAAAACGGATCACCAAAAAATTGGTGTGCTATAGCTTACGAAAATCATTGAATTGAGGGGAGTACGCGATTTGAGGCTCGTTTGACCATAAAAATGGGTTGGACTAGCCGTGAGGGTCAAACGGCTGCATAGCCAAAGTCTTGACAGACGTCCACAAAAAATTTAAGCATTTTGACGTCACAATCCAGCTTACCAAAAATATTGTGTGTTATAGTACATAAAAATCGTCAAAATAGGGGTTATGTACTCTTCGGAACTTGTTTGACCTTTAAAACAGGTCGGACTCGTCATGAGGTCCACGAGGGCTAATGGCTGCATAGCAAGGTCTTGATGGACGTCCACAAAATATTTTGGATTTTTTTAACATCGGAATCCGAATTACCAGTAAAAAGTGTGTTGTAGCACAGGAAAATAATTTAAAATGGGGGTATGCGCGCTTCGGGGTTCGTTTGACTTTTAAAACAGGTTGGACTGCCCGTGAGGGTCAAACTTCTGCATAGCCAAGGTCTTAACGGACGTCTACAAAATACTTTGGTATTTCTGACGTCGGAATCTGGATCACCAAAAATGTGGTGTGCTATAGCACACGAAAATCATCAAAATGGGGGGTATGTGCTCTTCGAGCCTCATTTGAACTTTGAATATGCGTCGGACTGGATGTGAGGGCCAACTGGATGCAATTCCAAGGTCTTGACGAACATTTTAAAAATGTTTCATCATTTTCGAAGTCTCAATACGGGTCACCAAAAAAAAGGTGTGCTATAGCACATGAAAATGGTTGAAATAAGGGGTATGCGCGCATCAGGGCTCATTTGACCTTGAAATATGCGTAGGACTGGCCATGAGGGCCAACCGGATGAATTGCCATGTTTACAAAAAAGTTCAGCAGTTTTGACGTTGCAATCCGGATCACCTAAAAAAAGGTGTGCTATAGCACATGCAAATTGTCGAAATAAGGTGTATGTGCGCTTCAGGGCTCATTTGACCTTGAATATGCATAGGATTGGCCGTGAAGTCCAACTGGATGCATTGCCAAAATGTTGACGGATGTTTACAAAAATCTTCGAAATTGGGGGAATGCACTCTTCTATGCTCGTTTTACATTTAAAATTGGTCGGACTGGCCGTGAGGGCCAAAGGGTGCATAGCCAAGGTGTTGACGGATGTCCACAAACAATTTTGGCATTTTGACGTCGGAATACAAATCATTAAAAAAATGGTGTGTTAAAGCACACGAAAATCAACAAAATACGGGGTATGCGCGCTTCGTAGCTTGTTTGAACTTAACAACGGGTCGAACTGGCCATGAGGTCCAACCAACTGCTTAGTCAAAGCCTTGAAGGAAATCCACAAACCTTTTCGGCATTTTTGATTTATTAATCCGGATCACCAAAAAAAGGTGTGCTGTAGCACACGAAAAAATTATTGAAATTGGGGGTTGCGCGCTTCAGGCCTTGTTTGACCATGAATATGGGTTGGACTTGCCGTGAGGGACAACCGGCTGCATAGACAAGGACTTCACAGACGTCCAAAAAAAATTTCAGCATTTTTGACGTTGGAATTCGAATCGCCAAAAAAATGTTGTGCTATCACACAAATATCATCGAAATGGGGGGTATGCGTGCTTTGAGGATCGATTGACCTTGTAAACAGGTCGTACTGGTTGTAAGGGCAAACCGACTGCATAGCCAAAGTGTTGAAGAATGTTCAAAATTTTTTTTGGCATTTTGGACGTCAGAATCCGGATCACTGAAAAATTGTTTGCTATAGAACAGGAAAATCGTCTAAATTGGGGGAATGCGCGCTTCGAGGCCAGTTTCACCTTTAATATGGGTCATACTGGCTGTTAGCGCCAATCGTCTGCATGGTCAAGGTAGGTCTTGACGGAAGTACACATAACATTTTGGCATTCTTAACGTCAGAATCCGGATCACCAAAAAAATAATGCGCTATAGAACACAAAAATCGTCAAAATGGGAAGAATGCACGCATCGAGGCCCATTTGACTTTGAAAATGGGTCATACTGACTGTGAGGACCAACATGCTGCATAGAAATTTTTTTTTGGCATTTTGATGTCGGAATCCAGATCACCAAAAAATGGTGTGTTACAGCACACTAAAATCGACGAAATAGGGGGTATGCACGCTTCGGGGCTTGTTTGACCTTTAAAATGGGTCAGACTAGCCGTGAGGGCCTACCGGATTCATACCCAAGGTGTAGACTGACGTCTACAAAAACTTTTGACGTCTGAATCAAAATCCCCAAAATAATGGTGTGCTATAGCACACAGAAATCATCGTATAGAGGGACAACAGGCTGCATAACTAAGGTCTTAACAGACGTCCACCAAAAATTTTAGAATTTTTGACATAAGAATCCGTATCACCAACAAAATGGTGTGCTATAGCACACGAAAATCGTCGAAATGGGGGTATCCGCTCTTTGGGGCTCGTTTGAACTAGAAAACGGGTCAGACTGGCCATGAGGTGCAGCCGGCTGTATAGCAAAGATGTTGATGGATGACCACAAAAATTTTTGCATTTTTTGACGTCGTAATCCATATCACCAAAAATATGGTGTGCTATAGCATATGAAGATCGTCGAAATGGGAGGTATACGCAGTTCGGACAGGTTTGACCTTAAAAATGGGTGGGATTGGAAGTCAAGTCCTACCGGTTGCATAGCCCAGGTCTTGACAGACGACAACAAAAAAAAATTGGCATTTTTGATGTCGGGATCTTGAGCACCAAAAAAACTGTGCGCCATAGCACACGAAAATCATCAAAATGGAACGTATGCACGCTTTGGGGCTCATTTGAACTTGAAAACGGGTTGAACTAGCCGTGAGGGCCAACAGGCTGCATACACAAGGTCTTGAAAGACATCCAAAAATTTTTTTTGCATTTTTATGTCGAAATCGATATCACCAAAAAGTCATAGAAATGGGGGGGGTCTGTTGCTTCAGGGCTTTTTGACCTTTAAAAAGGTTTGGACTGTCTAAGAGCAAACCAGCTGCATAGCCAAAGTCTTGAAGGACGACCAAAAAAAATATCGGCATTTTGAAAGTCAAAATCTGAATCATCGAAAAATTGTGTGCTATAGCACAATAAAATTGTCAAAATTTGGGGTATGTGCGCTTCGAGGATCGATTGACCTTGATAACGGGTCGGACTAGCCGTGAGGGACAACTAGATACATAGCCTAGGTATTGACGGACGTCCACAAAAACATTCGTCATTTTTGACATCGGTATCCAGATCACCGATAAAAATGTGTGCTATAGCACATGAAAATCGTTCAAATGGGGGATTTGCGCGCTTCGAGGCCCGTTCAACCTTGAAAACGTGTCATACCGGTCAAGATGGCCAACTGGCTACATAGCCAAGGTCTTGACGGACGTCCTCAAAAATTTTTGGCATTTTTGACATGGAAATCCGGATAACCAAACAAACAGTGTGCTATAGCTTACGACAATTGTTGAAATAAGGGAAATGCGCGCTTTGAGGCTCGTTTGACCATAAAAATGGGTCGGATTGGACGTGAGGGAAAAACGGCTGCATAGCCAAAGTCTTGAAGGCCGCTAAATTTTTTTTTTTTGCATTTTTGATGTTGAAATCAGGTATACAGAAAAATAGTGTGCTATAGCACACAAAAACATCGAAATGGAGGGATGCGTGCTTCAAGGCTCGCTTGACCTTAAAATGGGTCGGACTAGACGTGAGGGCCATCCGGATGCATAGCCAAAGTCTAGAAGGACGTCCAAATTTTTTTTTGCATTTTGGACAGCATAATCCAGATCACTGAAAAAATTATATGCAATAGCACACAGAAATCGTCGAAATAGGGGGAATGCGCGCTTCGAGGCCTATTTGACCCTTTAAAATGGGTCATTCTGGCCGTGAGGGCCAATCGTATATATAGTTAAAGTCTTGACGGATGTCTATAAAATATTTTGACATTTTTAATGTCGGAATTCGGATCACCAAAAAAATTATGGGCTATATAGCACAGGAAAATTGTCGAATTCGGGGGAATGCACGCATCGAGGCCCGTTTGACCTTGAAAATGGGTCATACTGGCCGTGAGGACCGACCTGCTGCATAGACAAAGTCTAGAAGGAAGTCAATTTTTTTTTTGGCATTTTGGACATCAGAATCCGGATCACTAAAAATATTTTATGCTATAGCACACTAAAATCGTCGAAATGGGGAGAATGCACGCTTAAAGGCCAGTTTGACCTTTAAAATGGGTCATACTTGCCGTGAGGGCAAACCATCTATATAGTCAAGGTCTTGACGGACGTTTACAAAACATCTCGGAATTTTTAACGTCGGAATCCGGATCACCAAATAAATTATGTGCTATATCACACAAAAATTGTAAAAATTGGGGGAATGCACGCATGGAGGCCCGTTTGACCTTGAAAACGGGTCATACTGGCCGTTAGGACCAACCTTCTTCATATCCAAGGATTTAACCGATGTCAATAAAAATTTTTGGCATTTGACGTCTGAATCACGATCACCAAATAAATGGTGTGTTATGGCACATGAAAATCATCGAACTAGGGGGTATGCGTGCTTTAAAGCTTTTTTGACCTTGAAAACGGGTCGGACAGGCCGTGAGGGTCAACCGGATGCATAGCCAAAGTATTGAAGGACGTTAATAAAACATTTTTGCATTTTTGACGTCGAACTTCGGATCACCAAAAAAATGGTGTGCTATAGAACATAAAAAAACGTCGAAATGACAGAATGCATGTTTCGAGAATCATTTGACCTTAAAGTGGGTCGAAATGGCCGTGAGGGCCAAACTACTGCATAGACAAGGTCTTGACGGATGTCCACAAAAAGTTTTGGCATCTTTTGACATCGAAAATAGGTCAGACATGCTGTGAGGGTCAACTAGATGCATAGACAAGGTCTTGACGGACGTCCACAAAAATTTTTGGCATTTTGACGTCGGAATCCCGATAACTAAAAAAATTGTGTTCTATAGCACATGAAGATCGTCAAAATTAGGGGAATGCGCGCTTCGCGGCTCGTTTGCTCTTGAAAATGGGTCAAACTGGACGTGATGACCAGCCGGCTACATTGTCAAGGTCTTGACCGACGTCTACAAAACATTTTCGAATTTCAGACGACGAAATTAGGATCACCGAAAAAATGTGTGCTAGAGCACACGAATATCGTCGAAATAGGAGTTATGCACGTTTTGGGGCTCGTTTGATATTTAATATGGGTCTGACATGCCTTGAGGTCCAACCGGCTGCATATCCAAGGTCTAAACGGACGTCCACAAAAAATTTTGGCATTTTAATGTCGGAATAGAGCTTACCAAATAAATGGTGTGTTATAGTACATGAAAATCGTTAAAATAGGTGTTATCCGCTCATCGGGACTTGTTTGACCTTTAAAATAGGTCGAACTCGTCGTGAGGTCCATGAGGGCCAATGGCTACATAGACAAGGTCTTGACGGAGGTCCATAAAATAATTTGGGTTTTTTTAACATCGGAATCTAAATTACCAGTAAAAAGTGTGTTGTAGCACACAAAAATCATTGAAAATGGGGGCATGCGCGCTTCGGGGCTCGTTTGATTTTTTAAACGGGTTGGACAGCACGTGAGGGTCAACCTTTTGCATAGCCAAGGTCATCACGGATCTCTACAAAACACTTCGGCATTTTTTCCGTCGGAATTCGGATCACCAAAAATGTGGTGTGCTATAGCACACGAAAATCATCGAAATAGGGGATATGTGCTCTTCGAGCCTCATTTGATATTTAGTATGCGTCTGACTGGATGTGAGGGCCACCTGGATGCACTGAAAAGGTATTGACGGACATTTTAAAAATATTTCATCAGTTTTGAAGTCGCAATCCGGATCACCAAAAAAAAGGTGTGCTATTGCACATGAAAATCGTTGAAAGAAGGGGTATGCACACTTTAGGGCTCATTTGACCTTGAATGTGCGTAGGATAAGCCGTGAGAGACAACCGGATGAACTGCCAAGAACTTGACGGATGTCTACAAAAAATTTCAGCATTTTTAAGGTCGCAATTCGGATCACCTAAAAAAGATCTGCTATATAGCACATGAAAATCGTCAAAATAAGGGGTATGCGTGCTCCAGGGCTCATTTGACCTTTAATATGCGTAGGACTGACCATGAGGTCCAACTGGATGGATTGCCAAGGTTTTGACGGTAGTTTAAAAAATTTCAGCATTTTTGACCTTGCGATCTGGATCACCAAAAAAAGGTGTGCTATAGCACACCAAAATCGTTGAAATCGGTGTATGCACGCTTCGGGGCTCGTTTGACCTTGAAGATGGGTTGGACTGGCTGTCAGGCCCAACTGTCTGCATTGTCAAATTCTTGAAGGACATTTTCAAAAAAAATTGCATTTTTAACGTCGAAATGCGGATCACCACAAAAATGTTGTGTTATAGCTTACAAAAATCGTCAAAATTGGGGGAATGCACTCTTCTGTGCTCGTTTGACCTTATAAATGGGTTAGACAGGCCGTGCGAGACAAAGGGAGCTTATCCAAGGTGTTGACAGAAATCCACAAAAAAATTTGGCATTTTTACGTCGGAATACAAATCATCAAAAAAGTGGTGTGGTATAGCACACGAAAATCAACGAAATAGGGGGCTATGCGCGCTTCGTTGCTTGTCTGAACTTGAAAACGGGTCGGACTGACCATGAGGTCCAACCAACTGCATAGTCAAAGTCTTGAAGGAAATCTTGAAGGAAATCCACAAAATTATTAGGCATTTCTGACGTATTAATCCGGATCACCAAAAAAAGTTGTGCTGTACCACACGAAAAATTATCGAAATTGGGGGGAATGCGCGCTTCAGGTTTTGTTTGACCATCAAAATGGGTAGGACTTTCCGTGAGGAACAACCGGCTGCATAGACAAGTACTTGAAAGACGTCCAAAAAAACTTTCAGCATTTTTGACGTTGGAATCGGAATCGCCAGAAAAATGTAGGGCTATCACACAAAAATCATCGAAATGGGGGGTATGCGTGCATCGAGGATTAATTGACCTTGTAAACGGGCCGTACTGGACGTCAGAAGTCAGATCACTGAAATTTTTTTTTGCTATAGTTTACAAAAATCATCGAAATGGAGGGAATGCGCGCTTCGAGGCCCGTTTGACATTTAAAATGGGACATTCTGGCCGTGAGGGCCAACCGTCTTCATAGTAAATGTCGGTCTTCACGGAGGTCCACAAAAAATTTTGGCATTCTTAACGAAGAAATCCGGATACCCAAAAAAATTGTGTGCTATAGAACACAAAGATAATCAAAATGGGGGGAATGCACACATCGAGGCTCATTTGACCTTAAAAATGGGTCATACTGGCCGTGAGGACAAACCTGCTGCATAGCAAAGGTGTTGATGCACGCCCAAAAAAAGTCGGAATCTAGAATCACAAAGAAATGGTGTGTTATAGCACACGAAAATCGATAAAATAGGGAGTATGCGCGCTTCAGGGCTTGTTTGACCTTTAAAATGAGTTGGACTGGCCGTGATGGCCTACCGGATTCATACCCAAGGTATAGATGGACGTCTACAAAAAATTTTGACATTTTTGAACTCAGAATCTAAATCGTCAAAATAATTGTGTGCTATTGCACACAGAAATCATCGTATTGGAGGGTATGCGCGCTTCAAGGCTCGTTTGACCTTGAAAATTGGTGGGACTGGCTGTGAGAACCAACTGGCTGCATATCCAAGGTCTTGATGGATATCCACAAAAAAATTTTGTCATTTTTTACATCGCAGTCCGGATTACCCAAAAAAAAGTGTGTCATAGCACACGAAAATTATCAAAATGGGGGATATTCGCGCTTCAGGGCTCGTTTGACCTTGAAAATGGGTCGGACTGGCCATGAGGTACAATACGCTGCACAACTATGGTCTTGACAGACGTCCACCAAAAAATTTGGAATTTTTTGTCATCGGAATACGGATCACCAAAAAAATAGTGTACAATAGCACACGAAAATCGTCGAAATGGGTTATGCGCGCTTCGGGGCTCGTTTGAGCTAGAATATATGTTGGACTGGCCGTGAGGTCCAGCCAGATATATAGAAAAGATGTTTACGGATGTCCACAATTTTTTTTTTAATTTTTTGACGTCGTAATCCGTATCACCAAAAATATGGTGTGCTATAGCACACGAAAATCATCAAAATTGAAGGTATACGCAGTTCCGGACACGTTAGACCTTAAAAATGGGTTGGTCTGGAAGTGAGGTCCTACCGGTTGCATATCCATGGTCTTGATGGACGCTAACAGAAAAATTTTGCATTTTTGACATTGTGATCTGGATCACCAAAAAAAGGGTGCGCCATAGCACACAAAAAAATATCAATATGGAGGTTATGCGCGCTTCGGGGCTCATCTGATCATTAAAACGGGTTGGACTGGCTGTGAGGGCCAACAGGATGCTCACACAAGGTCTTGAAAGATGTCCACAAAAAATTTTTGCATTTTTACGTCGAAATCTAAATTAGGGTTATGCCAGCTTCGGGCTCGTTTGACCTTGAACATGGGTCGGACTGGCGGTAAGGGACAACTGGCTAAAAAGCATTGGCAGTTTTGACGTTGGAATCTGGATCACCAAAACGCCACACAAAAATCATAAAAATGAGGTGCATGCGCACTTTGGGGCTAGTTTGACCTTGAAATGGGTTGGATCGTCATAAGGGCCAAGAGTTTCATGGCCAAAGTCTTGACGGATGTCCACAAATTCTTTTTGTATTTTTGATGTTGGAATCCGTATCACCAAAAAATGGTGTGCTATTGCACACACAAATCGTCAAAAAGGGGGGGTATGTACGCTTTGGGGCTCATTCGACCTTGAAAATGGTAGGGACTAGCCGTGAGGGGCTGGCTACATAGCCATGTTCTTGACGGATGTCCACAAAATCCTTTGGCATTTTTGACGTCAGAATTTTAATCACAAAAATAAGGCGTTCTATAGCAAACAAAAATCATCAAAATGGGGGGTATTCGGGATTTGGGGCTCGTTTAACCTTGAAAATGGGTCGGACTTGCCGTGAGTGACAACAGGCTGCATAGAAAAGGTCTTGACGGACGTCCCCAAAAATTATTGGCATTTTTTACGTTGGAATATGGATCACCACAAAATTGGTGTGCTGTAACACACGAAAATTATCGAAATGGGAGGTATGCGCACTTCGGGGCTTGTTTAACCTTGAAAATTGGTCGGACTAGACGTGAGCTCCAACCGGATGCATAGCAAAGATCCTGAAAGACATCAAAAAAAACTTTTAGCATTTTTGACGTCGGAGTCCATATCACCAAAAAAATGGTGTGCTATAGCAACGAAAATCATTGAAATAGGAGGTATACGTAGTTCGGGGCACGTTTGACCTTAAAAATTGGTCGAAATGCCCATGAGGGCCAACAGGTTGTACAACTAAGGTCTTTACGGAAGTCAACACAAAAAATTAGCATTTTTGGCGTCAGAATCCGGATAACCCAAAAAATGGGGCGGTATAGCACACAAAAATCATTGAAAAGGATGGTATGTACGCTTCGTGGCTCAGTTGACCTTGAAAACGGGTTTGACAGGCCATGAGGGCCAACAGGCTGCATAGACAAGGTCTTGACGGACGTCCACAAAATATTTGGCGTATGCACATTGGAATGTAGATCACAAAAAAAAGGTGTGTTATAGCACACGAAAATCATCGAAATAAGGGGTATACGCGCTTCGGGGATCAATTGACGTTGAAAATGGGTCGGACTGGCCGTGAGGGACATTTGGATGCATACCCAATGTATTGAAGGATGTTTACAAAATTTTTGGCATTTTTGACATCGAAATCGGGATTATTAAAAAAATGTCAAAAATGGGGTGGTATGATCGCTTCGGGGCTAGTTTGATCTTAACAATGGGTCGAGATGGCTGTGAGTGCCAACCGGCTGCATAGCCAAGGTCTTGACAAAAGTCCGCAGAAAAGTTTTGGTATTTTTTACATCAAAATGCGGGTCACCAAAAAATATGTGTGCTATAGCACACGAAAATCGTCGAAATAGGGGGCATGCGTGGTTCGGGACTCGTTTGACCTTGAAAATGGGTTGGACTAGACGTAAAGACAAACCGGCAGCATGGCCAAGGTCTTGACAGACGTCCATAAAATTTTTTTGATATTTTCGTTGTCGAAACCCCAATCAACAAAAAATGGTGTGCTAAAGCAAACGAAAATATTCGAAATGGGTGGTCTGCGCGCTTCGGGGCTTCTTTGACCTTGAAAATGGGCTGGAATGGCTTTGAGAGTACATCGGCTTCATAGCCAATGTCTTGACGGACGTCCACAAATAAAATTTCAGCATTTTTGACATCGGAATCTAGATAAGAAAAATGTGTGCTATATAGCACACGAAAATCGTCAAAATATGGATATGCGCTTTTCGCGGCACGTTTGACCTTGAAAATGGCTTGGTCTGGCTGTGAGGAACAACCCGCTACATTGGGAAGGTCTTGACGGGCGTCCATCAAAATTTTTGGCAAACTTGAAGTTAGAATCCAGATAACCAAAAAGTTTTGGAATTTTTTGATGTTGGAACCTGTATCACAATAAAATGGTGCGCTATAGTTCACGAAAATCGTCGAAATGGGAGTTTTGCGCAATTCATGGCACGTTTGACCTTAAAAATGGGTGAGACTGGCCGTGAGGGCCAACCAGTTGCACAGCCAAGGTCTTCACGCACGTCAACAATAAAATTTGGCATTTTTGACGTCGAAATTTGGATCACCAAAAAATGGTGCGCTATAAAACACGAAAATCATAAAAAGGGAGGGTATGCGCGCTTCGTGGCTCGTTTGACCTTGAAAATGGTCGGACTGGCCGTGAGGGCTCACAGGCGGCATAGAAAAGTTCTTGACGGACATCCACAAAAAATTTGTGCATTTTTACGTCGGAATCTAGATCACCAAAAAATGGTATGTTATTGCACACAAAAATCATCGAAATAGGGGTATGCGCGCTTCAGGGATCGATTAACCTTGAAAAAGGGTCGGACTGGACATGAGGGACAGCCTTATGCATAACCAAAGTCCTTAAGGACGTTTACAATTTTTTTTGCATTTTTAATGTTGAAATCAGGATCACCAAAAAAATGTCGATATGGGGGGTATGCGCGTTTCGGGGAATGTTTGAACTTGAAAATGGGTTGTACTCGCCGTGAGGGAAAACTAACTGCATAGACATGGTCTTGATAGACGTTCGGAAAATTTTTTGGCATTTTGGATGTCGAAATACGGATCACCAAAAAAATGGTGTGCTATAACATACGAAAATAATCGAAATGGGGGATATGTGCGCTTTGAGGCTTGTTTGTCCTTTAAAACGGGTTGTACTGGCCGTGATAGCAAACCGTCTGCATAGCCAAAGTCGTGAAGGACGTCCAAAAAAAATTTCAGCATTTTGGACGTCAGAATCCAAATCACCAAAAAATTGTGTGTTTAGCACATGAAAATAGTTGAAATTGGAGCAATGCGCGCTTCAAGGATCGTATGACCTTGAATATCGGTCGGATTAGCCGTGAGGGCCACCGGCTGCATAGCCAAGGTCATGAAGGACGTTCAAAAAAACTTTCGGCAGTTTTGACATCGGAATCCAGTTCACCAAAAATATTATGTGTTATAGCGTACGAAAATTATCGAAATGGGGGGTATGCACGCTTCGAGGATCGTTTTACCTCAAAAATGTGTCGGACTGTACGTAAGGGCAAACCGTCTGCATATACAATATCTTGACGCACATCTAAAAAATGTATTGGCATTTATGACGTTGGAATCCGGATCACCAAGAAAATGGTGTGCTATAGCAGAAGAAAATCGTTGAAATAGGGGTATGCGCACTTTGGGACTTGTTGATCTTGGATATGCGTCGGACTAGCCATGAGGGAAAATCAGTGGCATTGCAAAGGTCATGATGGACGTTTACAAAAAATTTAAGCATTTTTGATGTCATAATCCGGATCACAAAAAAAAGGCGTTCTACGGCACACGAAAATCGTCGAAATTGGTGTATGCGCTCTTCAGGGCTAGTTTGACCTTGAAAATGTGTATGACTGGCCGTTAGAGCCAACCGGCTGTATAGACAATGTCTTCAAGGACGTCCAAAAAAATTCATTATTTTGGACGTCATAATCCAAATCACCAAAAAATTGTTTGCTATAGGACACGAAAATTGTCGAAGTTGGGGCTATGCGCGCTTTAAGGATCGATTGACCTTGAAAACAGGTCAGATTGGCCGTGAGAGCCCACCGTATGCATAGCCAATGTCTTGAAGGACGTCCAATTTTTTTTTTGGCATTTTGGACTACAGAATCACAATCACCGAAAATTGTTTTGCAATAGCACATGCAAATTGTCGATATTAGGGTTATGCGCACCTCGAGGATTTATTGACCTTTAAAATGAGTCGTATTGGCTGTTAGGACCAACAAATGCATAGCCGAGGTCTTGATGGACATCCGCAAAAACTTTCGGCATTTTTGACATCAGAATTCGGATCAATGTGTGCTTCGAGACCCATTTGACCTTGAAAACAGATTATTCTAGCTGTGAGGACCAACTGGCTGCATAGAAAAGGTGTTGATGGTTGTCCACAAAACATTTCAGCATTTTTGATGTCGGAATACGAATCATCAAAAAATGTTGTGCTATAGCTTATGAAAATTATCTAAATGGGGGGAATGCACGCTTTGAGGCTCGTTTGACCTTAAAAATGCGTCGGACTGGCCATGAGAGCCAAATGGCTGCATAGCCAAGGTGTTGACGAACGTCCACAAAAAATTTAGGCATTTTGATTTAGAAATCAAGATCACCAAAAAATGGTGTGTTATAGCACACGAAAATCGTCGAAAGAGGGGGTATGCACGCTTCGTGGTTTGTTTGACCTTGAAAACGGGTCGAACTGGCCGTGAGGTCCATTCGACTGCATATCCAATGTCTTGAAGGAAGTCCATAGAACTTTTTCGGCATTTTTTATATCGTAATCCAGAACACTTAAAAAAAGTTGTGCTATAGCACACGAAAAGTCATATAAATGGGGGAATGCACGCATCGAGGCCTGTTTGACCTTGAAAATGGGTCATACTGGCCGTGAGAACCAACCGGCTGCATAGCAAAGGTCTTGAAAGACGTCCATAAATTTTTTTGGCATTTTGACGTTGAAATCCAGATCACCAAAAAGATGGTGTGTTATAGACAAGGTCATGATGGACGCCCACAAAAAAATCAGCTTTTTTATCGTTGAAATCCGGATCACCAATAAATTGGTTCTCTAAACCACACGAAAATCGTCAAAATAGGGTGTGTGCGTGCTTCAGGTCTTGTTTGACATTGAAAATGCGTAGGACTACTGTGAAGGCCAACCGGCTGCATAGCCAAGTTATTGACGGACGTCCACAAAAAGGTTTCGTATTTTTTACATTGGAATATGGATCACAAAAGAAATTGTGTGCTATAGCACACAAAAATCGTCGACATGAGGGATATGCGTGCTTCGGAGCTTGTTTGACCTCGAAAATAGGTTGGACTTGCTGTGTGGGTCAACTGGATGCATAGCCAAGGTATTGATAGACGTCTACAAAAATTTTGGCATTTTGACGTCGGACTCAGGATAAGTACAAAAATTATGTTCTATAGTACACGAAGATTGTCAAAATTGGGGGAATTCGCTCTTCGCGGCACGTTTGATCTTGAAAATGGGTCAAACTGGACGTGATGGCCAGCCGTCTGCATAGTCATGGTCTTGACCGATGTCTACAAAACACTTTGGAATTTTAGACGACGGAATCAAGATCACCAAAAAAAATGTGTGCTAGAGCACACGAAAATCATCGAAATGGGAGTTATGCATGCTTCGGGGCTCGTTTGACCTTTAATATGGGTCACACATGCCGTGAGGGACAACCGGCTGCATATCAAAGGTCTTAACGGACATTTATAAAAAATTTAAACATTTTTCACATTAGAATCAGGATAACCAAAAAAATAGTGTGCTATAGTACACGAAAATTGTCTAAATGGAGAATATATACGGTTTGGGGCTCGTTTGAACTTTAAAATGGGTCAGACTGGTCGTGAGAGCCAACCGGCTGCATAGACCAGGTCATGACGGACGTCCGCAAAAAATTTAGGCATTTCTGATATCTAAATCCACATTGACAAAAAAAATGTGTGCTATGGCACGCGAAAATTGTCGAAATAAGGGGTATGCGCGCTTCGGGGCTAGTTTGACCTTGAAAATGGGTCGGACTGGCCGTGAGGGCCTACTGGCTTCATAGCCAAGGTTTAGGTGGACTTCTACAAAATGTTTTGGCATTTTTGACGTCTGAATCTATATCCACCAAAATAATGGTGTGCTATTTGACCTTGAAAATCGGAGGGACTGGCCGTAAGGGACAACTAGCTGCATAGACAAGTTCTTGACGGACGTCCACAAAATATTTTGACATTTCTTACAATAGAATCCGGATCACCAAAAAATTGGTGTGCTATGGCATAGGAAAATCATCGATGTGGGGGGTATTCGGCTTTTGGGATCGTTTGACTTGAAAATTGGTCAGCTTGGTCGTGTGGGACGACAGGAAACATAGTCAAGGTCTTGACCGAACGTTCACAATTTTTTTTTTGCATTTTTGACGTTGGAATCTGGATCACCAAAAAAATGGTGTGCTATAGCACACAAAAATCGTAAAAATGGGGGGTATGCGTTCTTCGGGGCTCGTTTGACCTTGAAAACGGGTCGGACTGGCTGTGAGGTCCAACCGGATGCATTGTAAAGATCTTGACGGACTTCCACAAAAACTTTTGGCATTTTTTGACGTCGGAGTCCATATCACCAAAAAATTAGTGTGCTATAGCATACAAAAATTATCGAAATGGGAGGTATGCATAGTTCGGGGCCTGTTTGCCCTTAAAAATGGATTAGACTGGCCTTGAGGACAGACGGGTAGCACAGCTAAGGTCTTCACGTACGTCAACAAAAAATTTGGCATTTTTGACGTCTAAATTCGGATCACAAAAAATGGTGCACTATACCACACGAAAATAATTGAAATAGAGGGTATGCACGCTTCAGAGCTCGTTTGACCTTAAAAACGCATCGGAATGGACAAGATGGTCAATAAGCTGCATAGACAAGGTCTTGATGGACGTCAATTTTTTTTTTTTTGCATTTTGACATAGGAATCTAGATCTCCAAAAAAATGGTATGTTATTGCACACGAAAATTTTTGAAATAAGGGGCATGCGCGCTTCTGGGCTTGATTGACCTTGAAAACGGATCGGACTGGCGGTGAGGGATAACCGGATGCATATCCAAGGTCTTAAAGGATGTGTAAAAACATTTTTGGCATTTTTGACTTCGATATCCGGAACACCAAAAAAATGTCAAAATTTGGGGTATGCGCGCTTCGGGGCTTTTTTGATCCTGAAAATGGGTCGGACTGGCCGTGAGGGACAACCGACTGCATAGACAAGGTCTTGACATATGTACGTAAAAACTTTCAGCATTTTTGATGTCTGAATATGAATCGCCAAAAAAATATTGTGCTATCACACGAAACTCATCGAAATGGGGGGTATGCGTGCTTCGAGGATCGATTGACATTGAAAATAGGTTGGACTGGCCGTAAGGGACAACTGGATGAATAGAAAAGGTCTTGACAAACTTCCACAAAAATCTTTGGTATTTTTGATGTCGATGTCCGGATCACCAAAACATTATTTGCTATAGCACATCAAAATTGTAGAAATGAGGGGCGTGCGCGCTTCAGGGCTTGTTTGACCTTGAAATGGGTTGAAATTGCCGTGAGGGACAAGAATTTCATGGACATGTTCCTGATGAACGTCTATAAAAAAATTTGTCATTTTTGATGTTGGAATTCGTATCACCAAAAAAATGGTGTTCCGTAGGACACGAAAATTGTCGAAAAGGGGTCTATGTGCGCTTTGGTGCTCGTTTCACCTTGAAAATGGATCAGAATTGCCGTGAGGGTCAACTGTCTCAATACACAAGGTCATGGCAGATTTCCACAAAAAAATAAGCATTTAAACCTTGACATCAGGATCTCCAATAAATTTATGCTCTTAAGCACACGAAAATCATCGAAATGGGGGGTATATGTGCTTCGGGGCTCGTTTAACATTGAAAATGGGTCGGACTGGCTGTGAAGTCCACCCGTCTTCATAGCCAAGGTATTGATGGACTTCCACAAAAGGGTTTAGTATTTTTGACGTCTGAATAAGGATGACCAAAAAAATTGTGTTCTATAGCACATGAAAATCATCGAAATTAGGGGTATGCATGCTCCGATGCTTGGTTGACCTCACAAATAGGTCGGACTTGTTGTGAGGGTCAACCTCATGAATAGACAAGGTGTTCACTGACGTCCACAAAAAAAAATTATTTTGTCCTATAGCACACGGAAATCGTCAAAATTGGAGCAATGCGCGCTTAGCAGCTCGTTTGACATTGAAAATGGGTCGAACTGGACGTGATGGCCAGCCGGCTACATAGTCAAGGACATGACGGACGTCTACAAAACATTTCGAAATTTTAGACGACAGAATCAGGATCACAAAAAAATGTGTGCTATATGAGACAAAAATAGTCGAAACGGGAGATCTGCTTGCTTCGGTGCTCATTTGACCTTGAATACGGGTCGAACATGCCATGAGGACAAACCGGATGCATATCCAAGGTTTTGACGGACGTTTACAAAAAAATTTGGCATTTTTGACGTCGAAATAAAGATAACCAAAAAAACAGTGTACTATAGTACACAAAAATTGTCGAATTGGAGAATATGCACGGTTCAGGCCTCGTTGATCTTGAAAATAGGTCTGACTGGTCATGAGAGTCAACAGGCTACATAGCCAAGGACATAAAGGACGTCCGCGAAAAATTTTGGCATTTCTGATATCTAAATCCACATGGCCAAAAAAGGTGTGATATAGCACAAGAAAATCGTCGAAATAAGTGGTATGCGCTTCAGGGCTAGTTTGACCTTGAAAATGGGTGGGACTGGCCGTGAGGGACTACCGTCTTAATAGACAAGGTGTAGATCGACTTTTACAAAAAAATCGGCATTTGTGACATCAGAATCTGTATCGCCCAAAATAATTGTGTGCTATAGCACATGAAAATAATAAAAATGGGGGTTATGCGCTCTTCAGGCATCATTTTACCTTAAAAAACGGTGGGACTGGCCGTGAGAGACAACTTGCTGCATAACCAAGATCTTCAAGGACGTCCACAAAAATTTTGGGATTTTTGACGTCAGAATACGGATCAACAAAAATTGGTGTGCTATGGCACACGAAAATCATCAATGTGGGGGGTATTCGCGCTTCAGGGCTTATTTTACCTTGAAAATAGGTCGGACTGGCCGTGAGAGACAACATGATACCTAGCCAAGGTCTTGACCGGACGTCCATAAATGTTTTTAGCATTTTTGATGTCGAAATACGGATCACCAAAAAAATTGTGTGGTATAGCACACGAAAATCGTTGAAATAGGGGGTATGCGCGTTTTAGGGCTCGTTTGACCTTGAAAATCGATCGGACTTACCGTGAGGTCAAACCGGCAGCATAGCAAATACCTTTACGGATGTCCACAAAAACTTTTGGCATTTTTTGATGTCGGAGCCCATATGACCAAAATAATGGTGTGCGATAGCACATATAAATTGTCAAAATGGGAGGTATGCGCAGTTTGGGGTACATTTGACCTTGAAAATGGGTCCGACTGGCCTTGAGGGCCAAGATGTAGCACATCTAAGGTCTTCTTTGACGTCAAATTTTTTTTTGTATTTTTCATGTCAGAATCCGGATAACCAAAAAATTGTGTTCTATAGAACACGAAAATCATCAAAATGGAGGGTATGCACGGTTCGGGGCTCATTTGACCTTGAAAATGGGTCGGACAGGCCATGAGGGCCAACAGGCTGCAGAGACAAGGTCTTGACGGATGTCCACAAAAAAATTCGGGATTTTGATGTCGTAATCTAGATTACCAAAAAAATTGTATACTATAACAGTACACAAAAATTATCGAAATAGGGGGTACGCATGTTTCGGGGCTCGATTGACCTTGAAAATCGGTCGGACTGGCTCTGACGGACAGCCGGATGCATAGACAAAGTCATATAGGATGTTCAAAAATAATTTTAGCCTTTTTGACATTGAAACCCGGATTACCAAAAAAATGTCAATGTATGTGCTCTTCGGGGCTCGTTTGACCTTGAAAATGGGTCGGACTGGCCGTGAGGGCCAACCGGCTGCATAGCCTAGGTCTTAACTACGTCCGCAAAAACTTTCGGCATTTTTGATGTCGGAATCCGAATTGCCAAAAAAATGTTGTGCTATCAAACGAAAATCATCTAAATGGGGCCATGCGCGCTTCAGGGATAGATTGACCTTGAAAACGGGTCGGACTGGCCGTGAGGGCCAACCGGCTGTATAGACAATGTTTTAAAGGATGTCAAAAAAAACTTTCGGCATTTTGGACGTCAGAATTCGGATCACTTAAAAAAATGTGGTGTTATCACCCAAAAATCATCGAAGTGGGGGGTAAGCGTTCTTCGGGGATCGATTAACCTTGTAAATGGGTCGCACTGGCCGTAAGGGACAACCGGCTGCATAGCCAAAGTCTTGAAAAATGTTTAAAAAATTTTGGCATTTTGTACGTCAGAATTCGGATCACTCAAAAAATTGTTTATAGCACACGAAAATCGTCGAAATAGGGGCTATGCGCGCTTCGATGCCCGTTTGAACTTTAAAATGGGTCATACTGGCCGTGAGGACCAGCCGGCTGCATAGTCAAGGTCTTGACAGACGTGCACAAAACATTTCGGCATTTTTAATGTCGAATTCCAGACCGCCAAAAAAATTGTGTGCTATAGCAATCATCAAAATGGGGGGAGTGCAAGTATCGAGTCTCGTTTGACCTTTATAATGTGTCATACTGTCCGTGAGGACCAACCGTCTGCATAACTAAGGTCTTGACGGACATCCACAAAAAAATTTGGCATTTTAACGTTGGAATCCAGATCACAAAAAAAATTGTGCGTCATAGCACACAAAAATCGTCGAAATAGGGGTTATGCGCGCTTTGGGGTTTTTTTGACCTTGAAAATATGTCAGCATGGCCGTGAGGTCCAACCGACTGGATAGACAAACTGTTGAAGTACGTTAACAAAAATTTTTTACATTGTTGACGTCGAAATCCGGATTACCAAAAAATGGTTGTAATAGCACACAAAAAACATCGAAATGGGGGGATACGTGCTTCGACGCTCGTTTGACTTTGAAATGGGTCGGACTGGCTGTGAGGGCCAACCGTCTACATAGCCAAAGTCTAGAAGGACGTCCAAAAAATTTGTTGGCATTTTGGACGTCAGAATCTGGATAAATGAAAAAATTTTATGCTATAGCACTCGAAAATCGTCGAAATAAGAGGAATGCGCGCTTCAAGGCCCGTTTGACCTTTAAAATGGGTCATACTGGCCGTGAGGACCAACCATATGCATAATCAAGGTCTTGACGGATGTCCACAAAACATTTTTACATCGGAATCCAGATCACCAAAAAAATTGTGTGTTATAGGACACGAAAATCGTCGAAATAGGGGGTATGCGCGCTTTGGGCTTGGTTGACCTTGAAAACGGGTCGGACTGGGCGTGAGGGCAAACCTTATGCATAGCAAAGTCTTAAAGGACGTTAACAAAAATTTTTGACATTTTTGACGTCGAAATCCGGATCACCAAAAAAATGGTGTGCTATAGCACAAAAAAATCGTCCAAATGGGAGGATGCATGCTTCGAGGATCATTTGACCTTAAAGTAGGTCGGACTGGACGTGAGGGCCAAACGACGTCATAGACAAGGTGTTGACATATGTCCACAAAAAGTTTCAGTATTTTTTGACGTCAGAATTCGGATTACTAGAAAAAGGTGTGCTGTAGCACATGAAAAATCATCGAACATGGGGGTATGAGCGATTTGAGGCTCGATTGACTTTTAAAATGGATCGGACTTTCCGTGAGGGCCAACCATCTGCATAGACAAGGTCTTGAGGAACGTCTACAAAATGTTTTGGCATTTTTAACATCGAAATCTGTATCACAAAAAAAGGTGTGCTATAGCACATGAAAATCATCGAAATAGGGGGTATGCGCGCTTCAGGCCTTGTTGACCTTGAATATGCTTCAAAATGACTTTGAGGGCCAATGCATTGCCAAGGTCTTGATGGACGTTTACAAAAAAATTCAGCATTTTTGACGTTGCAATCCGGATCACCAAATAAAAAGGTGTGCTATAGCACACAAAAATCGTTGAAATGGGGGGTATGCGCGCTTCCGGGCTCATTTGACCTTGAAAATGGGTCGGACTGGCCGTGAGGAACAACTGACCGAATAGACAACGTCTTGACGAACAACCTCAAAAATCTTTGGCATTTTTGACGTTGGAATCTTCACCACCAAAACATTATTCGCTATAGCACACAAAAATCATATAAATGAGGGGCATGCGCGCTTCGGTGCTCGTTTGACCTTTAAATGGGTTGGAATCGCCGGGAGGACCAACAGTTTTGTGGCCAAGGTCTTGAAGTTGTCCACAAAATTTATTGGCATTTTTAACGTTGTAATCCGTATCACCGAAAAATGGTGTGCTATATCACACTCAAATCGTCAAAAAGGGGGGTATGTATGCTTTGGGGCTCGTTTGACCTTAAAAATGGGTGGGACTGGCCATGAGGATCAACTGGCTACATAGATAAGTTCTTGACGGACGTCCACAAATATTTTTGGCATTTTGACGGCAGAATCCTGATCACCAAAAAAATAGTGTGTTATAGCACACGAAAATCACCAAAATAAGGGGTATTCGCGTTTCAGGGCTCGTTTGACCTTGAAAATTGGTCGGACTGGCACTGAGGGACAACATGCTACATACACAAGGTCTTGACGGACGTCCACAAAAAGTTTTGGCACTTTTTATGTCGGAATCTGGATCACCACAAAATTGGTGTGCTATAGCACACGAAAATCATTGAAATGGGGGCTATGCGCGCTTCGGGACTTGTTTGACCTTTAAAATGGGTTGGACTATACGTGAGGTCCAACCGGATGCATATCAAATATCTCGACGGACGTCAACAAAAACATTAGGCATTTTTTGATGTCTGAATCCATATCACCAAAAAAATGGTGTGCTATAGCACAAGAAATTTTCGAAATGGGAGGTATGCGTAGTTCGGGACACGTTTAACGTTAAAAATTGTCCGGACTAGCCGTGAGGGCCAACAGGTTGCACATCCAAGGCCTTGACGAACGTCAACAAAAAAATTTGGCATTTTTGACGTTGAAATAAGGATCACCAAAAAAATGGTGGTTTATAGCATATGAAAATCATCGAAATGTAGGGTATGTACGCTTCGGGGCTCGTTTGACCTTGAAAATGGGCCGGACTGGCCATGATGGACAACAGGCTGCATAGACGAGGTCTTGATGGACGTCAACAAAAAATTTTGGCATTTTTACATCGGAAACAGATCACCAAAAAAATGGTGTGTTATTGCCCACAAAAATCATCGAAAAAGGGGTTATGCGCCTACGGGACTTTAATGCCCTTGAAAATGGGTAGGACTGGCCGTAAGGAACATCCGGATGCATAGCCAAAGTCTTGAAGGATTATTACAAATATTTTTGGCATTTTTGACGTCGAAATCCAGATCACTAAAAAAATGTCGAAATGGGGGTATGCGCGCTTCAAGGCTCGTTTGACCTCAAAAATTGGTCGGACTTTCCAAGAGGGCCAACCGTCTACATAAAGGTCTTGACTGACGTCCACCAAAATATTTTGCATTTTTGACGTCGGTATCCGGATCACCAAAAAAATGCTGTGTTATAGCACACAAAAATCGTCAAAATGGGCGGTATGTGTACTTCGGGGATCGTTCGACCTTGAAAGCGGGTCTTACTAGCCGTGAGGTCCAACCGGCTGCATAGCAAAGATCTTGACGGACTTCCACAAAAACTTTTGGCATTTTTTGACGTCGAAGTCCATATCACCAAAAAATTAGTGTGCTATAGCATACTAAAATTATCGAAATGAGAGGTATGCGTAGTTCGGGGCATGTTTGACCTTAAAAATAGGTTGGAATGACCGTGAGAAAAGACGGGTAGCACAACTAAGGTTTTGATGTACGTAAACAAAAAATTTGGCATTCTTTATGTCAGAATTCGGATCACCAAAAAAATGGTGCGCGATAGCACACGAAAATCATCGAAATGGAGGGTATGCACGCTTCGGGGCTCGTTTGACCTTAAAAACTTGTCGGAATGGACATGAGGGTCAATAGGCTTGATAGACAAGGTGTTGACGGACGTCCAAAATTTTTTTTGCATTTTGACATCGGAATCTAGATCACCAAATAAAATGGTATGTTCTAGCACATGAAAATTTTTGAAATATGGGGTATGCGCGCTTCGGGGATCGATTGACCTTGAAAACGGATCGCACTGATCGTGAGGAATAATCGGATGCATAGCAACGTCTTAAAGGATGTTTAAAAATATTTTTGGCATTTTTGACGTCAAAATCCAGAACACCAAAAAAATGTCGAAATTGGGGGTATACGTGCCTCGGGGCTTTTTTGATCTTGAAAACGGGTCGGACTAGTCGTGAGGGACAACCGACTGCATTGACAAGGTCTTGACATACGTCCCCAAAAACATTCGGCATTTTTGATGTCAGAATACGAATCGCCAAAAAGATACTATGCTATCAAACGAAACACATCGAAATGGGGGGGTATGTGCACTTTGAGGATCGATTGACCTTGAAAACGGGTTGGACTGGCCGTAAGGGACAACTAGATGAATAGACAAGGTCTTGACAAACTTACACAAAAATCTTTGGCATTTTTGACATCAAAATACGGATCACCAAAACGTTATTTGCCATAGCACATCAAAATCGTAGAATTGAGGGGCGTGCGCGCTTCTGGGCTTATTTGACCTTGAAATGGGTTAGAATCGCCGTGAGGGCCAACAATTTCATGGACAAGTTCCTGATGAACGTGTACAAAAAAATTTGAAATTTTTGACGTTGGAATTCTTATCACCAAAATAATGGTGTGCCGTAGGACACGAAAATCATCGAAAAGGGGGGTATGTGCTCTTTGGGGCTCGTTTCACCTAGAAAATGGATCAGAATTGCCGTGAGGGCCAACCGTATGAATACACAAGGTCAAGGCGGATGTCCACAAAAAAATAAGCATTTTAACGCCGTAATCAGGATCACCAATAAATTTTGTGCTCTAAAGCACACGAAAATCATCAAAATTGGGGGTATATGTGCTTTGGGGCTCGTTTGACATTTAAAATGGGTTGGACAGGCTGTGAAGTCCAACCGGCTGCGTAGCCAAGGTATTGATGGACGTCCATAAAAAGATATAGTATTTTTTATGTCTGAATAAGTATCACCAAAAAAATTGTGCTCCATAGCACATGATAATCATCGAAATTGGGGGTATGCACGCTTTGGAGCTTGTTTGACCTCGCAAATAGGCCGGACTTGTTGTGATCAAGCGCATGAATAGCCAAGGTCTTCACGGACGTCCACAAAAAAAATTGTTTTGTCCAATAGCACACAGAAATCATCAAAATTGGAGAAATGCGCGCTTAGCAGCTCGTTTGACCTTGAAAATGCGTCGAACTAAACGTGATGACCAGCCGGCTGCATAGTAAAGGACTTGACGGACATCTACAAAACATTTTTGAATTTTAGATGACAGAATCAGGATCACAAAAATAATGTGTTCTATAGGACACAAAAATCGTCGAAATAGGAGATATGCTCGCTTCGGTGCTCATTTGACCTTGAATATGGGTCGAACATGCCATGAGGGCCAACCGGCTGCATATCCAAGGTCTTGACGGACGTATAAAAAAAAATCAGCATTTTTAACATCGGAATATGGATAACAGAAAAAAAAACAGTCTTCTATAGTGTACAAAAATTGTGGAATTGGAGAATATGCACGGTTCGGGACTCGTTTGATCTTGAAAATGGGTCTGACAGGTCGTGAGAGCCAACAGGCTGCATAGCCAAGGTCATGAAGGACATCCGGAAAAATTTTGGCATTTCTGAATCTAATCCACATCGCCAAAAAAAAGGTGTGCTATAGCACATGAATATCGTCGAAATAGGGGCTATGCGCTTCAGTGCTAGTTTGACCTTAAAAATGGGTCGCACGGGACGTGAGGGAATACCGGCTTCATAGACAAGGTGTAGGTCAACTTTTAGTAAAAAATTCGGCATTTTTGACGTCAGAATCTGAATAGCCCAAAATAATGGTGTGCTATAGCACATGAAAATAATCAAAATGGGGGTTATGCGCTCTTCAGGACTCATTTGACCTTCAAACAACGGTGGGATTAGCCGTCAGAGTAAACTGAATGCATAATAAAGATCTTCAAGGACGTCCACAAAAATTTTTTGGCTTTTTTTTACGTCAGAATCCGAATCACCAAAAAATTAGTGTGCTATGGCACACGAAAATCATCAAAGTGGGGGGTATTCACGGTTCAGGGCTCGTTTGACCTTGAAAATGGGTCGGATTGGCCGTGAGAGACAACATGATACATAGCCAAGATCTTTACCGGACGTCCACAAAAGTTTTTGGCATTTTTGACGTCGAAATCTGGATCATCAAAAAAATGGTGTGCTATAGAACACGAAAATCGTTGAAATAGGGGGTATGCGCTCTTCGGGGCTCGTTCGACCTTGAAAACGGGTCGGACTTGCCGTGAGGTCCAACCGGCTGCATAGTAAATATCTTTACGGACTTCCACAAAATCTTTTCGCATTTTTTGATGTCGGAGTCCATATCAGCAAAATAATGGTGTGCTATCGCACACAAAAATTGTCAAAATGGGAGGTATGCGCAGTTTGGGGCACGTTTGACCTTGAAAATGCGTCAAACTGGACGTGATTACCAGCAGGTAGCACATCTAAGGTCTTGATTGACGTCCAAAAAAAATTTGGTATTTTTGATGTCGAAATCCGGATCACCAAAAAAATTTTGCGCTATAGCACACAAAAATCATCGAAATGGAGGGAATGCATGCTTCGGGGCTCATTTGACCTTAAGAATAGGTAGGACTGGCGTGAGGACAACCCGGCTGCATATCCAAGGTCTTGACATACATCCACAATAACTTTTGGCATTTTTTATGTCGGAATCCAAATCGCCAAAAAATGTTGTGCTATCACACGAAAATAATTGAAATGGGGGGTATGCGCGCTTTTGGGATCGATTGACCTTGATAACGGGTCAGACTGGCTGTGAGGGCCAACCGGCTACATAGAAAATGTATTGAAGGATGTAAAAAAAAACTTTTGGCATTTTGGATGTCAGAATTCGGATCACTTGAAAAAAAGTGTGTTATAGTAGACGAAAATCGTCGAAATGGGGGGGTATGCATGCTTCGAAGCCTTTTTGACCTTTAAAATGGGTCATACTAGCCGCGAGGGCCAACCGGTTTCATAGACAAGGTATTGACGGACGTCGACGAAAAATTTCAGCATTTATGACGTAGGAATGCGGATCACCGAAATAATTGTGTGTTATAGCACACGAAAATAGTCGAAATAGGGGGAATGCGCGCATAGAGGCTCGTTTGACCTTGAAAAAGAGTCATACTGGACTTGAGGACCAACCAGCTGCATAGACAAGGTCTTGACGGACGTCCACAAAAAATTTCGACATTTTGACGTCCGAATCTAGATCAACAAAAAATGGTTTGTTATTGCACACGAAAAATGTCAAAATAGTGGGTATGCGCGCTTTGGGGGTTGTTTGACCGTAAAACGGGTTGGGAAGGCCGTTAGGGAAAATCGGTTGCATAGCCAAATTCTTGAAGAACATCAACGAAAAATTTCTGCAATTTTGACGTAGAAATTCGATCACCAAAAAATAGTGTGCTATAGCACACGAAAATCGTCAAAATAGGGGGAATGCGCGCTTCGAGCCTCGTTTGACCTTAAAATGAGTCAGACTGGCCGTGAGGGCCAACTGGAAGCATTGCCGAGGAATGTATGGATGTTTACAAAAAAATTCAGCATTATTGACGTCGCGATCTGGATCATTAAAAAAAGGGTGTGTTATAGCACATGAAAATCGTTGAAATGGGGGGTATGCACGCTTCGGGGCTTGTTTGACATTTAACATGGGTCGGACTAGCCTTGAGGGCCAACCGGCTGCATAGATAAGGTCTTGATGGACGTCCACAAAAAACTTTGGTATTTTTTTGATGTCGGAATCCAGATTACTAAAAAAATATTGTGTTATAGCACACAAAATTATCGAAAAGGGGGGTATGCGCACTTCATGGATAGATTAACCTTGAAAACGGGTCGAACTGGCTGTGAGGGACAACCAGCTGCATAGCCAAGGTCTTGAAGGACGTCTACAAAACATTTTTGTATTTTTAGCGTCGGAATCTTAATAACTAAAAAAATTGTCAGTTATAACACATGAAATCCTAGAAATGAGGGGCATGCATGCTTGGGGTCTCGTTTGACCTTTAAATAAGTTGTAATCACTGTATGGCCAATGTCTTGACGGACGTCCACAAAAAGTTTTGGCATTTTTGACGTTGGAATCTGTATCACTAAAAAATTTGTGTGAAATAGCATACGAAAATTATCTAAAAGTGGGGTATGCACGCTTTCAATCTTTTTTGACCTTGAAAATGTGTTAGAATTGCCGTGAGGGATAACCGGATGAACAGACAAGGTCATGACGAACGTCCGCAAAACAATTCAGCATTTTTTACGTCAAAATTCGTAATACCAAAAAAAATTGGTGCTCCAAAGAACATGAAAATCATCGAAAATGGGGGTAAGTACGCTCTGGATCTCATTTGACTTTGAAAACGGGGTCGGACTATCCTTGAGGGACAACCGTCTGAATAGACAAGGTCTTGATAGACGTCTACAAAATGTTTTGGCAGTTTTGACGTCGGAATCCGGATCACCCCAAAAAAAGTATGGTATAGCACAGAAAAATTGTCGAAATGGGGGTTATACACGCTTTGGGGCTCGTTTCACTTTTAATATAGCTCAGAATAGCCGTGAGAGACAAGCGGCTGCATAGACAAAGTCTTGACGGACGTTTACAAAACATTTAAACATTTTTTACGTCGGAATCAGGATAATGAAATATGCATGCTTTGGGGCTTGTTTGAACTTGAAAATGGGTCGGACTGGTCATGAGAACAAACGGCTTCTTAGCCAAGGTCATGACGGACGTTTGCAATGACTTTTGGCATTTCTGACAAGGAAATCCTCATCGCCAAAATAAAATGTGCTATAGCACACAAAAATTGTTGAAATGGGGGTATGAGCCCTTCGCGGCTTGTTTGACCTTTATAATGGGTCGGACTGGCCCTGAGGGACTACCGGCTTCATACCCAAGGAGCAGACGGACATGTACAAAATTTTTTGCCATTTTTGTCATCAGAATCCAAATCGCAAAAATAACGGTGTGCTATAGCACACAAAAATCATCGTATTGGGGGTATTGCGCGCTTCAGGGCTCTTTTGAGCTTGAAAATTGGTAGGACTAGTTGTGAGGACCAACTGGCTGCATATCCAAGGTCTTGATGGATGCCACCAAAAAATTTGGCATTTTTTACATGCAATCCTCATTACTTAAAAAATGGTGTGCTATAGGACACAAAAATCTTTAAAATGGGGGGGGGGGAGGCATACGCGCTTTGGGGCTCGTTTTACCTTGAAAAAGGGTCGGACTGGCCGTGAGGGATAGCTGGATGCATAGCCAAATTCTTGAAGGATGTTTACAAAACATTTTGGCATTCTTAATCTCATGGGGGTCTGACACTTCAGGGATTTTTGACCTTGAAAACGGGTTGGACTTGCTCTAAGAGCACACCGGCTACATAGCCAAAGTCTTGAAGGACAACAAAAAAACATACTGGAATTTTGAAAGTCAAAAGCAGAATCATCGAAAAAATTGTGTGCTATAGGACATGAAAATTGTCAAAATTTGGGGTATGCGCATTTCGAGTATCGATTGTCCTTGATAACGGGTCGGACTGGCCGTGAGGGCAAACTAGATGCATAGCCTATGTCTTCATGGATGCCTACAAAACTTTTAACATTTTTGACGTCGGAATCCAGATCACCAAAAAAAATGTGTGTTATAGCACACAAAAATCATCATATTGGGGCATTGCGCGCTTCGAGGCCTGTTCGACCTTAAAATGGGTCATACTGGTCGAGATGGCCAACCGACTGCATAGCCATGGTCTTGATGGAAGTCCACAAAACTTTTTGGCATTTATGACGTCGGAATCCGGATCACCAAAAAAATAGTGTGCTATAGCTTATGAACATCGTCGAAATGAGGGGAATGCACGCTTCAAAGTTAGTTTGACCATAAAAAAGGGTCCGACTAGAAGTGAGGGACAAAAGACTGCATATCCAAGGTCTTGACGGACGTCCAAAAAAAATTTCAATATTTTGACGTCGAAATCCAGATCACCAAAAAATGGTGTGTTATAGCACATGAAAATCATCTAAATAGGGGTTATGCACGCTTCGGGACTTGTATGACCTTGAAAACGGGTCGGACTCGTCGTGAGGTTCATCCGGCTGCATAGCCAAAGTCTTGAAGGAAGTATTCAAAATATTTTGTGATTTTTGACATCAAAATCTGGATCACCAAAAAAATGGTGTTCTGTAGCACATGAAAATCGTCGAAATAGTGGAAATGCACGCTCGAGACTCGTTTGACCTTAAAAATTGGTCGGACTGGCCGTGTGGGCCAAATAGCTGCATAGACAAGGTCTTGACGGACCTCAACAAAATATTTCAGCTTTTTTCGACGTCGGAATCTGAATTACTAGTAAGAAGTGTGCTATACCATAAGAAAATCATTGAAAATGGGGTATGCACGCTTCGGGGCTCGTTTGACTTTGAAAACTGGTTGGACTGCCCGTGAGGGTCAACCTTCTGCATAGACATGTTCTTGATGGACATCTACAAAACATTTCGGTATTTTCGACTTCAGAATCCGGATCACCGAAAGTGTGATATGCTATAGCACACGAAAATCATCGAAATGGGGGGTATGCGCACTTCGGGCCTCATTTGACCTTGAATATGCATCGGACTGGCTGTGAGGGACAATAGGCTGCATTGCCAATGTCTTGACGGACATTTTTTAAAAATTTCAGCATTTTTGACGTCGCAATCTAGATCACCACAAAAAAGGTGTGCTATAGTACATGAAAATCATCGAAATCGGGGGTATGCGCGCTTCGGGGCTCATTCGACCTTGAATATGAATCGGACTGGCCGTGAGAGCCAACCGGATGACGTGCCAATGTCTTGACGGATGTTTACAAAAAATTTCATCATTTTTGACGTCGCAATGCAGATAACCAAAAAAAGGTGTGCTATAGCAAATGAAAATCGTCGAAATAAGGGGTATTCGTGCTTCAGGGCGCATTTGACCTTTAATATTTGTCAGGCTGGCCGTGAGGGACAACCGGATGCATTACCAAGGTCTTGACGGATGATTACAAAAAAATTCTGCATTTTAGACGTCGCAATCTGGATCACTTGAAAAAGGTGTGCTATAGCACACGGAAATTGTGGCAATGGGGGGTATGCGCTTCGGGGCTCGTTTGACGTTAAAGATGGGTCGAACTGGACGTAAGGACCACCCGGCTGCATAGCAATGTTATTGAATGACGTTGATAAAAATTTTTGCATTTTTGACTTTGAAATCCAGATCACCAAAAATGGTGTGTTATAACACTTGATAATCGTCCAAATAAGGGGTATGCATACTTCGGGGCTTGTTTGAACTTGAAAATGGGTCAGACTGTCTGTGAGGTCAAACAGGCTGCAGAGCCAATGTCTTGAAGGACGTTAACAAAAAAAATTGGAATTTTTGACGTCGAAATCTGGATCAACAAAAAAATGGTGTGGTATAGCACACGATAATCGTCGATATGGCGGGGAAGTGCGCTTCAGCGCTTGATTGACCTTAAAAATAGGTCGGACTATCCTTGAGGTCTATCAGTTGCATATACAAGGTCTTGACGGACGTCCACAAAAAACTTTGGCATTTATTGATGAAGGAATCCAGATGACCAAATAAATGGTTTGCTATAGCACACGAAAATCATCAAAATGGAGGTATGAGTGCTTTGGGGCTCGTTTGGCCTTTAATATGGTTCAGACCGGCCATAAGGTACAATCAGATAAAAATCCAAGGTATTGACAGACATTTCAAAAAAATTTCTGTATTTTTGACGATGAATTCCGGATCACAAAAAAACAGTGTCCTAAAGCACACAAAAATCGTCGATATGGGGGGTATGCACGAATTTGGCTTGTTTGAATATGAAAATGGGTAGGACTGGCCGTGACGACCAACAGGATGCATATAAAATGTATTGATGGACGTCCACAAAATTTTTTGGCATTTTTGACGTCGAAATCTAGATCACCAAAAAAATGATGTGCTATAGCACACGAATAACATCGAAATGAGGGGAGAGTGCGCTTCGACGCTCGTTTGACCTTAAAAATAGGTTGAACTGGCCATGAGGGCCAATTGGCTGCATAGCAATGGTCTTGATTGACGTCCACAAAAATATTCAGTATTTTTGACATTGGAATCCGAATCACCGTAAAAATTGTGTGCAATAGTGCAAAAAATCATCTAAATTTGGGGGTATGCGCACTTCGAGGCTCGTTTAACCTTGAAAATGGGTCATACTAGTCATGTGGACCAACCGGCTGCATAGCCAAGGTGTCAACGGACTTGCATAAAACATTTTGGCTTTTTGACCTCGAAATCCGGATCACCAAACAAATGTTGTGCTATACTTTACGAAAATCATTGAAATTAGGGGAATGCACGCTTCAAGGCTCATTTGACCTTTAAAATGGGTCAGACTGGCCGTGAGGACCAAACGGCTGCATACCCAAGGTGTTGACGGGCGTCCACAAAAATTTTTTGCATTTTGACATCGGAATCTAGATCACCAAAAAACTGGTGTGTTATAGCACACTAAAATTGACGAAATAGGGGGTATGCACGCTTCGTGGCTTGTTTGAATTTGAAAATGGGTTTGACTGGCCGTGAGGTCCAATCAAATGCATAGTCAAAGTCTTGAAGGAAGTCCAAAAAAAGTTTTGTCATTTTTGATGTCGTAATCTGGATCACCAAAAAAAGTTGTGCTATAGCACACAAAAAATCATCGAAATGGGGGATATGTGCGCTTTAGGCCTCGTTTGACCATGAAAATGGGTCGGACTGGCCGTGAAGGACAACTGACTGCATAGACAAGGACTTGAATGACGTCCAATAAAACTTTCAGCATTTTTGACATTGGAATCCGAATCACCAAAAAATGTTGTGTTATCACACAAAAATCATTGAAATTGGGGGGGGGGGGTAAGCATGCTTTGGGGATCGATTGACCTTGTAAACGGGTCGGACTGGCCGTAAGGGACAACCGGCTGCATAGCCAAAGTCTTGAGGAATGTTCAAAAAAATTTTGACATTTTGCTTGTCAGAATCCAGATCACTCAAAAAATTGTGTATAGCACATGAAAATCGTCGAAATAGGGGCTATGCTTGCTTCGAGGCCCGTTTGACCTTTAAAATGGGTCATACTGACCGTGAGGACCAACCGGCTGCATAGTCAAGGTTTTGACAGATGTACACAAAATATTTCAGCATTTTTAACGTCGAAATCTGGATCACCAAAAGAATTTTGTGCTATGATAACACAAAAAAATCGTCAAAATGGGGGGAATGCAAGTATCGAGGCCTGTTTGACCTTGATAACGGGTCATACTGGCCGTGAGCACCAACCGGCTTCATAGATAAGGTCTTGATGGACGTCCACAAAAAAATTTGGCATTTTGACGTCGGAATCCAGATCACCAAAAAAATGGTGTCTCATAGCACACATATGTCGTCGAAGTGGGGGATGCATGCTTCGAGATTCGTTTGACCTTAAAATGGGTCGGACTGGCTGTGAGGGCCAACCGTCTACATAACTAAAGTCTTGAAGGACGTCCAAAAAAAAATTTTGGCATTTTGGACGTCAGAATCCGGATCAATTAAAAATTTTTACGCTATAGCACATAAAAATCATCGAAATAAGAGAAATACGCACCTCAAGGCCCGTTTGACCTTTAAAATGGGTCATACTGGCCTTGAGGTCCAACCATCTGCATAATCAAGGTCATGAAGGATGTCCACAAAACATTTTGACGTCGGAATCTAGATCAGCAAAAAAATTGTGTGTTAAAGCACCCGAAAATCGTCGAAATAGGGGGTATGCGCGCTTTGGGCTTTGTTGACCTTGAAAATGGGTCGGAATGGCCGTGAGGTCCAACCGGATGAATAGCAAAGCCTTAAAGGACGTTAATAAAAATTTTGACATTTTTGACGTCGAAATCCGGATCACCAAAAAAATGATGTGCTATAGCACATAATAATCGTCGAAATGGGAGGATGCATGCTTCAAGGATCATTTGACCTTAAAGTGGGTCGGACTGGACGTGAGGGCCAAACGACTGCATAGACAAGGTGTTGACGTATGTCCACAAAAAGTTTTGGTATTTTTTGACGTCAAAATTCGGATTACTAGAAAAAGGTGTGCTATAGCACACGAAAATCATCGAAAATGGGGGTATGCGCGCTTCGGGGCTCGTTTGTCTTTGAAAATGGATCGGACTTTCCGTGAGGGCTAACCATCTGCATAGACAAGGTCTTGAGGGACGTCTACAAAATGTTTTGGCATTTTTAACATCGGAATCTGTATCACAAAAAA
This sequence comes from Solanum pennellii, assembly GCF_001406875.1. Lineage (NCBI taxonomy): Eukaryota > Viridiplantae > Streptophyta > Magnoliopsida > Solanales > Solanaceae > Solanum > Solanum pennellii. Next base: position 61,803,189 of record NC_028645.1, on the reverse strand, counting down.
AAATTTGTGCTATAGCACACGAAAATCGTCGAAATGGGGGGTATGCGCGCTTCGGGCCTTGTTGACCGTGATTATGCGTTGAAATGGCCGTTAGCGCCAACTGGAGGCATTGCCAAGGTCTTTATGGATGTTTACTAAAAAATTCAGCATTTTTGACGTCGCAAACCGGATCACCAAAACAAAAGGTGTGCTATACCACACAAAAATCGTTGAAATGGGGGATATGCGCGCTTCGGGGCTCATTTGACCTTTAAAATGGGTCGGACTGGACGTGAAGGACATCTGGCTGAATAGATAAGGTCTTGACGAACGACCTCAAAAAGCTTTGGTATTTTTGACGTAGGAATCTGGACCACCAAAACGTTATTCGATATAGCACACGAAAATCATATAAATGAGGGGCATGAACGCTTCAGTGCTCGTTTGACCTTTAAATGGGTTGGAATCGCCAGGAGGACCAAAAAAATGGTGCGCGATAGCAAACGAAAATCATCGAAATTGAGGGTATGCACGCTTCGGGGCTCGTTTGACCTTAAAAACTGGTCGGAATGGACATGAGGGTCAATAGGCTTGATAGACAAGGTGTTGACGGACGTACAAAATTTTTTTTGCATTTTGACATCGGAATCTAGATCACCAAATAAAATGGTATGTTCTAGCACACGAAAATTTTTGAAATATGGGGTATGCGCGCTTCGGGGATCGATTGACCTTGAAAACGGATCGCACTGATCGTGAGGAATAATCGGATGCATAGCAATGTCTTAAAGGATGTTTAAAAATATTTTTGGCATTTTTGACGTGAAAATCCAGAACACCAAAAAAATGTCGAAATTGGGGGTATACGTGCCTCGGGGTTTTTTTGATCTTGAAAATGGGTCGGACTAGTCGTGAGGGACAACCGACTGCATAGACAAGGTCTTGACATACGTCCCCAAAAACATTCGGCATTTTTGACGTCAGAATACGAATCGCCAAAAAAATATTATGCTATCACACGAAACACATCGAAATGGGGGGGGGTATGTGCACTTTGAGGATCGATTGACCTTGAAAACGGGTTGGACTGGCCGTAAGGGACAACTAGATGAATAGACAAGTTCTTGACAAACTTACACAAAAATCTTTGGCATTTTTGACATCAAAATACGGATCACCAAACCGTTATTTGCCATAGCACATCGAAATCGTAGAATTGAGGGGCGTGCGCGCTTCAGGGCTTGTTTGACCTTGAAATGGGTTAGAATCGCCGTGAGGGCCAACATTTTCATGGAAAAGTTCCTGATGAACGTGAACAAAAAAATTTGAAATTTTTGACGTTGGAATTCGTATCACCAAAATAATGGTGTGCCGTAGGACACGAAAATCATCGAAAAGGGGGGTATGTGCGCTTTGGGGCTCGTTTCACCTAGAAAATGGATCTGAATAGCCGTGAGGGCCAACCGTATGAATACACAAGGTCAAGGCGGATGTCCACAAAAAAATAAGCATTTTAACGCCGTAATCAGGATCACCAATAAATTTTGTGCTCTAAAGCACACAAAAATCATCAAAATGGGGGTTATATGTGCTTTGGGGCTTGTTTGACATTTAAAATGGGTCAGACAGGCTGTGAAGTCCAACCGGCTGCGTAGCCAAGGTATTGATGGATTTCCACAAAAATATATAGTATTTTTGATGTCTGAATAAGTATCACCAAAAAAATTATGCTCTATAGCACACGATAATCATCGAAATTGTGGGTATGCGCGCTTTGGAGCTTGTTTGACCTCGCAAATAGGCCGGACTTGTTGTGAGAAAACTCATGAAAAGCCAAGGTCTTCACGGACGTCCACAAAAAAAATCGTTTTGTCCAATAGCACACAGAAATCGTCAAAATTGGAGAAATGCGCGCTTAGCAGCTCGTTTAACCTTGAAAATGCGTCGAACTAAACGTGATGACCAGCCAGCTGCATAGTTAAGGACTTGACGGACATCTACAAAACATTTTTGAATTTTAGATGACAGAATCAGGATCACAAAAATAATGTGTTCTATAGGACACAAAAATCGTCGAAATAGGAGATATGCTCGCTTCGGTGCTCATTTGACCTTGAATATGGGTCGAACATGCCATGAGGGCCAACCGGCTGCATATCCAAGGTCTTGACGGACGTTTTAAAAAAAAATTCAGCATTTTTAACATCGGAATAAGGATAACAAAAAAAAAACAGTCTTCTATAGTATACAAAAATTGTGGAATTGGAGAATATGCACGGTCATGAAGGACATCCGGAAAAATTTTGGCATTTCTGACATCCAAATCCACATAGCCAAAAAAAAGGTGTGCTATAGCACATGAATATCGTCGAAATAAGGGCTATGCGCTTCAGTGCTAGTTTGACCTTAAAAATAGGTCGCACTGGACGTGAGGGAATACCGGCTTCATAGACAAGGTGTAGGTCAACTTTTAGTAAAAAAATTCGGCATTTTTGACGTCACAATCTGAATCGCCCAAATTATGGAGTGCAATAGCACATGAAAATAATCAAAATGGGGGTTAACTTCAGGCCTCATTTGACCTTCAAAAAACGGTGGGATTGGCCGTCAGAGTAAACTGGATGCATAATAAAGATCTTCAAGGACGTCCACAAAAGTTTTTTGGGTTTTTTTTACGTCAGAATCCGAATCACCAAAAAATTGGTGTGCTATGGCACATGAAAATCGTCAAAGTGGGGGGTATTCACGGTTCAGGGCTCGTTTGACCTTGAAAATGGGTCGGATTGGCCGTGAGATATAACATGATACATAGCCAAGGTCTTGACCGGACGTCCACAAAATTTGTTGGCATTTTTTACATCGAAATCTGGATCATAAAAAAATGGTGTGCTATAGCACAAGAAAATCGTTGAAATAGGGGGTATGCGCTCTTCGGGGCTCGTTCGACCTTGAAAACGGGTCGGATTTGCCGTGAGGTCCAACCGGCTGCATAGCAAATATCTTTACGTACGTCCACAAAATATTTTGGCATTTTTTGATGTCGGAGTCCATATCAGCAAAATAATGGTGTGCTATCGCACACAAAAATTGTCAAAATGGGAGGTATGCGCAGTTTGGGGCACGTTTGACCTTGAAGATGCGTCAAACTGGACGTGATAACCAGCAGGTAGCCCAACTAAGGTCTTGATTGATGTCCAAAAAAATTTTGGTATTTTTGATGTCGAAATCCGGATCACTAAAAAAATTTTGCGCTATAACACACAAAAATCATCGAAATGGAGGGTATGCATGCTTCGGGGCTCATTTGACCTTAAGAATGGGTAGGACTGGCGTGAGGACAACCCGGCTGCATATCCAAGGTCTTGACATACATCCGCAAAAACTTTTGGCATTTTTTATGTCGAAATCCAAATCGCCAAAAAAATGTTGTGCTATCACACGAAAATCATCGAAATGGGGGGTATGCGCGCTTCAGGGATCGATTGACCTTGAAAACGGGTCGGACTGGCTGTGAGGGCCAACCGGCTATATAGAAAATTTATTTGAAGGATGTCGAAAAAAACTTTTGGCATTTTGGATGTCAGAATTCGGATCACTTGAAAAAAGTGTGTTATAGCAGACGAAAATCGTCGAAATGGGGGGTATGCATGCTTCGAAGCCTTTTTGACCTTTAAAATGGGAAATACTAGCCGCGAGGGCCAACCGGTTTCATAGACAAGGTATTGACGGACGTCGACGAAAAATTTCAGCATTATTGACGTAGGAATGCGGATCACCGAAATAATTGTGTGTTATAGCACACGAAAATAGTCGAAATAGGGGGAATGTGCGCATAGAGGCTCGTTGACCTTGAAAAAGAGTCATACTGGACTTGAGGACCAACCAGATGCATAGACAAGATATTGACTGGCGTCCACAAAAAATTTCGGCATTTTGACGTCAGAATCTAGATCAACAAAAAATGGTTTGTTATTGCACACGAAAAATGTCAAAATAGTGGGTATGCGCGCTTTGCGGATTGTTTGACCGTAAAACGGGTTGGGAAGGCCGTGAGGGAAAACCAGTTGCATAGCCAAATTCTTGAAGGACATGAACGAAAAATTTCTGCAATTTTGACGTCGAAATTCGATAACCAAAAAAATAGTGTGCTATTGCACACGAAAATCGTCGAAATAGGGGGAATGCGCGCTTCGAGCCTCGTTTGACCTTAAAATGAGTCAGACTGGCCGTGAGGGCCAACTGGAAGCATTGCCGAGGAATGTATGGATGTTTACGAAAAAATTCAGCATTATTGACGTCGAAATCTGGATCATCAAAAAAAGGGTGTGTTATAGCACACGAAAATCGTTGAAATGGGGGGTATGCACGCTTCGGGGCTTGTTTGACATTTAAAATGGGTCGGACTAGCCTTGAGGGCCAGCCGGCTGCATAGATAAGGTCTTGATGGACGTCCACAAAAAACTTTGGTATTTTTTTGATGTGGAAATCCAGATTACTAAAATAATATTGTGTTATAGCACACAAAAATTATCGAAAAGGGGGGTATGAGCGCTTCATGGATAGATTGACCTTGAAAACGGGTCGAACTGGCTGTGAGGGACAACCGGCTGCATAGACAAGGTCTTGAAGGAAATCGTCAAAATTGGAGCACTGCGCGCTTAGCAGCTCATTTGACCTTGAAAATGGGTCGAACTGGACATGATGGACATCCGGCTGCATAGTCAAGGACTTGACGGACGTCTACAAAACATTTTTGAATTTATAGGACAGAATAAGGATCACAAAAAAAAAATGTGTGCTATTGGACACAAAAATCATCGAAATGGGAGATATGCTCGGTTCGGTGCTCATTTGACCTTAAATATGGGTCGAACATGCCATGAGGTACAACCGGCTGCATATCCAAGGTCTTGACGGACGTTTAGAAAAAATTTCGGCATTTTTGACGTCGGAAGAAGGATAACCAAAAACACAGTGTTCTATTGTACAGAAAAAAGGTGGAAATGGAGAACATGCATGGTTCAGGGCTCGTTTAATCTTGAAAATGGGTCTGACAGGTCGTGAGAGCCAACAGGCTGCATAGAGAAGGTCATGAAGGACGTCCGGAAAAATTTTTGCATTTCTGACATCTAAATCCACATCGCCAAAAAAAAGGTGTGCTATAGCACACAAAAATCGTCGAAATAGGGGGTATGCGCTTCAGGGCTAGTTTGACCTTGAAAATAGGTCGGACTGGACGTGATAGACTACAGGCTTCATATACAAGGTGTAGGTCAACTTTTACTAAAACATTCGACATTTTTTACGTCAGAATCTGAATCGCCCAAAATAATAATGTGCTATAGCACATGAAAATAATCAAAATGGGGGTTATGTGCTCTTCAGGCCTCATTTGACCTTCACAAATGGTGGGAGTGACCGTGAGAGACAACTGGCTGCATAATTAAGTTCTTCAAGGACGTCCACAAAAATTTTGGGTTTTTTTTTGTCAGAATCCGGATCACCAAAAAAATGGTGTGCTTTGGCACACGAAAATCATCAAAGTGGGGGGTATTCGCGCTTCAGGGCTCGTTTGACCTTGAAAATGGGTTTGATTGGCCATGAGAGACAACATGATACATAGCCAAGGTCTTGACCGGACATCCACAAAAGCTTTTGGAATTTTTGACGTCTGAATCCGGATCACCAAAAAAATGGTGTGCTATAGCACACGAAAATCGTGTAAATGGGGGTATGCGCGCTCTGGGGCTCGTTCGACCTTGAAAACGGGTCGATCTTGCCATGAGGTCCAACCGGCTTCATAGCAAATATCTTTATGGACGTCCACAAAAGCTTTTGGCATTTTTTGATGTCAGAGTCCATATCACCAAAGTAATAAGGTTCTATTGCACACGAAAATTGTAAAAATGGGAGGTATGCGCAATTTGGGGCACGTTTGACCTTGAAAATGGGTCGGACTTGCTTTGAGGGCCAACAGGTAGCACATCTAAGGTCTTGACTGACGTCAAAAAAAATTTGGTATTTTTGACTTCGGAATCTGGATCACCCAAAAAATTGTGCGATATAGCACACGAAAATCATCGAAATAGAGGGTATGCATGCTTCGGGGCTCATTTGACCTTTAAAATGGGTCGGACATGCCATGAGGGCCAATAGGCTGTAGAGACAAGGTCTTGATGGACGTCCACAAAAATTTTTGGCATTTTTGAAATTGGAATCCATATCACCAAAAAAATGGTCTGGTATAGCACATGAAAATTATAAAAATAGGGGGTACGCGCGCTTCGGGGCTTGATTGACCTTGAAAATGTGTTGGAATTTCTGTATGGGCGAACCGGCTGAATAGACAAGGTCATGATGGACGTCCACGATAAAATTCGGCTTTTTTGACGTCTATATCCGGATCACCAAAATATTGGTGCTCTACATCACAAGAAAATCTTCAAAATGGTTGGTTTGCGCGCTTCGAAGCTCGTTTATTCTTAAATACGGGTCGGAATGGCTTTGAGAGCACACCGGCTGCATAGCCAAGGTCCTGACAGACGTCCATAAGAAATTTCAGCACTTTGACGTCGGAATCCATATCACCAAAAAAGTGGTGTGTTATATCACCCGAAAATCATCGAAATAGGGGATATGCGCGCTTCGAGGTTGTTTGACGTTGAAAATGAGTCGGACTGGCCGTGAGGTCCAACCGGCTGCATAGCCAAAGTCTTGAAGGACATTTACAAAAAAGGTTTTCATTTTTGACGTCAAAATCCGGATCACCAAAAAACTAGTGTGCGCTTTGGGACTCGTTTTTGTGTGTTATAGCACACAAAAATCGTTGAAATAGGGTGTTGTGCGCTTTGGGACTCGTTTCGATCCATCTTTTCAATTGTCTATTTCTTAGCAATCGGTGCTTCGTCCTATATTATTCATTTGACTTGTCTAATTAGTTTATCTCGATCACCTTGTTTTGACATATTTTTCATTGTTGATTCATTTTTGGTGGAGGTATTTCAAATCTTGAGTGAGTTGTATAACCTCCCTATAAGATTGTTGCTACTATTCCAATGTTGGTGGATGTCAATGCTATCATACCTCTCAATTTGATATTTTCTTGCGATTTCTGGTTTCATTCGGTCTGTCTACAAAGAAAAATCCTAGTGTTCCAGAGTTGGTGTTTTGCAATATGGTCTTGAAAGCTTGCACTTGTTGTGGATTCAACTTTGATTGTGCATATATATCTTCAGTTGGACCTTCATAGACATTTCTTTTATTATTTCTTGGCATTCATATGTCTCACTATAATTATATGTAATTTTTGTTTGATTTGTGGCATATCAAATTTAGCCACACTTTTACCTATGCTCTTCAAGTATGTATTTATATTTCTAAGGTACTCTAGAGCTGCACCTTTAGTGAACTGACATGGCACCTCCTGAAGTCTTCCGACATATAGTTATAATATGTATCCCATAGACATCTCACATTTGTTGGATTTCAATGAACTAAATGTTTACAAACAGATTTCGAAGAGCTACGAGCATCTTAAAGATTACTTACACATTCAGAAATGCTATCATCTTATTCTAATTGACATCTTTCCTTGGTTATATTTTTAAAACTGTCATGACCGGGGAGCACCCCGTAGACGTAACCGGCGTCGCCATCCTCTGAGAGGACTAAGACTAGCCTCTTAACATTCGTCATGGCATTTCATAGATTAAAATTCCGAAAAAATTAAAACTTTTATACATTGAGGTTTACATAGACCTATCACATACTATTTATGGAGTTTACTTAGACTCCTCACACAGGAATTAGCTTAAATAGGCTTCTCGTTAGACAACATAAGCCTATACATAAGAAATAGTCTACTCATATCCTCTCACATAAAACAATCTAAACGAGTAGAATTGTTGGACATAGCCAATAAAAAGTCAATATGCCATTATAGGTTTACATTAATGTTGCAAATGATAAAGGAATGAAAAACATCTTTATGACAATACAACTTCAAAGCTAGAATGTAGAAAAGTAACATACCCGAACATGAGGACCTACCAACACTTGGAGAAAAGATTCCAAGTCTTCTTCAATCGGCCTCCATGAAACTCAATGACCGAAACCTACATATTTGTAGAAAACATAGAAATATGGGTTAGTACAACCACTTGTACTAAGTATAGATATATGCATATAAAACCATTTGAAGACATGCTTTGAAAGAACCGTTTCTTTAGAAAACATGCTAAGTCATTTGGAGATACTTTAATGCACATACAAGAGAGCATATACAAGATACAAATCACAATAACATAAGACATGTTAATAACCAAAGACAACATCAACATAAAGAAATCTCAACACATCATGTTCAATAGTTCATATAAACATAGAATACAAAACCCTTACCAACAATCTCATCTAAATCCTATACCATGGTGTAATTGTGGATATAAATCTTGTATGACCAAAGTACATAAGTCTTGGTTTGAATTAATCTAGATTCTTCTTGTCTATGGAGTTGTAACTTGTGATCTTGACGTAAGGTTAGTTTCTATATGAATTGGTCATGGTTAATGTCTATAGCTGCTGATAATAATAAATATGAGGATGAATTATATGTAATGAACACAATATGGGTCTATTCGTAATAGTTTGAATAGAATTAACCTATGCAAACTTACCTTCGATGAACTCCTTATATTTAACATGCTTGTGTCGACCTTAATGCCAATTGTAGTAGTGTCTCATCTATACTATGATTTTGATTAGCTACTGCCTAGCATGTACTTTATTGGTAAAATATGATTTTTAATCAATACTTTGGTAAAATTGATAAGATGGCCTATTCTCTCTATTCTACATTGAATTGATAGTTAAATTCCTACAAAAGTATCTTGATCTTGAAGGGATTAAGCATGTTTTCATTGCGACTAAATGTAGTATTAGCTATTGCCTTAGAGTTATATGATTCATGAAATATGATATATAATCCATATAAAGCAAATTAGGTAATGGTCTATTTTCTTCTACTTCCTAGTACATGTGAGATGCCTTGTATTATGTTATAGTATGATCTTGTAGCGACTTGGACATGGTTTCTTTTATGATTGAAGTACATTTATGTACTTCCCTATATATTAATTGTTTATGAACAAGGTGTATTAATCAATGATTATCAAAGGGTGAGAAATTGGTAATAATGCTTATCTCTTCTACTTTCTTTATAGTCTTGTAGTTGATGAAGCCTTGTATGGCATTGTGTGGTATGGTCCACTTATAGTGACGGTGTTTACTTTATTGTCATTATATATGCATTGACCATGGCCAGAAGGCTAATTGATGAATATATGTGCATGTGCCTATGATGATACTATGTGAAGCTTATGCCTACTTTCCTATTCTAGTTGTGATTTAGGTTGTATGGATATTGTGTAAGCATTTGTATATCAATGTTAGGGTGAAGTATAGGTGCTGCCATTGATCAGTTAAAAATTGTTATTAATCCCTTATCGACGTACCCCTATATGAATGCATGAATAGCACAAGTTTGGAATCCAAAGTGTAATATGAAGTTGACTTGTCTTCTATGCTTTTGTGTGTTGTGAGGTCTATACTTCAAAGTGTAATGTGGTCTAAAAGGGTGGATTCCTCGATATGTTATTGATAGCCATTATGTGATCATGTTGACCAATGTACATACGCACTCATTCAAATGCATGTTACAAGTAGTATAGGTCATGGTGTCTAAATGAAAGGTTGTTCTAATATTTACAACTGTCTACTACTATGCATGTAAAGTATATGTATGTAAAGTATGTTATGTATTCTTTACTAGGTAGAATTGATAGGTGTACTAGTATGGGCAAGGATAGGGGACTTTGCCTATGCATTGCACATATGTACCTTAATAGGATAGTTCTACTTTTGGTTTCTATATGTATGAATATGTATGTATGAACTTGTGTGACTTAATGTGTTATGTGAAAGTTTTGCTCACATATATGTATACACACACACACGTATGAAGATATGTTAAGAGAGGGGCTTTGAATGATGTATTCATCTGTATCCTAAACTAGATGACACTTTACATATGTTGTGTTCATATGAAGGGATTCCTTACATGATTTAAGTTGATGAACTTTCATCTGTGACCTATAAGTTAATCATATGAAGGGATGACTCTCCTAAACCTATGATTTATAAAGAAAAAATATAATAAAGGTTTTTCAATGAAGGGAACTTGGCTTATCTAGTGAACTTCAATATGAGTGTGTGTCCATTCCTATGGTAGGAAGGTAGGTCACTATAAATCTCATGAGGTGGATAACCACAATGCCTTAATGGGAATAAATAGGGTTTCCATAAGTGAACAACTACAATGCCTAATCTTGGAGTAAAGAGGGTTTTCACATGTACCTCCAAGTTCCATAACTATGTTGCCACCATAGGATACTACCTAGTGGATCCACCTAGAAAGCTATGTTATGTTCGGTTCTACTTTGGCAGGTAGACCACTTTCTCTCGGTGTGGGGTTTTATGACACCGGATCACATGTTTAACATAACATGGTCTGTGTCTGTTAAAGTTATTGTTTCCCAAAAGTAAAATGGACAATGGAAGTAAATGAGTAGGACCCTAAATAAAATGACTTAAGGGAGGTTACTTAGGATAGGTGGAACTAATGAACCCATCTAGACATTGCACAAGTAGCTCCTTAGAAAGTTCTAGGAAGGTGTTCTAATGCATGTCACTATGTCTGTGTTCCTTATCAATGACATGGTAGTATTTGTCTACTTGTTATGAAGATGTGCATGTTATGGGTCTATATGCATGATGTTGATCGTGTTGACTATGTGATGAAGGTCTTGACTTAACTATGTATATGTTGTATTATACTTCTTTGATGGTATGTGTTGTTTTGTGTAGATGATATGTATGATTTTCCTTGTGGTCCTAAGGTGATACTTTGAACCAAGTATCCCTAATGGATTACTTAGGAGACTAATGAAATAAAAGAAATAGTTCAATAAAAAGAGGAATGAGCTCACTGTAAAGTGACTTCAAATTGGACATAAAATCCTATATGTACTTTTCCATGATGTTTTGCCTTTGGTTGTGTTTCTATGAAGTATGAAAATAATGTAAATGCTATTGTTTAAAGGTTTCATAAGGATTTACTCAAAAAGGCATGAAATATGATTTTCATGAACAAGGTCCCTTTTAAAGGCATCTTTTTGCATGGGTGCAATACTTAGTGCATTCTTGTACTAATCTCATTCTTCTCTACTTTTTACACAAAGTGTAGGTTATTGATGCATAAAGGGTGTCTACATGATTAAATATCTTCATAGGTGATTCCCAAGCTCAAGGAAAGAAATCCTTAAGTCCAAGGATGTTCTAATGTATACTTATTGTAAAGTCTATTAAATATTGTATAGTTTTGTATTATAGCTTAAGGGTCGTGTTCCTCACGTATTCTAAAGTTGTTGAGTCTAAGATATCAAAGAGACTTAGAGTCTATATATGTATGATGACTTATACTTTATATGTATATGAGGTAAAGTTTCTAGCATATGAGGTGATATGAAATGTTTTAAATTTTCTTCTAAATTTACTATGTTGATGCGATGAATGATAACTATGGGCTTGTATAAGACCTCCGGGAGGTCAAGTATGCCATGTTACTTCTAGGGGGTGCTTCCCCATTTATGAAAAATTGAGACTTCAAGAATTCTCATCTAAGCCTCTCGTATCATTCATTGCATAATCAACATTCTAAAATGAGTAAAAATTTAAAATTTTCTTCACCCACGAAGAACTCTTTCATACACAATACGCAAGCGGAAGTCTTTCATTTAAAAACACTAAATTTTTCGATATCTACTTGAACCATATAAACTTTAGTGTATTCAATACTTGGGTCTATGCCTATACAAGACATAAAAGTAAAGACTAAGACAAAAGGAACTTGTTGATATTGTCCTCCAATCGATGATGACTCACCAATACTTCATCTGCAAAGCCTTAGAACCCTATCCATCCTCCATGGCACATAAATACTTCCAATTCCCTACACTTCAGTCAAAAAGGGCAAAGAAGGGGTTAGCACATTAGATGTACTAAGTATGGAAGCCATGCAAAAACCATGAAAAAGGGACATTTAGTAATAGCATGCTTTGCATGAATTTTGATTAAAACATCATACTATAAGCATAAGAACAACATTTAACAACTTAGGAATACATAAGAAATTACTTAAGCAAATAATCACATTATTGGAAACCTTACAGTGAGTTCACTTCACTGTACAGTGAACTCAATTCACTGTTACAGTGAAGTTCCTTCACTTCACTCTGGACATCTTCCAACATGTAATTATCCCACTTAAAGCTATCATAAGACTCAGTTAAGTCACACAAAGAGAGACCGCCCATACAATCTCTATAGTCATTCTTAAATGATCCTTAAGACTACTTATGATGAGTCACATACATACTTACAAGACTTCAACATAAGAACATGAGATTCTCCTACCAAAGTTGATTCTAAGTCTCACTTGCGTTATTTGTAAAGCGAACATCCATACAATCCCTTACACACACACTTAAGAGATCCTATAGACTACTGAAGAACGAATCATTCTCGCTTAACAAATTAGCATATAGATGATATGACATTATCCTTCCTTAGGCTATCAAAAGACTTACTTAAGTAAATCAAGAAGATAACGTCCATAGTGACCTCTTAAAGATTATCTAAGTAATCCTTAAGACTACCTAAGTCTTAGATCATGTCTACATAATCAACCAACTTCCCTAACTAGAGTCATTCTTAAGACTTATCTAGGTAAGATAAGAACTGATCGTTCATATGCCCCCTTTACAACTTAACTAGACAACCCTTAACTACTCTAGATAATAACTACTTCATTTATCATACTTTCTTAACATAAGTCATTACATACATTAGTTCATTTAAGGCTCATTAATCACATAAAGGACATTGAAATAATGGTCTTACACAAGACCTAGGGACTCTCACTAACACCTTCAAAGTCTATTGTGCAATGTCTAGATAGTGTCCCATACCACAACCTAAACTTCATAGAACATCTCAAATGCTAGTAGGTATCCCATATGATGAGAATAGGCAATAATCTAGCAAAACATGGAATCCGTAGTTCCAATGAGGGTGTTCTACTTGCCAATGGTAGCACTTGGACACATCCCATGTAGGCACACGGTTAAGGAATATGAAGGGCATTTTTTATAATCTAGTCAAATTTTTAACTAGAACTAATTGCCTTACCATGCTCACTCTATGCTAGACTTCGTTCTCATAGAGTAATTCACATTAAAGGTTCATATAAAGGGTTCCATAAGAAGTTCAGAACCAATCACATTCACATTACAAAAGAGGTCTCTTTTGGGCGACCTTTCAATGGAGACAAGAAGCTCATGATGACTTTTCTAAGGTTTGATATGATGTCCTTCTAGACAATCAACCTTAAGTCCATCATTCCTTTACTTGAAGGATACCATTACGACTTTCGTCTTCAATATACTTAACCTTACCACTAGGTTCAAGGTTTCACATAAAGGACCCTCTTAACTTCATTCAAGGTCTCACCTGTCATTCATACATAAAAGACTAAAAGACTTTAGCATCCTAAGTCAAGACATCACATATTCATATTCATAAAAATATCAAGTAACGGACACAGATCAAGCAAGACAAGACACCACATACTTCACCTTAACACATATTACTAGTCATTCTATAAGAACATAAGAATAACTATTATCATCTTTAATTCATCCTACAAACTACCATATTATCATAAATATAACCATTATACACTCATATTGGAACGATCCGAAAGCACCCCCTAGAAGTTAGGGAGAACCCTCGTTTCGTGATCGGGCGTACTTGACCCTTTGGGGTCTTGTACAAGCCCTTTACTGTCGTTCATCACATAAGACAATAACAGTAGTGAGGAAATTTAAAACTTTTCACGAATAATTAATAAAAGACAATCTTTCCTAAATACATAGAGAATCTCGTTGTCACAAGAAAACTTAAAGAGAAGACATAATATGTTAGGTACATGGCCCTCTACAATAAAGTAAAATACATAACAACTCTTTAAATAAAAACTAAGAGAAGGAATATACCATCGAATATATGAGGACATACTTTGCCTTGAGAGAAACTTTCCCAAGATCTTCCTTTTAGCCTTTAAACCTTCAAAAGCTTCCAACCTATAGTTATATAGTATAGAAAAGTATGGGGTTGGTACAAAAAATGTACTGAGTATGGCATATGCAGAAACATTTAAAAAGGGACATTTTAGTAAAAATAGCTTTTTATTCAATTTAAGCAAAACATCCATGAATACAAAGGAAAAACATCATACTAACCATCATTTACAACTTAGATAAGAATTCACATAATTCTAAGCCAATAAGAAACATTACAGTAAACTGCTTCTAATAAACTCATTCTCTACTAACGAGGAGTCCTCATCTCAAGATATACTTTGGAAATACAACATCTCAACTCACGAAGTGTAATCTCTCTCTGTTTCATATCCTCTCGGTGATAGGCATAACTCCCCACGGATTTCATAACATAGTTGTCTATCATAGAAAAATCACTAGGAATGGAGAGGTTGCTACTAGACACCACATCTCAACTCACAAAGTGTGTCCACCTCAAGATTCCCCTTTTTACTCAACTTGGCATAATACATTCTTTAAAGTGTGTGTGTGTACATGTTCACACCTTGCATCTAAGAATCATTTCATTTTCTTCAAGTTATATTCATACTTTAACCTTGGTTCATGAAGTTGCACACTCTACATGTTTCTCATAATCATATACTACATTTAGACTTAAATTAGGTCAAACATTCAATTCAAGCTACATCCAAAAAAATAAAAGACCCATTTCAAATATATCTTCATTTCACATGTTATACCTTCAAGATTACATATTCAAACCATACTAAGTAACATCAAGTTCCTCAATTAGCACCTCCATCCATAAGATGGATCATACCATTCAATATCAATTAATGATAAGAACTAGATAATGAAGGCAATGCAACATAAAATCAAATTATCGTCACTCATAAGAAATTTATCAATATTTACCAATATTAAATCCCTTAGTGAAGTATCTACACCAACATCACAAATACAAGAAGACCCAAGTTCATACCCTACTCAACATGATGCTAACATAACCCATTTTCAAGCCAAAAGTTGAAGTATGTATAAACAAGAGTTTCATTAGTGTTTTAATATCAAAATCATCAATTCAACCCAGTCTAAATACATTTAAACCATTATAAAAATACAAGAAGACCCCTACTAGAAATCAAAGTTAGAAGAAGATTGTGTTTAGAAACCCTTTTCAAAATCTTTTTAGAAGTTGGCTTCATGAATGAAAAGTTATTAAAGAATGGATACCATAGCTCACTTAAGGAAGAAAAATACAAGAGTTTTTTATGAAGAGACACGTCAAAAAAGGCTCTTATCCTTCCTTGACATCTAGCTTTCAATGGAGTCTTGACAGAGTTTGTCTTTAGAGAGAGAGTTTGAATATTTTGAAGATAGGGGTCTTGTCTAGGTCTAGGGTTTAAAATTATTTTAATATAACATAAAAACACTAAAATTATCCACCTAGGGTCTTAAAAGACTTGGGTGTATTTACAAAAAACACCGCAAGTTTGTTGCAACTTCACAGATTTGCAGGCCTTACAGACGAACCTTCACCAACGGACCGTCATTGAGCCAACAAACCGTTGATAGCGTCTCGTTGGTGGATACTTAGGCTCCAAATGGATCATGGACTACTTAATTCACTGGTGCAATCGATTCCCTAGGTCAAACGACCGTTGAGGGACCAACGAACCGTCTTTAGGGTCGTCGATTGCCACTGCTTTTTTTGCAGATTTTGCCCATGCCTTTGGCCCTTCATCTAAGGCTCCTTGTGGGTCCTAGATGGTTTCGTGTCCGGATGTTAAACACCTAAACTAAGTTTTCTAGGTCTTATGAACATCCAATTCCAATTTCAAGTAAAAGGAACACGTAAAACTCATCTTAACACAACAAGACACACTAGTACATTGTAAGGCATACTTTCGGAACGTCATGGACTTTCTTGGTCGATTGAACTCCAAACATAACCAAACTTCACATACTGCCTAAGGACAATAAACTAACTTAGTTTTACTTAAAATCAACTCAAGAAACAACCACGAGTCTCTAGTTTACCTTAGTTTGTTTTGGGGTGCTACATTCTCCCCCACTTGGAATAACATTCGTCCTGGAATGACACTTAAACATTAAGAATAACAAGGACTCACTTAGCATCACATAACACACTTCAATCATGATCAAAAAACTCATAAATCAAAGCATCAACTAACAAAGAGCATCCTTTCACACTTAGCAACACAAACACTTTAATCAAAACTTCAAGAAGTCAAAATTCACTCTTAGTCTTCTTTTATGGAGGATCTAAATTCCACAAAATTAAACATGCTAATACACAATACTTTTACACACATTGAAACTTCTATTCAATACAACACAATTTTTCAAAAAAATAAAAAATTCTTACAGTGAAGTTCACTGTGTTCACTGCCAAGTTACCAAAATTTTTCGAAAATTTATTCTTTAAGTAATTCATCTAGATGAAATGACATATGAACTATAAAACCAACAAAAATTTTCGAAAATTCATGCTTTAAGTAATTCATCTAGATGAAATGACATATGAACTATAAAACCATATAATATTACTTCATAACACTAAGGCAACAGAAACAAAGAGTTAGGACTTACCAAAATCATCAATCCAGATTAATTAACCTTCCTAGCCCCCATCTGATATGAAGGGTTCTTCTTGGGAGCGTTAGGATCTAGGGAAGCTTTCTTGACATATTTCAACTTTATTTGAGATTTGGTCAGTCCCTCAACTTGGGGCCCTTATTACTGCATGCAAAACAACCATCCGTTCCGGCAAAACAGTTACCCCCATGTTGCTTTCCACAAGTAGGGCACCTACCCCTTTCATAGGAATGACCACAACCTTGAGAATGTTGAGTTTGAGACCTATCCTTGTTTCCCATGGAAGAATCTTGGGGATAAAACCTCTTCTTAGGCCTTTGGTGACTAGAATCATATGACCTAGGCCTTTTACCATCATGCCTTATCTCCCTAATTTTGGACTCCACAATTTGTTGCACATAAACCATGAGCCTAGAGATATCCATATCATTAAGAAGAAGCATTGCAGTAAGACACTCCTTTTCCACCAAGCTAGAATCCCATCACAAAATTGTTCATCCTAGCCCTAGGGTTGGCTACCATTGTTGGGGATACTTAGAGAGTAGGGTGAATTTGAGAGAGTACTCTGGCACACTCATTCCTCGTTGACGAAGGTTCTTGAATTCAACCATCTTTTTCTCCCTCAACTCTAAGGGAAAGAACCTATCTAGGAAAGACTCTTTGAATTCTTCCCAATCCACTGACACTCTTTCTAGGGGTCTCTCACTGCCCCATTGATCAAACCACACTTGAGACACCTCCTTTAGTTAGTAAGTGGCTAACTCCCATTTCTCCCTAGGGGTCACACCCATGCCATCTACCGCTTTGAAAACCTCATCTATGAAACCTTGTGGATCTTCGTCCACCTTAGTGCCATAAAAAGTAAGAGGGTTCATCCTCATGAAATCCCGAATCCTAGAGGTGGGATTACTAGCATTTGGTTGGGGCTTATCGCCTTGGTTAGCTTGTCCCACAAATGGTTATTGTTGACAACATGAGCTTGAGCCATCATGAGTTGCGTCAAGTTCATTAGGGAAGCCCGCAACTCAGCATTAGTCATATCACCCTCAACAAAAGGATCTTGAGGCGTAGGAGACACTTGGGGTCCTTGGGGTTCCGTAGTCACTTAAAGTTCTTGAAGGGGAACCTCAAAAATCTCTTCCTACTCTATTCCAACAATAGGAACTTGGTCACGGAGAGGGATCCTATTATTAGATACACCACCCTCCTCCCTTCTAGCGATCGATCTCCTCGTATTCATGTCCTATAAATAGAAAGAGAAGAGGTCAAGAGAAGACACCATATATGACACAAATCTAAGGCATGACATTAGAAAAGAGAAGAAAGTGAAACTTCTATCATCCTATAGCCTCTTGTCCATGGATGTGTCGCGACTCACACCAATGACCAAGATACTACTAGATGTGGCTTGTGAGACTTTAGAATCTAAACAATTTTCCAAACCTTATGCTCTGGTACCAAGTCTTACAGGACCCGAAAGAACCCCCTAGAAAATAATGAGAACCCTCGTTTCATGACCGAGCGTACTTGACCCTTTGGATCTTGTATAAGCCCTTTAATGTCGTTCATCACATAAGACATGAAAAGTAGTGTGGAAATTTAAAAGTTTTCATGAATAATTAATGAAAGAAACTCTTTCATAAATACTTAGAGAATCTTGTTGTCAATAATCCAACTTAAAGACACGACATAATATCTTTGGGACATGGCTCTCTACAATAAAGTAATATACATAAAAGTCTGTAAATAAAAATTAAGAAAAGGACTATGCACTCGAATATATGAGGACATACATTACCTTGAGAGAAACTTTCCAAAGATCTTCCTTCTAGCCTTTAAACTTCAAAAGCTTCCAAACTATACTTATATAGTATAGTAAAGCATGGGTTAGTACAAAACAATGTACTAAGTATGGCATACACAAAAACATGTAAAAAGGGACATTTTAGTAAAAATAGCTTTTCATGCAATTTCAGTAAAACATTCATGAATACAAAGGCAAAACATCATACTAACCATCAATTACAACTTATATAAAAATTCACATCATTCTAAGCCAACAAGAAACATTACGTAAACCATCTTGGCCTTCAAAGTGAAGTCCTTAAGCATTTACAGTAAATACATTTGAACATTGACGATGAATCATTTACAGCATTCACAATAAATTCAACTTGAGAAATTATAATGAACTATACTAGTCTAAATGAGTGAACTTCCAAGTACAAGCGAAAGAGAAAGTGAACTCATTTTCCTTAAGAGTTTCCCTACCTCGTAATTATCCGAAGACTCACTAAGGTAAGATATGAAGGAAGCCATACACATAAAAGTGACCCTCAAGACTACCCCTTTTGGCTTACTCAACTTAAGAGAAACAAGTCCCTCAATCAATGGCAAGACATTAAAAGACACCCAACAAACCACCAATGTCTTCCCTTTCGGAACGCCTACTTAGTGCAATGAGTAGATACATCCAATACCACCACCTACCCTAAGTAGTACATTCTTTTAGAAGGTTTGGCACCATATTAAGGCCCTTAGGGCAGTTGCTACAAACCAACATGACAAATACTAGAAGACCCTAGTTCATATCCTACTTAAATCATGCTAACATAACCCATTTTCCAGCCAAAAGTTGAAGTATGCATAAACAAGATTTTCATCAGAGTTTTAACATCAAAATTATAAAAATAACCAAAAATAAATACATTTAAACCATTAGAACTTAAATACCAGAAGACCCCTACTAGAAATCAAAGTTAGAAGAAATTTGAGTTTTGAAAACCTTTTTGGAAGTTGGCTTCTTGAATGAAAAGATATTCAAGAATGAATACCATACCTCACTTAAGGAAGCAAAATCCTAGAGTTTTTGATGAAGATACACTTCCAACCAGCCCTCTTAACCTTTCTTGATATCTACCTTTCAATGCATTCAAAGAGAGAGTTTGTCTTTAGAGAGAGAGAGAGTTTGAATATTTGTAAGAGAAGGGTATTGTATAGGTATAGGGTTTTAAACTATTTTAAATATGACCTAAGAACTCTAAAATTATCCACCTAGGGTATTAAAAGACTTCGGGTGTATTTACATAAAACACCCCAAGTTGGCACCAACTTCACAGATTTGCACTCCTCACAGATGAACCTTCACCAACGGATAGTCGTTGAGCCAACGAACCGTTGGTAGGGTCTCGTTGGTGGATACTTAGGCTACAAATTTACCATGGAGAACTTAACTCACTAGGACAATTTACGCATTAGGACCGTTGATGGACCAACGGACCATCCTTAGGGTCGTCGATGGCCACTACTTTTTGGCAGATTTCGCCCAAGTCTTGGGCCCTTCATCTAAGGCCCATTGTGGTTCCTAGGTGGGGTCGTGACCGGACGTTAAACCCCTAAACTATGTCGTATAGTTATTAGGAACATACAAAGCAAGTTCTAAGTAAAAGGAACACGTAAAACTCATCTAAACACAACAAGACACACTAGTACATTCTAAGGCATACTTTCCGAACGTCATGGACGTTCTTGATCGATTGAAATCCAAACTTAATCGAAATTCACATACTGCCTAAGGACACTAAAATAAATTAAATTAACTTAAAATCAACTCAAGAAACAGCCACGAGGCTCTAGTTCACTTTAGTTCATTTTGGGGCGTTACATTCTCCCCACTTGGAATTACATTTGTCCTAGAATGACATTTAAACTTTAAGAATAAAAAGGACTCACTTAGAATCACATAACACAATTCAATTATGATAAAAACACTAAAAATAAAATAATCAACTAACAAATAGCATCCTTTCATAATTTCAAACACTTACAAACACAAACTCTTTTATCATAACTTAAAGAAGTCAAATTCACTCTTAGTCTTCTTGTATGGAGGAACTACCTTCCCCAATATTAAACATGCTCATACAAAATACTTTTAGAAACATTGAAACTTCAATTCAATACCACACAATTTTTCTAAAAAATTTAAATTGTTACAGTGAAGTTCACTATGTTCACTGCCAAGTTAACAAAATTTTTCGAAAATTCATACTTTAAGTAATTCATCAAGATGACATGATCATATGAACTATAAAACCATCTAATTTTACTTTATAAGACAAAGGCAACACTAACAAATATATAAGACTTACCAAAACCATCAATTCAGATTAATTATCTTTCCTAGCCCCCATCTCATAGGAAGGGTTCTTCTTGGGAGAATTAGGATCTAGGGAAGCTTGATTCACATCTTTCCGCCTTTATTTGAGGTT
The DNA here is from genome assembly GCF_001406875.1 of Solanum pennellii. Taxonomy (NCBI): domain Eukaryota; kingdom Viridiplantae; phylum Streptophyta; class Magnoliopsida; order Solanales; family Solanaceae; genus Solanum; species Solanum pennellii. Next base: position 61,782,083 of record NC_028645.1, on the reverse strand, counting down.
TGGGATGTCCCTCATGTTGTGACCCTTTTTACCACATGCAAAACAACCATCCGTTCCAGCAAGACACTTACCCCCATGTTGCTTTCCACAAGTAGGGCACCTATCCCTTTCATAGGAATGACCACCACTTTGAGAATGTTGATTTGGAGCCCTATCCTTGTTTCCCAGGAAGAATCTTGGGGATAAAACCTCTTCTTAATCCTTTGGTGACTAGAATAATATGACCTTGGACTTTTACCCTCTTTCCATATCCCCCTAATTTTGGAATCCTCAATTTGTTGCACATAGACCATGAGCCTAGAGATATCCATATCATTAAGAAGCATTGTCATACGACACTCTTTTTCAACCAATGTAGACACTCCCATCACAAACATGTTCATCCTATCCCTAGGGTTGGCTACCATGATTGGGGCATACTTAGAGAGTTGGGTGAATTTGAGAGAGTACTCTTGCAAACTCATTCCCCTTTGACGAAGGTTCATGATTTCAACCATCTTATTATCCCTCCACTATAAGGGAAAGAACATATCTAGGAAAACCTCTTTGATTTCTTCCCAATCAATAAGCCCTGTTTCTAGTGGTCTCTCACTCCTCCATTGATCAAACCACACTTCAGCCACCTCATTAAGTTGGTAAGCGGCTAACTCTGCTTTCTCTGTAGGGGTTACACCCATAGCATCTACCACTTTGAAAACCTCATCAACGAAACCTTGTGGATCTTCATCCACCTTAGTTCCATGAAAAGTAGGAGGGTTCATCCTCATGAAATCCCGAATCCTAGAGGCGGGAGTACTAGCATTTGCTTGGGGCATATATCCTTGTTATCTTGTCCCACCAAATGATTGTTGACAACATGTGTTTGAGCCGTCATGATTGGGTCAAGTTCATTAGGGAAGCCCACAACTCTACATTAGTCATATCACCCACAACAAAAATAGCTTGAGACATAGGAGATACTTGAGGTCCTTGGGGTTCCTGAGGCACTTGAGGTTCTTGAAAGGAAACCTCCATATTCTCTTCCTCCACTAGGCCAAAAATAAGAACTTGGTCACGGAGAGGGATCCTCTAATTAGACATACCACTTTCCTCTCTTCTAGCAGTCGATCTCCTCGTATTCATGTCCTATAAACACAAAGATAAAAGGTTAAGAGAACACACCTTATATGACTCAACTCTAAGGCACAACATTAGAATAGAAATAAAAGTGCAACTTCTGTCATCCTATAGCCTCTTGTCCATGGATGTGTCACGACTCACACCAATGACCAAGATACAACTAGATGTAGCTTGTGAGACTTTTAGAATCTAAACTATTTCCCAACCTTATGCTCTGGTACCAAGTCTTACAGGACCCGAAAGAACCCCCTAGAAATTAAGGAGAACCCTCGTTTCATGACCGGGCGTACTTGACCCTTTGGGGTCTTGCATAAGCCCTTTAGTGTCGTTCATTACATAAGACATGAAAAGTATTGTGGTAATTTAAAACGGTAATTTAAAACTTTTCATGAATAATTAATGAAGGACACTCTTTCATAAATATTTAGAGAATCTCGTTGTCATAAGCCAACTTAAAGACACGACGTAATATCTTTGGGACACGGCCCTATACAATAAAAAAAATACATAATGAGTCTTTAAATAAAAACTAAGAAAAGGACTATGCCCTCGAATATATGAGGACATACTTTACCTTGACAGAAACTTTTCCAACCTTTTCCCTCTAGCCTTCAAACCTTCAAAAGGTTCCAACCTATACTTATAAAGTACAGAAAAGTATAGGTTAGTACAAAACAATGTACTAAGTATGGGATATGCAAAAACATGTAAAAAGGGACATTTTAGTAAAAATAGCTTTTCCTGCAATTCAAGTAAAACATTCATGAATACAAAAGCAAAACATCATACTAACCATCATTTACAACTTAGATAAGAATTCACATAATTGTAAGCCAACAAGAAACATTACAGTAAAACAACTTGACCTTCATAGTGAACTCCTTAAGCATTTACAGTAAATACATTTGAAAATTTACAATGAATCATTTAAAGCATTCACAATAAATTCAACTTGAGCAATTATAATAAACTATCCTACACTGAATGGGTGATCTTCAAAGTCCAAGCGAAAGAGAAAGTGAGCTCATTTTCCTTAAGACTTTCCCTACCTCGAAATTATCCTAAGACTCACTAAGGTAACATATTAAGGAAGTATGCATATGCCTCCTACAATACACACCAAAGCAACCCTCAAGACTACCTCTTTCGACTTACTCAACTTGGGAGAAAAAAGCCCCTCAATCAATGGAAAGACATTAAAAGACACCCAACAGACCACCAAAGTCTTCCCTTTCGGAATGCCTACTTAGTGCAATGAGTAGATAGCGTCCCATACCACCACCTACCCTAAGTAGTTCAATATTTTAGAAGGTTTGGCACCATGTCTTCCCTTTCAGAAGGTCCTACCTAGTGCAATGAGTAGATATTGTCCCATACCACCACCTGCCCTAAGTAGTTCATTATTTTAGAAGGTTCGACACTAGGTCTTCCCTTTCAGAAAGTCCTACCTAGTGCAATGAGTAGATATCGTCTCATACCACCACCTACCCTATGTAGTACATTCTTTTAGAAGAATTCATTCAATTAATTCTTTGTGGGGGATTTGCTTATCCCACATAAACCATGAGAGCTAGACATGGAATCTCAATATTAACCCCTATCGGATGAGGGATCCTCACTTGCCTAGAGTAAGGTCATGCTTCATAGCTTTTACATGGCTTTCCGAATAGCTAAACCTATGTGGACACATAGTTAAGTGATAAGGGAACTGCTACTAAGTAACTCAATCTCTACTAACAAGGAGTACTCATCTCAAGAAGTAATTTAGAAATACAACATCTCTACTCACGAAGTGTAATCCACCTCTCCTTCATATCCTCTCGGTGCTAGGCATAACTCCCCATGGATTTCTTAACATAGTATTCAATCATATAAAGCTCACTAGGAATGGAGAGGTTTCTACTAGACACCACATCTCACCTCACGAAGTGTGTCACCTCAAGATTACCCTTTTTACTCAATTTGGTATAATATATTATTTAAACTGTGTACATGTTCACACCTTGCTTATAAGAATCATTTAATTTTCATCAAGTTCTACACATACTGTAACCTTGGTTCATCAAGTAACACACTTTACGTGCTTCTCATAATCATATACTTCATTTAGACTTAAACTAGGTCAAGCATGCAAGTCAAGCTACATCAAACACAATACAAGACCCATTTCAAATATCTCTTCATTTAACATGTTATGCCTTCAATATTAAATATTCAAAACATACTAAGCAACCTCAAGTTCCTCAATTAGCACCGCCATCCATAAGATGGACCATACCACTCAATATCAATTCATAATAAGAACTATATAATGAACGCAACTCAACATAAAATCAAACCGTCATCACTCATAAGAAATTTATCAATATTTAACCATATTAAGGCCCATCGTGCAGTAGCTACACCAATATGACAAATACAAGAAGACCCAGGTTCATACCCTACTCAAATCATGCTCACATAACCCATTTTCAAGCCAAAAGTTGAAGTATGCATAAACAAGAGTTTCATTAGAGTTTTAACATAAAAATGATCAGTTCAACCCAAAATAAATACATTTAAACCATTAGAACTTAAATACAAGAAGACCCCTACTAGAAATCAAAGTTAGAAGTAGTTTGAGTTTAGAAACCCTTTTGAAAACCTTTTCGGAAGTTAGCTTATTGAATGAAAAGATATACAAGAATATATACCATACCTCACTTAAGGAAGCAAAATCCTAGAGTTTTTTATGAAGAGACACGTCCAACCAGCCCTCCTATCCTTCCTTGATATCTAGCTTTCAATGGAGTCTTGAGAGAATTTGTCTATAGAGAGTTTGAATATTTTTAAGAGAGGGGTCTTGTCTAGGTCTAGGGTTTAAAACTATTTTAACAAAACCTAAAAACACTAAAATTATCAACCTAGTGTCTTAAAATACTCCAGGTGTATTTACATAAAACACCCTATGTTGGCAGCAACTTCACATATTTGTAGGCCTCACAGACAAACCTTCACCAATGGACCGTCGTTGAGCCAACGAACCGTTGGTAGGGTCTCGTTGGTGGATACTTACGCTCCAAAGGGAGCATGGACAACTGAAATCACTGGTCCAATCGACGCCCTAGGTCGACGGACCGTTGAGGGACCAAAGGACTGTCCTTAGGGTCGTCGATGGCCACTGCTTTTTGGCAGATTTTTCCCATGTCTTGGGCCCTTCATCTAAGGTCCCTTGTGGGTCCTAGGTGGGGTCGTGCCCAGACGTTAAACCCCTATAGTAAGTCTTCTAGGTTTTATTAAAACCCAATGCAAGTTTCAAGTAAAACGAACATGTAAAACTCGTCTAAACACAACAAGACACACTATTACATTCTAAGGCATACTTTCCGAACGTCATGGGCGTTCTTGGTCTATTGAACACCGAACTTCACATACTTCCTAAGGACACTAAACTAACTTAGTTTAACTTAAAATCTCTTCAAGAAAAAACCACGCGGCTGTAGTTCACTTTAGTTCGTTTTGGGACGTTACACATATAGTCAACTAGGAACAACCATGTTTCAAAGTAAGGACTACACATATAAGCACATAGCCATAGTCTACACGATTTATTAACATACATAGAAAGAACACATACTTTCACATTACTTCACATATATTTAGATATCATCATATTTCACATAATATCAACCATACAAATCATCATGATACTTCAAGTAGTGCCGACAAGGACATGATCATCATATTGCATAATGTAACGCCGACAAGGCCACCTCAATTCACATAGCACCGCCACCATAAGTGGATCATACCAATCACAACATAATTGAAGTTTAATTAACATAAAATAAAAGGAATTAGGGCAGCACACCCCACTCCATCATACAACTTTCATTTCATGGCTAAAACATCCAATTCGATATCATAAGGCCCTTACCCATGGCCATAATAAACAATTCAATACAATTATATAAATAATCAATGAAAACTAGGTAAATTCATTACATACTCATTAATCTAGTACAACCTAGATATCAATTGAGTACAAGTATTGCATCATTACATAGACCATAGAAAACTACATTAGAATTCATAATCCTTAAGTCAATATCAATTCAATAAGTCTAACATTCAATAGATCTAAGAATATTGAATACTCAATTGATCAAATTTAAGCAGCCTATAAGACAATTAACCATAATCTATACATGAATCAAAAGCCCATAACAATCTACACTTGAATTCATCAATATCAAAGCATGATCACAAAACTCATGTTTTACTCAAATTGAGAGATTTGTGAAGATCAAGGGTTCATGAAGAATTTCATTAGAAAACATCAATTATACATCAATGACATCATATATTATCGTTTGAAAACCATTTATGCAAGAACCCAATACATAGAGTAGAAATTAGACTTTTTCATCTTTTTGAAAACTTTGAAAACCATCTTTGTAATTGGCTCTAAGGTGATACAAATCCTTCGATGAAGAACTACCATACATTATTTGAATAACCCAAATAAAATTTAAGAATAAACTCCATTTAAGAACCATTTTCAAGCTCCATCTTCACTTTGAACTTACATGGAGGTTTTTGGAGGAACTTTTGTAGGGAATGTGTTTTGATTTAGGTGTTAGGATTATAATGAGAGTTTAATGACTTAAATACGCTTAAATACCCATAAACACTCAAAACAATCGACCAAAGACTTATTGGGGCTTTGGGTCAACTTACAACATCACCCCTCAACTTAACAAAAAATAAGGCAGGAAACAGGCAGCACCATCGACGCCCACATCGACGGTCTGTGGTCTCACCCACGCCCTGTCTATGGGGTCTCGTGGGTTGCACCTACAACTCTTCAAACTGCACGAAAAGTGGCTCCATCTATGAGACCCATTGAAGGGTCGTCGCCTTGTCGACTGGCCGTCGTTTGGGTCAGTCTATTGCCACTGCCTGGCAATATTGAGCTCCAAGTTGGGGTCCTCATTTAGAGCCCCTTGTGGGTCTTATGTGAAGTCCTACCTGGAATTTTCCAATCCAAACATGATCATATACGAGTTTATGACCTACCACATGAGTTTCATACAAAATGAACACATAAAACTTGACGAAACATACATAGACACACAATGCCGTTTCAAAGCAAACCTTTTGAATAACGTTGAACCTCTAAACTTCACGAAACCTTACACACTGCCTATATACACTATTTTAACTCATTCAATAACCTTATAACCTCATGAATCACACATAAACACATAAAACCACATATGATGCACATAGGTAACTTAGTCGTCAAAAGTCTTGGTCGTCCCTTGACGTTTAACTTTCAATTCACCTAAAATCTTTGACAATGCGTCTATACCAAATTATAGACAATTTTAGAACCTTAGACTATCACGACAACGATGTTAGGCTCTAGCTTCACCTAAGTCATTTTCGGGGTCTTATATCTATCCTTTTTATAATCATAGTCATTTAGCTCAATAGGTATTGCATGAGTATATCCTTTTCATATAACCCTCATATGTGATATTAACACATTAACATCATCATATCATAAAAAGGTACATAGGTAATTCATAATCAACCTTATATCATTTTATCTTGAGCAGAATCTCACTATAACATAGTCAAGAAATTTTAACTCAACATCATACCAACACCTAAGTAGGTTAGTCACAAGGCATACTTCAATTGAACTACATCACCAATCAAAAGCCATTATACTTGAAGTAAAGGTTAAGGTCATGAAGACTTACCAAATCTCCTTCAAAAGTCAGCATCATGGTCTTACCATCAGCCAACCAATTACATCCAATAATTAATGTAGTAACAACAATCAATAGTAATTAACACAAGAACTAGGTCAATTGCATCATCACTATCCCAATTAACACTAATTCATAACCAAGGGTTAGGGGATTAGGATTCATCATCAATTCATTATGAAATAGATCCAATCACAACAATACATTAACCTATTCAATCCTTACATGATTTTGAATATATAAAACAAGTATAATAATCAAATCATTCTTTAATTCCCATCAATTCATGGATAAGATCCAAGATTTGGGACAATATGGGAAGGGAAAATGATCAACATGAAATTAAATAAATTAACATAAATTAATCAATAATCTATACTCAATTAGTCATAGAAAATAACAATTTGTCATTAATTTGAAGTTTTAAAGAAAACCCATTAGAATTGGAAAACCCTTGTGATTTGGGTATTTTGAAAATCTACTTTGAGAGGACCTCTTTGGGAAAGGAATCACCAGAGTGAAGAACTCATACCTTATTCAAGTTTAATCCACGAAATTGTACCGAAATCCTATATAAATTGACCTTCTTCTTCAAGCTTTCTTCCTTCTTCAATGGATGAAATTTGGGAGAGAGAAAGTAGATAGAGGTGAGAGCTTTGGTTTTTGTTTGGGAATTGGATTTGGGTAGGTGAATAATGACTTAAAATGACCGTTAGGCTATATATAATCACCCCCTAAGTTACTCAAAACACCTCTCACTTAAATGGGTCTTTTTGGGAAGTCTAAATGTCAAAAATACACTTTTACCAAATCTGGGAAGTTGCTTCGCGTCGCAGGGCCAACACACACTTCTATTTTTCAAAAATAAATTTGTCACATCCCAAGATCATACCCTAGAAATTAGGGCACAATCTTGGATTGAGACCGGCGTACTTGACCTCTCGGATCTTGAGACCAGCGTACATCACATAAAGGACATTCAACTAATGGTCTTGGACAAGACCTAGGAAGTCGAAATAACACATTCAAAGCCTATTGTGCAATGTCTAGATAGTATCCCATAAAACCACCTAAACCTCATAAACTTCTCCAATGCTAATAGGTATTCCACATGATGAGAATAGGCAATAACCGACATAGACCATGATAGCAAGACATGGAAACCGAAGTCCAATCCTACGCCAATGAGGTTTGAAGAACTAGGACACATCTGATGTAGGCACATGGTTAAGGAATATGAAGTGCTTCTTTGTATTCTAGTCTCATACATTAACTAGAACTACTTCCATTACCATACTTACTCGGTGCTAGCCTTCTTTCTCATAGAGTGATTCATACATTAGGTTCACATAAAAGGGTTCCATAACAAGTTCATAACCCAATCACATTTACCCTACCAAGGAAAGGTCCACTAGGGCTACCTCACAATAGCGACAAGAAGCTCATGCTGACTTTCCTAAGTATTAATATGATGTCGTTCCAGACAACTTAACTTAAGTCCATCATTCCTTTACTTTGAAGTAATCCACTATGGTTAACAGCTTCAACAATCTTAACCTTACAATTAAGTCAAAGTTTTCACGTAAGAGACTCTCATAACATCATTTAAGGCCACATGTCATTCATACATTCAAGACTAAGAGTTCTAACACCCTTATTCAAGATATCACATATTCATGATCATATATACATCAAGCAAGGGATACAAGTCAACCAAGATAAGATACCACATACTTCACTTTTAACTCATAATCCAAGTCATTCTAGAGTCACATAGGAAACAACCTAACATCTTCAAGTCATCCTATATACTATCATAACATCATCAATATACTCCACATAGACACATATATACAAGTAGGAATAACCAAGACTAAACCCTAACACTATACTCATAATGTCAAAGTCATAGTCAAACATGATCATCATATTGCATAAAGCAAAGTCGACAAGGCCACATCAATTGCAAGTAAAACACATAACACCGCCACCATAAATGGAGAATACCAATCACAATATAATAGAAGTATAAATAACATCAAAATAAAGGAAATGGGGCAGCATACCTCCACTCCATCATCAACACTTCAATTCAATGCTAAATTACTATATTCGATAACACAAGACCCTTACGCCAAGATCATTACCAACAATTCAACATAAAAACTACAATAATCAATGAATTAGTTCAATTTAATGTAACTTCATTAATCTAACACAACCTAGATATCAATTTACTATAATAACTACATCATTAGAAAGCCAATAAGTAACTACATAACAATTCATCAACATTATCTCAAAATCAAGTAACCCATAATGTAGTCAAAAAATAGGGTTCATAAAATTCATGGGCTGACAGGTAATTTTTGTTAATATCATCAATACAAATCAATTAAATCATAATTCAATGTTTAGAAATAATTTATGCAAAAACCCATTGTAGAATCCCAAAATTGGACAATTCACTTTAGAAAACTTTGAAAAACATCTTAAGAGTTGAGCTCCTTGATGAAACAAGTTTCAATGATAAAAAACCATACCTCAAGGATGATAATTCTTCACTTTGATGAAGAATTTTCACTAAAAAGGCCACACCAAGCTGTTTCGTCAATTTGATCTTCAATGGAGTCTTTGGGATTTCCTAACGGTTTTTGGGGTTTTGATTTGGAAGAATGAAATCTTCTAAGTATTAAACACTTATATACTTATTTAAAATACCCAATATACCATTAATAAACTGCCAATACATCCATTTAGAGGTGGGGTAAATTTACAAGTTTACTCATAGACTTGGCAGTGAACTGCACGCAGAAATAGGCCAATTGACGGACTGCCCATCGACGGGGCGTAAGCTCACATACGGGGCGTGCTGGCCTCCGTCGATGGGTTCAGAGAATGGGAACTGGCATATTTTCCACCCAGTATAATTACCTACTCACCCCAACAACCTACAGGGCTTCGACCAGGCTACAGGCCGTCGGTTGCCCTCCGTAGGTGGATTTCCATTTGGCAGTTTTGGCGACCAACTTGGGTCTTTCCTCAAGGAACCTTGGTTGGTCCTTGGGGATAATTTTTCGGACGTTTCTAACCAAATACAATCGTCTATGAGTTTAAAAGCTCTCACATGAATTTCATCCAAAACAAACACAGAAAACTCGACGCAACATGCCTAGACACACAAGGTCACTTCAAGGCATATCTTCCGAACGTCATTGACGTTCTTGGACGTTTGACATCCAAACTTCACGAAACTTTATACACTGCCTATGCATGATATAATAACTCATTTAAGGACCTTATAACCTCATGAAACACACATAAACACATAGAATAACATAAGAGGCACATAGGTGACTTAGTCGTCGAACGTCTTGGTCGTCCCGTGATGTTTGATTTCCAATGCACCTAATACTTTACCTAGTGCCTCTATACCATATATTAGACCTATTTAGGACCTTAGACCATAAATACCAACATGTTAGTCTCTATTTAATATAAGTCATTTTCTAGGTCTTACAAAATTGAACCAGTGAGGTCTGTGTCAACTACGCGTCGCACAGAAGCCCGCTGAATCTTGACTTTCACAGGCTGCCAAAACAGCCGGCCCACCAATGTTGGGGTCCTCTTCCTTGACACTTAGGGGGGGTTTTAGGGTTTCGATTTCAAACGTTTAGACCTTCTATACAACACGATACCTAACCAAAGTCTTTTTACAAGTTTTAGACTCCATTTGACCCTCTGAAACCATCCCTAAATATAGGGACGTCAACTAGTTCAATTATGCTAGTTCCACACGTCATGGACGTTTTTTGATGTCTTGGATCTAAAACTTCTTGGATGACTTATATACATTATTTTAGGTCTTAAAACAGTATTAAACACTCATGTTAGGATGTGCTTAATGCCTGCGATTTAAATGAATTAGGAACACAACAAAGAATTCACTATATGCTATAAATATTACCCTGCATAAGCTATTACAGAGAAACTGACAACTAACAGAACTTTTGGAAGTATAGCAAATGGATCAGAAGAAATGTAATGAAAACATGAGCTTCCTCTGGTTGATACAGCAAGAGCACATAAGTTCTTTTTTTGATTCCTGGGTTTACTACTTTGTAGATCTCTATATGCAACTAGACCTCAGGGTTATAAATTTATCATTGTAGTTATTACTTTTTGGATAAGATGCACACATTTCTTATTTGCTTCTACAATTTGCTGGATGCATGTATGCATGCAGACGTCTGGGACAAAAAGGCTGAACATACAGCACATTCGGAGCATAAGAACAAACATCTATGTTTATTAGGTAAAAATACTAAAATGTTTATGAATCTCAATCTGAGTATATACCTTTCTTTCCTCCATAACTCCAGTGAGCGTTGAATCTATAATGTTGTTTTGTGCATATTTAAAAAGTCAGTTTTAGGACAACAAGTTATATCTTGTGAAGATTCTCCTCTGGTGGTACATAACAGATAACGTGAGAATACTAAACAAGTCTTACAATGTATTAATCTGTTTTTGGTTTTGAGTTTTGTTTTGAAAGTATTGTATGGTTCTCTAACCAATCTACTTAAGTACACTTAAAATCATTCAGGGGTAAGATTGAAAGCGTGGTACATCTAGAACACTAATTTAATTACTATTTTGCTGTCATTTCATCCTATATTATTATTCATGTATGACAATCAAACATGTCAAACTAAGACCACCAAAGAGACTTCATTGACTTTAAGTGGTACTGCAAGGACCTTCCTATAACTCTCTACGCATATCTACGTATCTTTTGCTCTCTTTATAGGTGTTAGAATTAAATTTTCAAAATAGACATGTTGAATGAAGTTTCTTTGTGTCGAAGTGTATGTACCTTTTAGCTAAACTTTGCTTCGCAATATTTTTATTTGTTATTTTGCAGATTGTGAGATCTGAATAGGAGACAAGGAAATATTTTTTTTAATAGTTGATGAATAAACACTTCGTTGCAAGTTTAGTGTATGTACCTATTAGCTATTCTGCTGATGCTCATAGACGCTAATAGTTGTCGTCGCCAAAACTACGTCCGCTGCTTTCTTAGAACTTGATGAACCATATATGATTGTCAACTCAAAACATCGTAGATACTTTATAGTGGTAATGATGTCGTGCGATGATTTCTAAATCATGAAAACAAATTCCACGACATCAGTGACTAAAAAATTGTTTTCCACGTCTCAGATCGTTATTCTAGTATTCTTCTTGTTGGTTGTATTTCAATGTCTCAGTAATTTTATTCACTTGATGACAGTTTCTTGAGATCCTTAAATCATATCTACTCGTTTTCCTCTCTTTAAAGTTCATAAAATTTCTTGTTGCGTACACAAATGAAAATATTAAGTATTCATTATGGCTCTTCCTAGAAAATACAACTTCTCGTTCGTCTATGTGGTTTTGTTCAGCTAACTGTTGAGAAGCATCCCTTAATTTCTTATTATTTTGTTTATCCAAGTAACCAAACTACGTTTTTAATGATTTATTTGGTTCACTAACCTGTTAGACCTTTAATCTAAGAACTTTGTTGTACTAACAAAGTCTTAAATTAAAAAGATACAAAATGATGGAAATTGTTGGTACACAAAGGCAGCAGGTGTTCTTTAGAAGCCTAGCAAGAAAATCTTTCATACTTTTATCTAGGTTAAAGACTTAAAGTTATGACTAGAAGCATCATTCAAATGCAAAACCAAGTGGAAGTCGCATAAAAGATATGTAGAGGTGTTACCAAAATTTTACGTGTGATGATAGTTTGATTTCTATGTGTTTTTTTCCTCAACTTTGTGGAGCTGGCTGCTCCTTTATTTCAACAAACACAAATATATACAAACAAAGGCTTGGAAATTCAATCCCAATCCAAAAACACTAGGTAGCTTAGTTTTATTCACAGTAATGTAGTTTGTTCATGGCGTTCTGTACCTAACATAATTTTGTGTTGCTTTTTTAATCCTCTTGACCCCTCTACTGATGTATTGTGTGTACTGTATTTTTCCTTGTTTTAGTTTGCAGAGAGGGTATTTAAGTTTTATTAGTGTTCACAATCCCCCTGCATTATCCTGATAGTTGTTGAAATGTATGGATATCCATTATCCTGTTCACATGCTTCATTTGCTAATTATCTGCTAGTTTGTTAGCCTCTCGGAACACATGTTGAATCTGTTCTCGTGTTGAATTAGTAATCTCCTGTATTTCCAATTTGCTGTCATGGGACCTTTCATTCTCTGCGACCTATGTTTTTTATACTTAAAGAATCTATTTGTAGGAAATTTTTTTTGTAGTTGTTACCTTTGCAATATCTGAGTGCTTAAAGAATTGCTATTATTTCAAGACACCCTCCTTCCAACCCTCCAATCACTTCAACAGCCTCATACAAACATTTCATAAGGGGGTTCTGGGGTAGGGGAGTGGTAGAGTCAATACTTGTTATCCTTTTGCTTTGATTTTTAGAATTTTTTCTTTTATTTTCCTTGTAGGAACTATTTGACAATTGGTTAGTCGTGGAAGGTAAGTCAGTGGTTGACATACTATTACTTTGTGTCTCCATTGTATCCTCATTTTTTTGAATTTTTATTTTCAACTCCTTCTTGATTGTTTGGTTGATCCCGCATAGAAATATCAATTAAATTATTATAAGTCACCTCACACTGAAGAAATACCAATGATTTTTTATGAAGAAACAACCATCAACAGCCCTCCTAGCATTTCTTGACTTCTATCTTCCAGGGAAACTTAAGAGAGAATTCTATGAGAGAGGGTTTTCGGATTTTAAGAAGAGGGGCTAAAATGAGGTCTTAGGGTTTAGAAAACATTAATATGCCTAATAAAGCCTAAACTAACGTCCTAGGGTCATTAAAGACTTTGGGTGAATTTACCAAACACCCCAAGCCAAGGCAGTCCACTTAACAATTTTGCAGACCTCACGGACGAGACCTAACTAACGGACCGTCTATGCATCAACGGACTGTTGGTGGGGTATCATGGGTTGACAATTATCTCCAAATGGAGTCTGGCCATCCTGACTTGCTGGGAAAATCGACGCCCTAGGTCGATAGACCATTGGTGGACCAACGGACCGTCCTTAGGGTCGTCGTTTTGTCACTGCTTTTGCAGTTTGGTCCATGTCTTGGGGCCTTCAGCTAGGGACCCTTGTGGGTCCTAGGTGGGGTCGTACCTTGACGTTAAACCCCTAAACTAAAGTCTTATAGTTCTTAAGGAACATCCCACATACGTTTCAAGGAAAACGAACACGTAAAACTTATTCAAACACCTCAAGACACTCAAGTACTTTCTAAGGCACACCTTCCGAACGTCATTGACGTTCTTAGTCGTTTGACCTCCAAACTTAACAAAACTTCACACACTCCTAAGAACACTAAAGTAACTCATTTTAGTATCAGATTAACTCAAGAAGCACTCATGAGGATCTAGTTCACTTTAGTTCATCTTGGGGCGTTACATCGTGTGTTATTGCACACAATTTCTTCGCGATCTGGATTCCAATGTCAAAAGTGCCAAAAATTTTTGTGGACGTTCGTCATGACCTTGTCTATGCAGCCAGTTGGAAGTCACGGCATGTCTTACCCATTTTTAAGTTCAAACAAGCCCCAAAGTGCACATACCCCCATTTCGACAATATCGTATGCTATAGCATACAATTTTTTTGGTGATCCGAATTCAAACGTCAAAAATGCAAAAAAATTTTGTGGAAGTCCATCAATACCTTGGCTATGCAGCCGGTTGGCCCTCACATCCAGTCAGACCCATTTTCAAGGTCAAAGGAGCCCTTAAGGCACGCATACCCCCTATTTCGATGATTTTTGTGTGCTATAGCACACCAATTTTTTGGTAATCCAGAAATGACAAAATGTTTTTTTGGCGTCCGTCAAGACCTTGGCTATGCAGACGGTTGGCCCTCACGTCCAGTCTGACCCTTTTTCAATGTCAATTGAGCCCCGAAGTACGCATACCCCCATTTTTGCTGATTTTCATGTGCTATAACACAAAATGTTTTGGTTATTCGGATTGCGACACAAATAATGCAAAAAGTTTGTACTGGACATCCATCAAGACCTTCTCTATGCAGCCGGTTGGACCTCAAGGCCATTCCGACCTATTTTAAAAGTCAAACAAGCCACGAAGAGCGCATACCCTTAATTTAAATGATTTTGTATGCTAGCATTTCATTTTTTTGGTGATACGGATTGTGATGTCAAAAATGCTGAATTTTTTAGTAAACGTCCTTCAAGGCTTTGACTGTGCAGCTGGTTGGACCTCACAGCTAGTCCGACACATTTTCAAGGTTAAAAAAGTCCCGAAGCATGCATACCCCCCATTTTTACTATTTTCGTGCGCTATAACTTACTATCTGTTTGGTGATCCGAGGATTTCAATGTCAAAAATGACAAAAGTTTTTGTGGACGTCTTTCAAGACATTAGCTATGCAGCCGGTTGGCCCTCACGGCCAATCTGACCCATTCTCAAAGTCAAACAAGCCCTGAAGCGCGCATACCCCCTATTTAAACATTTTTTTGGTGGTCCGGATTTCGACGTCAAAAATGACAAAATATTGTGTAGACGTCCTTCAAGTATTTTGCTATGCATTCAATTGTCCCTCACAGCCAGTCCGACCCATTTTCAAGGTCAAACGAGCCGCGAAGCGCGCATAACCACGTCAAAATACCAATTTTTTTATTGTACGTCCGTGAAGACCTTGTTTATTCAACCGGTTGGACCTCACGGCAAGTCCAACCTATTTTCAAGGTCAAACAAGCTCCTAAGCCCGCGTACCCTCCATTTTGATGATTTTGATATGCTATAGCACATAAATTTTTTGGTGATCTAGATTCTGATGTCAAAAATGCAAAATTTTTTTGTGGACTCCTGTCGATACCTTGGATATGCAGCTGTTTGGACCTTACACCCAGTCCAATCAATTTTTAAAGTCAAACGAGCCTTGAAACTAGCATACTCCTCATTTCGACGATTTTCATGTGCTATATCACACTATTTTTTTGGTGATCCAGATTCCGACATAAAAAATGCCAAAATGTTTTGTTGATGTGTTCAAGACCTTGGCTATGCATATGGTTGGTCCTTACGGATAGTCCGACCCATTTTTAAAGAGAAACGAGCCCCGAAGCACGAATACCCCCATTTTCAATGCTTTTCTGTTCTATAGCACATCTTTTTCTGGTAATAAGGATTCTGACGCCAAAAAATGCCAAAATATTTTGTGGACATCTGTCAAGACCTTTTTCTATGCAGACATTTGTCCCACACGGACAGTCCGACCCATTTTTAAATGTCAAACGAGCCTCATAGCGCGCATTCCCCCCATTTCAACGATATTTGTGTGCTACAACTAACTATTTTTTTGGTGATCACGATTTCGATGTCAAAATGCCAAAATTTTTTGTATACCTCCTTCAAGACTTTGGCTATGCAGCCGGTTGGACATCACCGTGTGTCCGACCCGTATTCAAGTCCAAACAAGCCCCGAAGCGCGCATACCCCCTATTTTGCCGATTTTCGTATGCTATAACACCATTTTTTGGTGATTTGGATCCCGACGCCAAAATGCCAAAAAATTTTATGGATGTCCGTCAATACCTTTTCTATGAAACTATTCGGCCCTCACGGCCAGTACGACCAATTTTTAAGGTCAAACGAGCCTCGAAGCGCGCATTCCCCTCATTTCGATGATTTTCATATAGCACACCATTTTTTGGTGATCCTGATTCCGACGTCAAAAATGCCGAAATGTTTTTTGGACGTCCGTCAATACCTTGTTGATGACGCCGGTTGGTCCTCACGGCCAGTATGACCCATTTTTATGGTCAAAAGGGCCTCGAATCACTCGTACACCCCATTTCGACGATTTTTGTGTGCCATTGCACATAATTTTTTCAATAATCCAGATTCCGACGTCAAAAATTCCGAGTGTTTTTGTGGACGTTTGTAAAGACCTTGTCTATACAGTCGGTTGTCTCTCATGGCATTTCCGACCCATTTTCAAGGTTAATCGATCCTCGAAGCGCGCATACCCCCAATTTTGACATTTTTTATGTGCTATAGAACACAATTTTTCAATGATTAGGATTCTGACGTAAAAAATACAAAAATTTTGGACGTCCTTCAATACTTTAGCTATGCAGACGGTGTGATTCACGGCCAGTGCGACCCATTTTCAAGGTCAAACAAGCCCTGAAGCGCACATACCCCTTTTTTGGACAATTTTCGTGTGCTATAGCACAACGTTTTTTTTGTAATCCAAAAGATTTTCAGATTAGTGCATATATCTTTTCAAAGTCTTCTCAAAATTTTATTTTGCTAAAATTTTCAGCTTTGCACAACTTTGGGAGAAAATCAATTACGCGGAGTAGGAGTCTACAAATTTTTTGAAGTTGACTATATTCCTAGAATGCCATTTCCTGAACTTTGTGCGTTTTTGACAACAACAAAAGACTGTCTCTTGAACATGGATTGTTCAGATCATGATTTTTTTCCGGCAATACCCTTTCAACATAGAGCTTTGATCCGAAGGGTATTCCGATTTGATGTTACAGGTAAAGATGCCCCTAATTTTGAGCAACTTACTGAAGCATCAGTGAGTCACACCAAATTATGTACACCGTAAGAAAAAACACGAGTAGAATCGCAAGTCCCCTCATCCAATGCCAATGAATTAATCAGGCTGCCGCATATAAAAAAACAAATCAAAATCCCTTTTCAATTGATAAAATAAATACCCGAAGTTGACTCCAAAACAAACATGTTTGATATGGAACCTTGAACTATTTTATAGTTTAAGATCCATGACTCAATGTATGAGTTTCTGTTTACGAGTTTTTTCTTATGTTGCGGATATGGCTTCAAAAATCTTCTACTTTGCTCTTTTGCGCCGCATTTGAAATAATTTGCTAGATACATGATTTTTTTAAACAGCTAGTTTGATGATCACGCAAGACCACCAAACTCCCTTTTACTCCAAGTGCCTACGTACCTCGGTGTAGAGGATGAAGTCATATCGTAGTTCAAGAGGATGATTTTTTTATTGGGAGCCGTACACAGTTTATACTCTTGCAGGCCAGGAGTATCATGCAGTTTATGCTCATACCTTAAGGAGCGTAGCCAACCTTCATGGGAAATATTTCTTCACTTCTTCAGGTGTGAGAAGTGCACTAATGAAGATTGGACGTGGATCTTCAAAAGTGCCTAGATTTAATTCCTTGAGGTCGTCTATTGTTGATTGCATACCATCATCCAATTGAGGAGGAGCCTTTTGAACATCATAATTTGTATCATCAACGTCTGGACCTTCTTCCATTGTTATGTGATAGGATGATTCTGTCAAGTTTGAATGTTCCACCTCGCTTCCCACGAAGACTGTGATGGCTTTATCTTCGTCCTTCTTGGTTTCTCCATGAAATTGGTTGGTGACAATAATTGTGCTTCTTTTCACCATGAAAGGACCATAAGTGGTTATTGACAATACAGACTTTCTCTTAATATGTGAGTGGAAAACATTGTTAATATCCTTATCGTCAACAGCAACCTCCTTTTGGATAATGATTTTCTTTTGGTTCCCAAGCGATGAAATATTGAAGTATTTGAGGTTGTAGCATGTTCGTCCACTTATTTAGAAGATCCTCTTTCATCCTTGCCGCCCAATATTTCAAATGCAGAAACACGAGGTGTCAATCTTCCAATTTTTTCAAAATACGAAGTTTGTCGTGGTGTTTTGCCCTCCTTAGTTTCCTTTGTGTTTTCTGTAGAGGTATAGTGGGATGAATTTATTTCTTTCCCCTTCTTAGATGAAATCGGAAGAGGCTCCGGCAAGTTGAATCCTAACCCAACCTTAGGAGTGGCGACATGATATCCTTGTTTTCTCAAATGCATTTGAAACTTTGTAAGCCCGTGTATCTTTTCACCAGTGACTTCATCCCTGAGTTCTCAGAACTTCGCTAGATTTGAGAAATCATAGCCTGATTTTTCAAACAATGTTAAGACCTTTTGATCAAACTTCCCTTTTATCATATCAACTTGGATATTGCCTTTGTAGGGTTTCAAGGCGATACATAGTACTTGTGCAACTGGAGTAGTAATTTTCTCCTTCAAATCTTGGAATGTTATGTAACTAAGTTCCTTCGTCAGTGGTTGGACTTGATGAGTGCATTCCTCTAGTAGCAGTTGCCCTTTTTTTTTGACATTCATGTGGAATATAGCAAAAAATTAGTTGCTTGTCGGCCATTTTAGTCTGCAAGTATCCTTTAAGTTGTGAATGCTTAATGGAAACCTCTTCCATTCTCTTCTTAAATATCTTGATTGTAGGCCATTGAACTTTACTATCTTCGAGATCAATTGGGTCGGCTTCTACATGTTCCTCCATATTTGCTTTTGCAGAATCTAAATAGAATCTTGCATCTGCAAAATATGACTCTGTCTTAGTGAAAGGATTGATGTCTGCATCTATTTTGACAACTCATCATCTTTCATATACTGATGCAAAGTAGATGGCACCACTCCATTTTCATGAACCCAAGGACGCCCGAGCAACAAGTTGTATGATGTTTTGGCGTCTATGACATGAATCAAAGTATTTGATTTCACGTCGCCAATGGATAATTCAACACAAATCTTCTTCCCTATGGATCGTTATCCTCTTTGGTTGAACCCTTGGATCGTCAGATTGCTTTTGGACAATTCATCAACAGAGATCCCATGTTTTTTCAAGATCACTTTTGGTATAATATTCACTGCTGAACCACCCTCGATAAGAATGCAATTGAGATGTTGTTATAGAATTGATCCTACAACAAACAAGAGTCAATTATGTAACTTAGACCCTAACAACAAGTCTTCATCTGTAAAGGCAATTGTAGCACAACACAGGGCAACTTTTTTATTAGCTCGATGTTCTTTTGTTATTGCTGCAGTATACTTTCCTTTGCTTTCCTTTGTTTCGTTTGTGCTTGAAACAACATGTGTTGCACCAATTTGACTACCGCAAAGAATTTTTCAGGAAAGAATTTATCGAACTTAATGGCCTTTCGAACCTTCTGTGATGAAGAACATTGATCATTTGGCTAGTACAACTCTTGGAACATTTTGATTGTTGTAGTTGATTCAGGTAACTCTTTTGTTGATCTTGTCTTAGGAACTCGTATCCTAAGGACTGCTTGATGTCTCTATTTCTTATATGTAACCAAAGTCCAACCATCAGCTTCATTTTTTTTGTGGTCGTTTATCTCTAGTGGACCCTCAAGACTTTTCCATGGAAAATCAACTTCAATAGGCACTAAACTTCCGAATCACAAGAAGGTGGTGTTTGCCATAGATGACGACCTTGACCATTTATTTTAATTTGGTGCTACACTTGTATGATTTGCCTCCGCTGTTTCATCTTGATCAAATATGATTTTTCCTTCAATTATCAACATCATGATCTTCTTTTTCAAGATAAAACGTTTACTTGTCGGGTGGTCAAGGACACGATGGAACTTGCAATATCTAGGATCATCAACCTTGTTGATCTCTTCAAGCCGCATTGACTCAGGCAGATCACTAACCTTCTTAGCCAGCAATTCCTCAGGAATCATAGGTACATCTGAATCTAGAAATGGGTAAACCTTTTCTAGTTGAACGTTGCCTTTCCTCTCTTGGATATTCACTTGGGGCTTCCTTGTCTTTTAGTTTACTCTTGGTGGTGATTTTTAGAGAACTTGCTTGCACCGCCATAGATTCCTTAGTCTTGATCTTTGAGGTCATACTTTTCTTGAACTCATCCTATGTCTGATCAGAAAAAGGAGATGTCTACCCATGACTTGCGATGCTCAACTCCATGTCATGTGCTCATGTAGCAAGTTCCTCAAAAATTCGCGGTTTGATTTCTTATAGTATGTATAGAAGTCCCCAATGCATACCCTGAATGCACATTTCCACAGTAGATATTTCAGAAAGACGATCTTTGTGGTCCAAACTCAATGATCTCCATCGATTGATGTAATCCACAACTGGGTCATCCTTTCTTTGCTTAGTGCCGGTCAATTCTATCATGCTTACGGTTCAGCTAATACTATAGAAAAAATTGAGGAATTCCTTCTTGAGTTGCTCCCAACTATCAATGGACTCATGTTCCAAGTTGATGTACCAGTCGAATCCATTCCCTTTCAGCGAACAAACAAACTGTTTTACCAAAAGGTCACCATGTGTTACAGCATTGCTACAACTTTCAACAAAGTGGGCGATATGTTTCCTTGGGTCTTCAGTAGCGTATTTCTCGAATGTAGGATGATGTAGACCTCCTTGAGATGTATTTGATCTCCAGGAATGTCGGAAAGCACTTCGTAGTTGCAAGTTGATGTCCGGGAAGAACTCCGTTGATCAATCCTTTGAAGAGCTATGTAGTTTATGTTGTAGCTTTCTCCAATAGCAGAATGCTTGTTGAAGTGTTATTTTCCGGCCCCTTTGAATGTCATGTCTATACCCTATTTATAGTTGTTGGGAGTGGACAAGGTTGCTTGTGATTGGCCAAAGGATGTCATTTTGACACTTGGCTCATTTTGATTCGTTCTTGCATTTGACTGGGACTACCACCTCATTTGGACACGTGACGTCACCTTGTTGGTCTCGGATGCCTAGTCACTATGATACGTGGCATGGTTTGGGCTTCAAGGTGAAATGAACCTTGGATTTGAATTTAATAAGATGAACTTATTTATTAATAAAGCCCAAATTAATTATTCATCCCAATGAACATGGATTTAATTCAAATTTTGTATGGATTTGATCCAATATAATTATGTCTCTACAATTGGCATTTGGGTGAAAAACGCACCACTATGGAAGCTTACATACTTCTTAATTAGGGATCAAACCCATGGAGAAATTTCGTAACTAGATGCAAGAATTCGATGAACGCTTGATCATCTCCTTGTTTCTCTTTTTTGTTACTCTTCTTGAACTCTCAACCAAATATAAACCTAATAGGATAGAACCCTAATATATTATTAAAAATAAACTAAATCTAATTGAATAAGGAAAGACCAAAATACCCCTCGCTATTTTCAGCCAACCTTCCTTAACTGGACAACCTAACTTCAAAATGTCATATCTAACTCATCCAAATTTTAAACTTAGGAAAATTGGTGGCGTTGGAAATATAAATTCAAAGTTCTTTCGTAAGGTATGTTGTAGCACACCTAAGTCATCCTTTGCTGGGAGTCATGGTCTTCTGAAGTTGACCCAAAATTCAGACTTAACTTAACACTAAAAAATTCAGATTTTTCCTATTTTAAATTTTGTTCTTTTTGGAAATCAATATGCTACCTATTGATCTTAATACTTAAGAAATTTTAAATTCATTGGCAAAAACTCACTCACTACGAAGGATGGTTCAAGTCTTAGCTCAAAAATTTTCCCCATATATTGGATGATGATAATATATATTGGTCAAATAATAAATTAGTTGACGGAATTCACGTCTCGATTTAGACATTGATGATATTACTTTTTGAGAAGCTTTAAATTTTTCATCATGTCAAACCTTGCAAGTGAATATACGAATCCTACATAAAACAAATTAGGCAATGCTCAAAAGTAAATTGAGCATTTAATGAAGTTCGTCGACAATTTAATTTATGAATTACTATCTATATTAGTAACATGGGGATCTACAAATGAATTATTTGGAATTATTTCCATAATAGAAACTCTCAATTACTGTGGTTCCTCCCATGCCCACATTAAACTAAATATTAGAATTTATTCTAAAGGTATAAGGGATCTGTATGTATCTTTTTTTTATTCTAAGTAAATAGAGAAGTATGTTTCTTGATCTACGAAAGAGGCAAGGGAGAAATATATCACTTTTTCTATTCTAAGGACAGACAGAAGGACATGAATTTTTCTTTTATTATCGATTTGCTTTTGTAGAACCTCTAAATTATGCACATAAATCTTTACTTATCTTAAAAGAAAAAGAAGATTCACTTTTGAACCTATTTTCTAATTTTGAGTTATTGAAATATTTAATGAAATAACATGATTTAGCAACTTCCAATGACAAAAAACAAATAAGTAAGAAAATATTAAGGAAAACATTATAATTAATGAATAGTCTTCCTAAAATTAAAATAAGAACTTTTGTATCTTTTAAAATAAATAAATATAAAAAACCTTACACAAAGATTGCTCAAAAGATTCATGCATCTCAAATAACAAACCAAAAATATTGAGAAAGTATTATACTTAGACAACAATGTGCCATAATTTGAGCACCACTAATATTGGCACATAAGGAACTATTTTTACGACAAGGGTTTATTTTTAGATTTGAGCAAGCCATATCTATAAATATATATTCAACATAAATTTTAAGAACAAGAAGAAGATGGGTTGAGGGGCTAGTATGTATTGATAATAAATATTGGAAGAGAGAAATTTTAAATGAATACAGATGAGGTTACAATTATTTAATCATTTATGTTTAATATGCTCTTCGGAAAATATGACAATTGTATTCCTCATATTTGGACTATTTAAAAATAATTTAAATATGGTAAATTTCTCATTTATTTCTCTAGGATGTAGATAATATGATAATATATTATATTTTCTCCTTTTATGTGATTATAACTAACACGTTAATCTATAATTTACTTATTATCATTTTTTGAGATTATTAATAGTCAAAATTTAAAAGTTGAACATTAAGTATATCATATTTGCTTAAAGTCAAGTGCTTTATTTGTGATATATATTTATGAAATTTATAATTATATACATCATATAAAATCCAATAATTTTGATGCATGATGAACACAAAACACGTTATAAAATAAGCTCATGATGCGTCAAAGAGAATATAGAAACATATCTTCTCAAAACGGATTGCTACAAACAATGTTCAAATAATTCTTGGCTTAACACTATTACGAAGAATTATTTCCTTAGATTTATATGGTTATAAAGCACGAGTAATTTACTGAAATTATAAAAAAACTAGAATTAATTAGGAAAGAATTGAGAGTCGAGCAACAACAATTTATTATCAATGAGAGGAGTTAGGTCATTGCTAATATTAGTACCATAATCGAGGCTTCTCAACTTGAAGGTTCTATTTAGAGCTATAAATGGTGATGATCTCAATCAAAACATAATGAAATTAATGGCACTTAGTAGTCTCTTAAGATACCCATAATTAATCAACCTACAACCCTAATGAGGTATTTACTAGTGTCACATTCTAGAGAAACAATATTACAGTGGTAACACCTCGTAACTCTACTCTTAGATTCTAAATAGTTCACCATATGTATATGATCATAAACTAGGTGATGTCCTCCCTCATATTTTTTTTGCAAGCTTTTAATCCATATTTGTTTTTCGCCATCTTGCTCACTATTTTCTTCATCAATGAGAGTATTTATTTCTTTATGGACCAATCTCCTTTCATCGATACTCTCGTGCACTATTTTATCTACTTCATTTTTTGATGGAACCCATGATCTGTAAAAGGAAGTAGTTTTTTCAAATATATTTAACAAACTTAGATACTTATATTTGTAAATGCAATGACCAAGTGATAGAATGAATATAAACAACCTTCATTAAATAGAATGCACTGCGACTTTTATGATTAGTAACAAAAGTTGTGCGCACGAATATCTATTTGTTTTTCAGTGGTGTATTTTTGTATAGCTGCAATTAGTAATAACTGTCATAACAAGAGTTACCTGTTTGTTGTGTAGGTCATCCATGTTCATAAGCTTTTTCCAGACAACATGAAGACTCTTTGGATTCTCACTCTTGTGTAGATTGTGGTGTCCATTTCTTTTGTGCTTCTCTATTGTAGATTCCCTCTCATATGGTGACGATTTTCCTTTTTTTTTCTTCTATTTCTTTTCTATAACTCCAGCCTTCAATTTAATAAGATTTTTTTTGTAAAAATAATGTAATTGTGATGATGCCTTAACAAGAGGTTTTAGTTACTGTTGTGTAAATATCTGTAATGTAATAACTTCTCATTGACTCGATTAGTACATTGGTTTCTGGATTAACACCTACTTTCAAATTTTCAAAACCATTGAAGATATATCTTCTTACATCCCCAATAGATCGACAAATAATATGTTTTCTCTGATGGAAGTAAAAATATAATTAAGGACGTATTTCCTTAATTTTTATATAAAAATTACATTTCAAAGAGATAAAATAATATTACAAAATAAGTGATAATTAAAATCATCAAAACAACTTCTGATAGATTCTTAAATATACAGAACTAATATTACCATAATAATTTTTGTTTAAAGAATGCAGAAAAGAAAAATTAAGTGAAATTAAATCCTAATTCCATTGAGAATGACTATCACTATATCTCTATTATAAAGAATGGCACAAAAAATATAAAATGATGAAGGTTCATCTAAAACATTCATTCTAAACAGTAAATGTTGTTAGAAAAATTGATTAATGTTAGTGTACTTTAGGGAAGTAGCAAGATTGATTATTCAAATAAAAGGAAAACAATTGTAACAGAACTTATATTACCGTTTCATATCTTCCATTTTGAAGTTGTCTCCTTTCAGCTTTCCATCCATGTAGCATGTCATAATATTTGCCATTAAGTCCATATGAATTGCTTGTCTTATCTCCATTCTATTATTTGAGTACATAATGAAATATTAAAATAGTCGGACCTCTCCGTTTACTAAACAACATATTTAGAAGATTTCACTATAATAATCATGTTGCTTTTAATTGATGTTTCATGCTATGGTATATTATACGTCTTTTTTATTAACATTTCACCGTAGATAATA
This sequence comes from Solanum pennellii, assembly GCF_001406875.1. Classification (NCBI taxonomy): domain Eukaryota; kingdom Viridiplantae; phylum Streptophyta; class Magnoliopsida; order Solanales; family Solanaceae; genus Solanum; species Solanum pennellii. Next base: position 61,756,345 of record NC_028645.1, on the reverse strand, counting down.
AAATAGTCAAACAAATGATGCTCCTGTAGAAATGTCTAACAAAATTAGTGTCTTTTCAAATAATGTCTTAGTAATCAAATGTACTAACCTTCTTTAGTTTGATAATATAAAGTTTTGTTGCACCTTCAAAATGTACAATTACAAAGTCAACCAATGTATTTTCTATGGCTTTGGTAGTAACTAGACTTCTCTTCTTCCTAGACAATCTTTGGGGTACTAAGATTGTTTCAACATCATTCTGCAAATAAAAAAACTATGTTAAAGCTTAGTTACTAAAAATGTATAAATAATAATTATATATCTATATTATTTTAAAATATTTAAATGCATCATTTTTCAGAAGTAGAAGTAAAAATTCAAGGTTACATCTATCTGTCAAGGCCCGAGCTATCCCCGAGACGGGGACATGAAAGCTTGGACAACAAGTGATCCAAAGCTAACCTTGCTGGCATGATCATGAGAATACTAAAGAAAATAAACTTACGCGGAAGCTCAATCATAATTTCTAATAAAAAGATAGGGAATACTCATATTCTAAAACTGTGATATTTGAAATACTAACGAGTTTAACATAAGGAATTTATTCACTCAGTACTAAGATGAAACTAACTATGTTTTAAATAAGCCTCTAGCTAACTAGAAATGCTGGGACAAGCCCCAACTAAGTCTAGGAAAAACTGAAACTAAATGATTAAAGGACTGAAATAAACTCATGACTATTGTCCTCGGAGAATGAGGACCCACAACTGATTCTGCTGAATTGGATTTCGGAAATCGATCTAAGCGTGATCTGGATGTTGATGACTTGAACCTACATCACGAGAAGATGTAGCGCATGTATGCGTCTGTACTTGATTGTATTGAGCATGTTGGATAGAGTAAACCTGAAATAACACATAATTGAACAAGCACAAAAGCATGTATAATAATCTGAACATGATATATTGAATTTTTAGTTAACTAGATGCAATGAAAAAATTTATAACATGCTGAGACTGAATACTAACTGATCTATAAATATAGTCAATTCAAGAGAATCTGACTGAATTGTGGAAGCTATAACTAACTGATAGTAAAACCACATGAGTTAAATGAGGACTTCGATGTATACACCCCATCGAGAGGACCCAATATATCCTACCAGAGGTATAAAGGCATGCCGGTATGATCACTAAGCTCATGCCCAAAGGGGGCACTTACAACCTACTTGTCTAGTAGTTGTGGGACTAATTGGGTATGCTGAATCCTAGTCCAACTCAATATTATGCTACTCCGAATAAATAAATTGATTAAGACATTATTACTGAATTGCTGTAAATACTAGATACCTCAAAATCGAACATGAAAATGAGAATGCAACAATAAATCTGATAATGATTCATCAATAACTGATGCATGTATATCTGAAGTAACTGAAATATCTGACCTAGCGTATGCAATTCAAGATCTATAGAAATACATAGCTAAGGTTCTGAAATTCATGGGATAAACTGAATAATAAATTTACAATCTCATTTGTAACATATATTTAACTAACTTATGATGATATGCTACAATTATTGAAACCTTAGGTTTAATCATGATAAGAGAATCAACAACTGACTGAAAAACAGGGGTCTAATGGGTGAAAGGAACCCACTAGTGAAATTCCGCATATTTGGTGATGAAATTCACGTAGAAATATTTAGATTTAGGGGCTGGAACTGCTGGAACCTTGCTACGTTCTTGAACTAGGGTTCTTAACCTTTTTCTCCTTTCTTGCTTCTAATTTTAGTTTTAATTTATGATTTTGAGTTAGGTAAGTTTTAGTTATGTTTCTAGGCTTAAATTGACTAAAATATGATGATTTAGGGTCAAAACGACGTATCTTAGGGCTTAAAAGAAGTAGGAAAAAACCAAAAGTTTGTCGGACAAAATGAAGACTTGGATCGATGGTCCGTCGTTTGGGTCCGTAGATTGGTTCTCTTCGACATGCCTTTACTAAAACGGCCATAACTTTTTTCTTGGAGATATGATTTTAGAATAATTGGTGGCTATGGAAAGATAATTCAATTATCTATCATTTCATAGGTAATGGGCACCTAAATAATTTTGTGCTAAGAGTTATGATCATTTGAAGTTGACCCAACAACATTTCCCACCTAACTGTCTGCTAATTTTCACCTACGGTCAAACCTACAGACCGTCCTGATCAATCGTGGTTCATGTCAAAGTCTAGGTAAATGGGGTGTTGATCAATGGACATAGACTACGGACCATAGTCTGACTGACGGACCGTAAGTTTATCCGTGGATTAAAACTTATTCTATTTTTCTGGGCTGCATAATGGGAGAGTTTCAGTCACAAACGACAGATGTGCAGTACAGGCCATAGATGAGACTATGGTCTGTTCATAGTGATCGTCGATTGCATCTACAGATTTTTGAAGAGCAAATTTTTTATCTGTTTTGGATACAACGTTTTACATTATCTGAAACATACTTAATCAAATGAAGACTAAACTAGCTGAAATAAAGGGAGACAGCTGCAATCCCTACTACTAAACATTGAAGAGTGAGTTTCTGACTGAATTAAGTTCTAAGAATATGTAAATACGCTTAAAATGCAAGTACAAACTGAGGGAACATGATTCTAAGGATGAATCCACGCATGAATGACTGAAAAACTGAAGAGGAACTATTACCTCGAGATGGAGTGGAATCAGAAAGAAAGAGGTGAGGATACTTGGCTTTTATCGTTGTTTCTGCTTCCCAAGTAGCTCCCTCTACGAACTCACTTCTTCACAAAACCTTGACTGAAGCTACATCTTTGTTTCACAATCTTCGAACCTAATGGTAAAAAATCTCAAATTGTACATCCTCATTAAAAAAGACTATCTTTCACTGCAACACTCTTTATTGGCACTATCGAGGTTGGATCACCTACAAACTTCTTCAAGAGAGAGATATGGAAGACCGAATGCACTGCTGCCAAATCTGTTGTCAATTCTAACTCATATTTCACCTTTCCAATTCTTTTCAAGATCTTGTAAGGGCCTACATATCTAGGACTGAGCTTCCATTTCTTTATAAATCTCACCACCCCTCTCATAGGTGACACTTTAAGGAAATCCCAATCATCAACTCAGAGATCTAGTTCCCTTCTCCTTACATCTGCATAATAGTTCTGACGACTCTAGGCTATCTTAATTCTATCTCTAATGAGTTGCACTTTTTCCATAGCATAAAGGACTGAATCTGGACCTATCAAAGCTGCTTCACCTATTTCGAACCAACCAACATGAGATCTACATCTACGCCCATACAAAGCCTCATAAGGGGCCATCTAAATGCTGGAATGGTAGCTATTGTTGTAGGAAAACTCAATAGTAGGAAAGTGATCATCCCAACTACCTTTGAAATCGATCATACGAGCTCTCAACATTTCCTCTAGGGTATAAATAATATGCTCTGCCTCTCCATCCATCTGCGGATGAAATGATGTTCTAAGGTTAACTTGAGTACCAAAGACCCTTCTGAAATGACTTTCATAAATAGAGGTAATCTAATGACCCGTGTTTGAGATGATAGACAAAGGAGACCAATGTAACGTTACAATTTCATTAATTTAAAGCTTGGCGTGGTCCTCTGCCAAATTTGTAGTCTTGCCCACCAAAAAAAGAGAAGACATAGTCATCCTATAAAGTATCACACAAATGGAGTCATGCTATCTGCAAGTACAAGGTAACCCTGTGATGAAATCCATATTGATCACATCCCACTTCAAAGTAGGAATATCGATCTCTTGAAATACCTCCTAGTTTTTGATGTTCTACCCTTGACTTGCTGGCAATCGGGGCACTTACTCACAAAATCTTGTATATCCAATTCATACTATTCCACCAATAGACATCCCGCAGATCACGGTACATCTTAGTGGCACCTGGATGAATACAATATCTGGAGTTATGGGCTTCTGCAAGGATATGATTTCTAAACTCACCAACATCAGGAACACACATTCTACCCTTGTAGCGAAGTACACCATCTCCCCCAGGAAAAATCCTCCACTCTCTGATTATGGACTACACCCTTATGTTCAAGAAAGATTGGATAACTATCTTTCTTTTCCTTAATCTCAAGTACCAAAGAAGATTCTGCCCCATTCTAAATTGTTACACCACTATCTAATATGCTCATAAGACGAACTCCTAAGCGAGCAAGCCTGTGAACATCATTCAATAGCTCCATCCTTTATTCCTCAACATGGGCTACACTACCCATAGATAATCTGCTAAAAGCATCTGCTACTACATTTGTCTTACCAGGATGGTTAATGCACACTCATATCGTAATCCTTAAGGAACTCAAGCCATCTCCTTTGGTGAAGATTCAACTCTTTCTTGGCAAAAACATACTGAAAGCTATTATGGTCAGTGAACACATGTACATGAACACCATACAAGTAGTGTCTCCAGATGTTGAGTGCACACACCACCACTACAAGCTCGAAGTCGTGGTTTTGATAGTTCTTCTCATGAACCTTATGTTTTCTAAAGGCATAGGTTATAACCTTATCTCTCTGTATCAACACACAACCTAGGCAAACTCTGGATGCATCACAATCGATAACATAACCATCTGAACCCTCTATTAGAGTCAAGACATGTGTTGTACTCAATCTAGTTTTCAATTCTTCGAAGATTTTCTCACAATCATCTGACCATTGAAACTTTACAAAATTATGAGTTAACCTGGTCAATGGTAAGGATATGGGTGTGAATCCTTCCACGAATATTCTTTAATAACCCTCTAGACCTAAGAAAATTCTAATATCTGTAACAGAGGTAGGTATGGGTTATTGTTTCACTGCTTCTATCTTCTTTGAATCCCACTTGAATCAATTCGCTAGATAGAATGTGACAAAGGAAAGCAACAGATTGCAACAAGAACTCACATTTGCAAAACTTAGCAAATAACTCACGATCTTTGAGAGTCTGTAAAACAATTCTCAAATGACTCGCATGTTCTTCCTCATTTCTAGAGTAAATGGTGATATCATCAATGAAGACGATAACGAACAAGTCCAAGTACTCCTTTAACACTATGTTTATCAAATCTATGAAAGATGCAAGAGCATTAGTTAGTCCAAATGACATAACTATAAATTCATAATGACCATACCTAATTCTAAAAACTATTTTCAGAATATAAATATCTCTAACTCTAAGTTAATGATAACCTGATCTAAGGTCTATCTTTGAGAAATGACTAGCACCATGAAATTAGTCAAACAAGTCATCAATCATGTGGATGGGATACTTGTTCTTGATTATGACCTTGTTCAACTATCTATATTCAGTGCACGTTCTGGGAGAACCATGTTTCTTCTTTACGAACAATACTGTTGCACCCCATAGTGAAATACTAGGTCTAATGAAACCCTTATCTAGAAGGTCTTTCAATTGCTCTTTAAATTCCTTAATCTCTGTTGGAGCCATTCTGTAAGGAGGAATAGAAATAGGCTGGATATCTCGAAGGAGATCAATTCCAATGTTGATTTCCCTTTCGGGAGGGACTTTGGGAAGATCTTTAGGAAACACTATTGGAAAATCATATACTACTCGGACTGACTCAAGAGTTGGGGTTTTAGAACTAGAATCCTCAACCCAAACTAGATTATAGAGATAACCGTTAGAGATTATCTTTCTAGCCTTAAGGTAAGAAATGAATTGGTTAATAGGCGCTAAGATACTACCCTTCCACTTTAAGATTGGTTCATTTGGAAAATTAAAACGAACAATCCTAGTTCTATAATTAACTAAGTCATAACAGGAATGTAACCAATCCATGCCTAGAGTGACATCGAAGTCTACCATTTTTAAATCTACAAAATCTACTAAGGTGACTTTCTGATAGACTATGATAGGGCAATTTTTGTATATCCATCTAGCTATAACTGGGTCACCGAATGGAGTAGATACTGAGAAAGGTTTTTAGAGAGTTTCTGGACTAACACTGAATTGGACTGCTAAGTAAGGAGTTACAAAGTAAAGAGTAGCCCCTGGATCTAACGATGCATAAATATGAAGGTCAAAGACTCGTAACGTAACAGTGACTACATCAGGAGAACTTTCCTGATCCTGGCGAGCCTGAAGAGCATACAACATGTTCTGGCACTGACCACCACCTGTACCAATTGTGTTACCCTGCTGAGTCAGGCGACTGGCTAGTTCTTATGAAGTTGTAGACTTAGCTCTACCATTACCGCCTCCTTGACCCTGCCTAGAAGGACAATCCCTCAACCTGTGACCACACTGATCGCACCTAAAGCATCCTTCCTTTCCTGCGAGGAACTCGCCTTGATTGTTCATACTACACATAGGGCAAGTGAGGTTAGTCTTGGTGCCTAAAACACTTCCTTGAGACATAGATCCTGGTGTTCTAACCTTCTTGCCAAACCTGTTCTTGGAGGATGGAACACTAGCTAATGACAGGGACTGAAAACTTTTGTTGACTCTGCGAGCGATTTCCACCACCCAATTTCTGTTGACAATAGTCATAGTTCCCAGTCCTAGCCTTCTTATTCACCTTAGTTGTTCCCTAAGCTTATCAACCTCAACCTGCTGAGCATGAGTCATAAGCCTAGAGATGTTAATATCTCCCAGTAACATAGCGTTTCTGCACTCTGTTTTCACCAAATTTGACACTCCATACAAAAACTAAATCACCTAAGCCCTGGAGTCAGCAAACATTTGAGGAGCATACTTGGAGACTTGGCTAAACTTGGGCCCATACTCTTGGACTGTCACTATACCTTGCCTTAAGTTCATGAATTCCTGGGCCTTTGCGTCTATCAACTTTATTAGGAAAAACCTATCAAAAAAGGTCATACTAAAGCAATCCCAAATAATAGGAATTGCATATGTACGCCTATTTTTCTTCTAGTGAGTGTATCATATATGAGCCACATCTTTCAATTGGTATGATGCCAAGTCAACCATATCATTCCCAGTGACCTGCATCACCTCAAAGATCTTTGTGATCTCATCTATGAAATTCTGGGGATCCTCACTAGTTTGTGATCCTAAGAACTTAGGTGGATTCATCCTAATAAAGTCACGGACCCTTGCTGCTATTGATCAACCATTAGCATTCAAATGAGCTTGAACCCGCTGATTGTTATGGTTGGCGACACTCTAAGCCAACATCTGAATGACATTCCTGAATTCAGCATTGGCGACTTCCTGCTCTGGGATTGAAGGATCTGCGTTTTCATTCCTGGCATTCGCATTCCTCGCATTAGCTCTACGAGGAGGATAGATCTAAAGTGTATAACGTCCAGTTAGAATAGATTTTAATCATACCTTAAGCACGATAAGAGTAATAAGAAAGTGAAGTTCTTTCCAAAACGCTTTGTAGTCTCCCTGTCATTAGATATGGTGCGATTCACACCCATGAAAAAGACTCTACTTAGTGCGACTTTTTAGACATCCTAGGAATCTTAAACCTAGTGCTCTGATACCAAGTTTGTCGCGACCTGAGCTACCTTCAACACTCGAACATGGACCTAGGATCGCAAGTGATCCCAAGCTAATCCTGCTAGCATGATCATGAGCATACTAAAGAAAATAAACTGATGCGGAAGCTAAATTATAATTTATAATAGAAAATTGGGAATACCCATATTCTAAAACGGAGATATTTGAAATACTGACGATTTTAATACATGGAAGTAATTAACTCAATACAAAGTTGAAACTAACTATGCCTTAAATAAGCCTCTAATGACTAGATATTGTGGAACAAGCCCCAGCAAAGTCTAGCAAAAATTGAAACTAAATGATTAAAAGACTAAAATGAACTCATGACTATTGTCCTCGGAGAATGAGGACTCACCACAAATTTTGATAAACTGGATATCCAAAATCAATCTAAGCATGATCTGGATGCTGATAACCTGAACCTACATCACGAGAAGATGTAGCGCATGTATGCGTTTGTACTTGATGGTACTGAGCGTGTAGGATAGAGTAGAGTTGAAATAAAAAATAACTGAACAAGCACGAAAGAAAGTATAATAATCTGAACATGATATACAGAATTCCGAGTTAACTGGATGCAATGACCAAATTTATAACATGCTGAGACTGAATACTGACTAATCCATAAATAAAATCAATGCAAGAGAATCTGACTGAACTATGGGAGCTATTAATAACCGATAATAAAACCACATGAGCTAAATGTGAAGTCCTATGTATACGCTCCATCAAGAGGACCCAATATACCCTGCCAGAGGTATAAATGCATGCTGGCTTGATCACTAAACTGATACCTACATAGGGTACTTACAATCTACTTAGCTAGTAGTTCTGGGACTAATTGGGTATGCTGAACCCTAGTCCAACTTAGTATTATGCTACTCCCAATGAATAAAGTGATTAAGACATTATTACTAAACTTTTGTAAATACTGGATAGCTCAGAACTGAACATGCAAACTGAGAATGAAGCAATTAATCTAATAACTAAGGCATGTATATCTGAAGTAGCTGAAATATCAAACCTAGCATGTGTATTACAGGAACTAAAGAAATACACAGTTAGGGTTCCGAAATTCATTGGATGAATGAAATATTAACACATTAATATTATTAGGATCATTTTAATAGCTAGAACCCAATAAGTCTAACATTCAAGAAACCGTAAGTCTAGTCATGATATGGGAATCATGAAACTGCCTGAAAACTAGGGACCTAATGGGTGAAAGGAACCCACTATTAAAATACACATAGTTGGTGATGAAATACACAAAGAAATTTTTAGATTTAGGGGCTGGAAGTGATGGAACCTTGTTGCGTTCTTGAACTAGGGTTCTTGACCTTTTTCTCCTCTTTGATTCTAATTTTCTATGATTTGATTAATGAGTTGACTTACGTAAGTTTTATATATGTTTCTAGGATTAAAATGACTAAATCGCATGATTAATGGTTTATACGACATATCTTAGGGTTAAACAAAATAGGAAAAGATCGAAAGACCCCTGAAATGATTGTTGTTGGAGCAGTCAACGACATGGACTAAAGGGTTGTCTTTCAATCGATGGTCTGTCGTTTGAGTCTTCTCCATAGACCTTCACTAAAATGGGCATAACTTTTTACTTAGAGGCGGGATTTTAGCAAACACACTTGTCTTGGATAGAGGATTCAATTATATATGATATTATAGGTCATAGGACACCTAATTCATTTTGTGGTAAGAGTTATGACCATTTTAATTTGATCGAATCAGCAATTTCCCTCTAACTAACAACTATTACCTACGGACCATAGATCGAACGATGGTCCATGTTTGTCATCCATAGTTCATGTTAGAGGCTGGGTAATAGGAGTTTTATTCCGTAGACACAGAACATAGACCATGGTATGACTTACAGATCATAGGTTTTCCGTGGGTCGAGACTTAGTCGATTTTCTGAGTTGAGTTTTGGGAAGGGCAACAATGATGAACCACTGACCCACTGTACGGGTCGTATATCAAACTAGTGTCCATAGATAGTGACCGTAGCCTGCACCTGCTATTTCTGAAAAAAATTGATTTCTAGTTTGTTTTTGATACGGGGTGTTACATTGTTTCCCACCTTAGGAACGTTTTTGCTCAAACGATGACTAAACTATCTGAAATACAGGGAGAGCTTCAATCCCTACAACTAAACATTGAGAATTGAGTTTCTAACTAATTTTAGCTCCAAGAACAAGCAAATACGCCGAAAATGCAAGTACTAACTGATGGGACATGATTCTAAGGCTTTATTCACACATGAATGATTGAAAAACTATAGAGGGACTATTACCCAAGTTGTTGTAGAATCGGAAGGAAAGAGGTGAGCATACTTGGTTTTCATGGTTACTTCTATTTCCTAAGTAGCTCCCTCTATGGACTGACTCCTCCACAGAACGTTGACTAAAGCGACTTCTATGTTTTTCAATGTTCTAACCTGACGGTCAATCATCTAAACATGCACATAATCATAAGGAAAACTATCTTTTACGGCCACACTCTCTAATGCAACTAAAGAGGCTGGATCACCCACACACTTCTTCAAGAGCGAGGTATGAAATACTGGATGCACTGCTTCTAGTTCTGCTGGCAATTCTAACTCATATTAATCCTTGACAACCCTTTTCAAGATCTTTTAATGGTCTACATATCTAGGACTGAGCTTCCTTTCTTTAAAAATCTCATCACCCCCTTCATAGGTGACACTTTCAAGAAAACCATTCATCAACTTGGAACTCTAGTTCCCTTCTCCTTACTTTTGCATAAGATTTTTAACGACTCTTGGTTGTCTTAAGTCTATCTCTAAGGAGTTACACTTTCTCCATAGCATAAAGGACTGAATATCTCCCTATAAAAGTTGCTTCACCTACTTCAAACAAACCAATATGAGACCTACATCTACGCCCACACAGTTCCTTCTAAGGGGTCATTTGAATGCTGGAGTGGTAGCAATTGTTGTAAACAAACTCAATAAGAGAAAGGTGATCATCCCAACTACCCTTGAAATAGATCACACGAGCTCTCAACATATCCTCTAAAATTTGAATAGTACGCTCTGCCTGTCCATCCATCTGCGGATGAAATGATGTGTTAATGTTAACTTATGTACCAAGACCCTTCTGAAACAACTTCCAAAAATGAAAAGTAAACTGAGAACCTCTATCAGAGATGAATGACAAGGGAAACCCATGCAACCTCACAATTTCATTACTGTAAAACTTAGTATAGTCCTCCACCAAATCAGTAGTCTTGACCACCAAAAAGCGAGAAGGCTTAGTCATCCTGTCAACTATCACCCAAACGGAGTCATGTTGTGTGCGAATTCGAGGTAAACCTGTTATGAAATCCATATTATCACTTCGCACTTCCAAGTAGGAATATCGATCTCTTGATTCACCCCCCTGGTTTGTGATATTCTGCCTTGACTTGCTGGCAGTTGGGGCACTAACTTACAAAATCTTCAATATCCCTATTTACGAATTCCACCGATAGACTTCCCGCAGATCACGGTGCATCTTAGTGGCACCTTGATGAATAGAATATTTAGATTTATGGGCTTGTTGAAGAATATGTCATCTCAACTTGCCCACATCAGGAACACACAATCTACCATAGTAGAAAAGTACACCATCTCCCCCTTAGGAGAAAACCTCCACTCTCTTATTATGGACTGCACCCTTAAGTTCCAGCAAGATTGGATCACAGTCTTACTTTTCCTTAACCTCCACTACCAAATAAGATTCTTTCCCATTCTGAACTATTACACAACCGTCTTATATGCTCATAAGGCGAACTGCAAAGCGAGCAAGCATGTCAACATCCTTCACTAGTTCATTTTTTTCATCCTCAACATGGCTACACTACCCATACATAATCTTCTAAGAGCATCTGCTATTACATTCTCCTTACTAGGATGATAATGCACAATCATATTATAATCCATAAGGAACTCAAGCCATCTCTTCTAGCAAAGATTCAACTGTTTCTGGGTGAACACATATTAAAGGCTCTTATGGTCATTGAACACATCTATATGAACTCCATACAAGTAGTGTCTCCAGATCTTGAGTTCAAACACTACTGGTGCAAGCTCGAGGTCATAATTTGGATAGTTCTTCTCATTCACCTTAAGTAGTCTAGCAGCATAAACCTATAACCTTATCTCGTTGCATCAACACACAACTTAGGCAAACTTTGGATGCATCACAATAGATCACATAACCATCTAAAACCTTTGGTAGGGTCAAAAAAGAGTTGTAGTCAATCTATTTTTAAATTATACAAAGCTTTTGTCACAATCATCTGATCATTAAAACTTGAGCACCTTTTGAGTCAACCTAGTCAATGGTGAGTCTATGGATGAAAATCCTTCCATGAACCTTCTCTAATAACCTTCTAGGACTAAGAAACTTCTGATATCTATAGTAGAGGTAGGTCTGGGCCATTGTTTCACTACTTCTATCTTCTGCAAATCCACTTGGATCCCCTCTCTAGATACAACGTGACCAAGGAAAGCAACAGATTGCAACCAGAACACACATTTGCTAAACTTAGAAAATGACTCACATGTTCTTTCCAATTCATAGAGAAAATGAGGATATCATCAATAAAACCGTTAACGAACAAGTCCAAGTATTGTTTGAACACTCTTTATTTAAATCCATGAAATATGCAGGAGCATTAGTTAGTCCAAATGACATAACTAAATTCATAATGACCATACCTAGTTCTGAAGGTTGCTTTTGGAATGTTACTATCTCTGACTCTAAATTGATGATAACCCAATCTAAGGTTTATCTTTGAGAAATGACTAGCACCATGAAGTTGGTCAAAAAAGTCATCAATCCTAGTGATGAGATACTTAATGTTTATTGTAACCTTGTTGAACTGTCTATAGTTAATGTACATGCTGAGAGAACCATCTTTCTTTTTTTACGAATAATAATGGTTCACTCCATCGTGAAATACAGGGTATGATGAATCCCTTATGTAGATGGCCTATCAACTGATCTTTCAATTCCTTAAGATCTTCTAGAGCCATCATGTAAAGATGAATAGAAATAGGCTGGGTATTTGGAATGAGATGAATTCCAAAGTTGATTTTTCTTTGGGGAGGAACTTCGAAAATATTTTATAGAAATACTTCTAAAACTGGAATCGACTCAAGAATTGGGTTTCCAGAGTAATAATCCTTGACCCAAAATAGATGATAGAGATAACCCTTAGAGATCAGCTTTATGGCCTTAAGGTAAGAGATCCCATATGTGCTAAGCTACTACCCTTCCGTTCTAAGATTAGTTCGTCTGGAAATTGAAAACAAACAGTCCTAGTTCTACAATTGACTGAGGCATAACAAGAATGTAACCAATTCATGCCTAGAATTACATTGAAGTCTATAATTTCTAATTCTATAGGATCTGCTGAGGTGAGTTTTTGAGAGATTGTGACTGGGCAATTGATATATATCCGTCTAGCTATAATAGGGTCACCAACTGGAGTAGAGACAGAGAAAGGTTCTGAGAGAGATTAAAGACTAACACATAATTAGACTGCTATGTAAGAAGTTACAGAGGAGAGAGTATCCCCTGGATCTAACAATGCATAAACATCAAGGTCAATGACTCATAACATAGCAATGACTACATCAGGAGAAACTTCCTAATCCTGGCAATCCTGAAGACCATATAACACGTTCTGGCGATGATCGCCACCAGTACCACATGAGTTACCCTACTGAGTCGGACGACTTACTAGTGGTGCTAAAGTTGTAGACTAAGCTCTACCATTATTACCTCTTTGAACCCGTCTACAAGGACAATCCCTCAACCTGTGACCACACTGACCGCACCAAAAGAATCCTTCCTTTTCTCTGAGGGACTTTCCTGGATGGTTCTTACTACACTTACGGCAAGTGGGGTTAGTCTTTTTGCCTGAGACCCTTCCCTGATACATAGATCCTAGTGCCCTAACCTTCTGATCCTATATTTTCTTGGAGGATGGAACACTAGCTGATGAAGGTACTGGGGTTGAAAATTTCTGCTGACTATGCGAGCAATTTACACGACCTGATTTCTGCTTAGAATAGTCATAGTTCCTAGTCCTTGCCTTCTTATTCTCCTTTGCATGTTCCCTAAGCTTATCACCCTCAACCTGCTGAGCATGAATCATAAGCCTAGAGAGGTTCACATCACCAATTAACATAGCATTTCTACACTTTATTTTCACCAAAAATGATGCTCCATACACGAACTTATTCATCTGAGCCCTAGAGTCAGCAACCATTTGAGGAGCATACCTGGAGAGTTGGTTAAGCTTTTGCCCATACTCTCAGATCATCATGCTTCCCTGCTTTAAGTTCATGAATTCTTGATCCTTTACTTCTCTCAACTCTATTAGGTAAAACATGTCCATAAATGTCTCACTAAAGCACTCCCAAGTAATAGGAGCTACATTTGTACCCCTATTCTCCTTCTACTAAGTGTACCAGATATGAGACACATCTTTGAGTTGGTATGATTCTTACTCAACTCGATCATTCAAGTGACCTACATCAATTCAAAGATCTTCTTGATCTCATCCGAGAAATTCCAGGGATCCTCAATAAATTTCGATCCTAATAACTTAGGTTGATTCATCCTAACAATGTCACCGACCCTTGCTATTGTTGATCCACCATTAACATTCAAAAGAGCTTGAACCCGATTGTTCTGGTTGGCCATACTTTGATCCAACATCTGAATAACATTCTTCAATTAAGCATTGGAGACTTTTTGTTCTGGGACTACAGGACCTGCGTTTTCATTCCTGGCGTTATCTCTACGAGGAGGCATGATATGAAACGTAGAACGTCGAGTTAGAATGGAATTACATCATACCTTACGCATGACAAGAGTAACAAGAAAGTGAAGTTTTTCCTAAAACACTTCATAGACCCCCTCTCATTAGATGTGGTGCACTTCACACCCATGAAAAGGACACTACTTAGTGAGGCTTTTCAGACATCCTTGGACACTTAAACCTCGTGCTCTAATACCAAGTTTATCACGCCCCAAGTTACCCCCGAGATCTGGACACGGGACCTAGGACCACAAGTGATCCCAAACTAACCTTCTTACATGATCATGAGCATACTAAAGAAAATAAACGGGTGCGGAAGTTAAATAACGATTAAAGAGAACAGATGGGGAATACCCATATACTCTAACTTAGATAAATGAAACACTTATGAGTTTAATACCAAAAACATATTAACTTAACTCTAAGATGGATCTACTATGTCTGAAAATAGCCTCTAACTAACTAAATATTTTGGGAAGACTCCAGCTAAGTCTACCAAAACTGGAACTAAAGGACTTAAATTACTAAAACTAAACTCATGACTATTGTCCTCGGAGAATGAGAACTCACTGCTAATTCTTTTGAACTGGAGATTGAGAGTTGATCTAAGCGTGATCTAGATACAGAGAACCTTAACCTGCATCACGAGAAGATGTACCGCACATATGCGTCAGTACATTAAAGGTAGTGAGAATTTAGGATAGAGTAAAGCTGAAATAATACATAATTGAACAAAGTAGTAAGGCAGTGATATAATGTAAACATGATATAGATTTTTAATGTAGAGATAACTGAATGCACTGACCAATTTATGACATACTAAAACTAAATATTGGATATACTGATAAATTGTCAATGCAATTAAATCTGAAAAAACTGTGGAAGCTACTAATAACCGATAATAAAACCACATGAGCTAAATAAGGAGTCTGATGTATATGCCCTATTGAGAGGACCCAATATACCATGCAAGAGGTGTAAAGGCATGCAAGCATGATCACTAGGCAGATGCCCACAGAGGGGACTTACAACCTACTTGTCTAGATGTTTTGAAACTATTTGGGTACGCTAAACCCTAGTCCAAGGGTTCATGCGGGATTATGAGCATTAACTACTCAACTCAAAGACTCAAAGACATTTCTCATCTCAACACTGTTCGATTTATATGGTTCATGCGGAATTATGAGCATGAACAAATCAAAGCAAAGGACTTCATGGGTAACATGTTATAGTCACATGATTAGAAATATAAACTCAAATGTATTAGAAATTTATTACTCAAGACTTAGAACTTGAAGATACTACTCCTCTCAAAGATATTAAATTTGTGGAGTCCATGCAGAATTTATGGGCATGAACGACTCGAATCTAAGGTCTACATACTACATGGAAATCATGTATATGACTCTTATCATTATCTTATTTACTTCCTCAAAACATAGTTCAAATAAATGATAGATCTTAAAGAATTTACAATTGAACTTAAGACTTTCTTGAACTCTACTCTTAACTCCCTCTTGAATATGAAGTATGAATTCAAGAGTTTTGGTTCATGACATGGAGGATCTAATTATGAAAAGGTAGAATCATGAATACATTCTCATACTAACTCTTTTGAGTCTAGAAACAAGTTACTAGAAGTTGTAGAAGACTCCACAAAAAGAATCAAAGGGACTTTCTTATGATGTTTTGAAGAATTCTTAAAACTTATCTCTCAACTCTACCTTGAATTTGAACAATGAATTCAAGGTTATTATCATATTAGGAATGATTTTAGTTGTTTAGAAGTAATTTAGAGTAGTTTGAATCGAAAAGGAGTGGAGGTACAGTTTAAACGAACTCAAATGAAGCAACCGAAGATAAACTGGATGGTGAAGATGATCATAGCGTATTGAGTGGTGCGGGGATCCAACCCCTAACTCCAGAAATCCATTCTTGCTCGTTTTCTCACCCTAACTCACTATAATCAAACAGTTTCTTCCCCAATCACTTGGGTTCTATTACTTAACCTAAATACACTCTAAATATACTCATTAAAACCGTCAAAATACTCATTATATCTCAAGAAATCATCAAAACTCCAACACAACCATCTATCAAGAACTCATCAAGAACTCAAATCTTTTTACTTTCAAGAATTAAATTTGCGCTGAAAATAACATGATTGTCATGTGGGTGAATAAACCCAACACTATGGAAGCTCACATACCTATTAGGGATTATACCCATAGAGAAATTCCGCAACAAAACGCAAGAATCTCAACGAACGCTTGATTCTCTCCTTTTTTCTCTTTGTTTTCTCTTCTTGAAGTCTCAACTAAAACTCTAGGAGTATATTAGGATTATAAAAAATAAACTAATAGGATATACCACTAATAATTATTAAAAACAAATTAAATCTGAATGACTCACTATTTTTTGGCCAACATTCCTTAACTGGACAACCTAACTTCAAAAGGTCATATCTCACTCATCTAAACTCGAAACATAGCAAACTTGGTGACGTTGGAAATATAAATTCAAAGTTCTTTCCTAAGGTATTTTTTAGCACATCTAAGTTGTCACATCCGGAGAGCATCTCCTAGATGCGATCGGCGTCCTCGTCCTCTCAAAGGACTAAATCAAGCCCTTCGCATTCATCATAATATATCATAGGTTAAAAAAATCACAGAAAATTAAAATTTTTACATATACTATGTGAGGTATAATTAGACCTATCACATAGAAGCTTACTCAGGCTTCTCTTATAGCAACAAAATCAACATACGTATGATAGTCTAAAATTTTCTCACATAAAAACCATCTAAAAATATGTATCTTGGACTTAGCCAATACAATGTCAATATGCCATATAGGCCTTACTACAATAAAATCCAAATGATAAAAGTAAATAAGGAGTATCTCTTAAACTACTAAAATCTTCATAAGCTAGAATAACAAAAAGTAGCATCCCCGAACATGAGGACCTACAAACACATGCAGAAAGAGTTTTAAGCTTCTTCAGAACACCTTCTTAATCTTCAGCTGCCGAACCCTAAATTTGCAGTTATATAAAGTAATGGGTTAGCACGCCACATGTACTAAGTATGCGTATAGGCATATAAATATTTAAGGACATGCATGAAAAAGGGTCATTTCTTTAGAAAGCATGGTAAGTCATTTCAAAGCCTTTAAGGCACATACAAGAAAGAATACACTAGATAAGGTTCACAACACATAAACAATGATCATGACCAAAGGCATATCATCATAAAGTCATATCAACATTTTTATGTTCAATAGTTCATATCAACATAACTTACAAAACATTTACCAATAATCCCAACCCAAGCCTACAAGTGCAATGATCATGTGAATCCCCATAACTCCACATACTCAAGTAAACAAGATAGGAGACCACAAGTAATGCTTTGCTTCATACAACTTACATCATAAGTAGTCATCTCACATAGAGCACAATAGACCAATAACATGTTCATCAACACATCAAACATCATATTAGTAAAATCATACATCATGACATTATATATTTCATGCTATCATATTGCATAAGAACAATCTCCTAGGATTTTCCTTAGAGTCAACTTGTGCAATGTCTAAGTAGAGTCTCATACCCCTACCTATACTAAGTAGACTCCTCAAGTAACCTTATTCAATGTCCATTTACTTATCTTTCATTTTACTTGAGGAAACAATCTCCTTAACCGACATAAGACCATGTGAGCTAAACATGGATTCCGGTGTCATGAAACCCCACAAGAAAGAAGGTGGTCTACTTGCCAAGGTAGAACAAAAACATGAACATAGCATTCTAGGTGGATCAACTAGTTAGTATTCCTATGGAGTCAATATTTTTCAAGAACTAGGAGAAATATTAGAGACCCATAGTTCCACAATACATGTCAACCTCTATCTCGTGAGAGTCATTGTGAACCTACCTTCCAACTTGGAAAGGAACACCTCTCTTATATTTTGTTCATCGGTACTAAGCTAAAGTCTGTTATGGAATAACCTTTAAATCAACATTTAACATAAAACTTATCCTAGGTCATAGCAGATTAACTCCTCGTATAAACATGATCATAAGCTCTTTTAAACCTTGAAAGAAATTTTGTTTTGGATATGATTCTTGCCACTCAAGTATTGAGAAATTTCGGAAATAAACTTGGGATCGATGTAGAAGACGACAGAACTATCGTTCAATTTCTGACTAGCTTTTTGATTCATTTGAAGGCTATAGCTTGTGTATTTTATTGAAGGTATTCTCACGCTTGAAGATGTAATCTTTTAGTTAAATTCGAAATAGTTTATGTGATCTTGAATGATTATATATGTTCTAGATTAAACTATTTGTTGTCTATTATTCATGTAAGTCATATGATACTGTTATGCTTCCGTTGTGTATATAGTTTTCCAACAATTATGTCAATTAAAAAATATTCCACATGATTTATATACTAAGATATAAACAACTAATCCGAAAATAAAGTTCATATAACAAACTATGCAGGAACACTAATAGAACTTGATTAAATATAGGGAACTACTTAACAAAGACCAAGACTAGATCTACTAAACTACCACTATTCCAATTTAATTTATTGTTTTGGATCACTCTTTAAATTTCTAACTAAATAGAAGGATGTAAAGTATAATTAGAGTGTTTGTCATAATGTAGGTCCAGTTTCAACCTCTTTGGATAAAATAACATAGCTATGAAGATTATGAGTAAAGGAAATTCACAAAATTCTAAAATCGAACTCCAAATTACGAATATTAAAAAAACGATTTACCTACCTCAGAGTAGGTAAAAGAATTTGTGTTTGTGATAAAGACATTGTAAAAAAAAATATTTCCGCAAATGAAAAGATATGAAATTTAAGTGATATAGACATAAATAGGAACACATACGTTAAAGTGATTTTTATATCAATATGAAACTAAATCTGAAGCATACGTTAAACTAGTTTTTATATGAATATGAAACCAATCATTTGTTCCAAACATAAGATCTAAATTGGACATTGAAAACAACTAAAAATATTCACGTTCTATCGTGTTTTACAAACAAAAGTAAATAATAGTAAATGTGCAAGTACTAATTAAAGAACTCATGTGAGCTTGTTGAAGGTATTAGGTAAGGGTTTGCCTAGAGATCTTCATAATGTGACATCATATAGCCAACTTTTCCCTCTTCTATTTTATGCAAGCTTTAAATCGAATTTTCTATTTCGCCATCTTATTAACCATTTTCTTCATTAATGAGAGTATTTATGTGTTCATGGACCGATCTCCTTTTCATCGATACTCTCGTGCACTATTTTTTCTACTTTATTTTTTCGATGGAACCCATAATCTATAAAAGGAAGTATTTTCTTTTAAATATATAAAAGTTTCAACAAGCTTAGATACTCATATTTGTAAATGCAATGACCATGTTATAGAATGAATATAAAAAAACAACCTTCATTAAATAGGATGCACTGCGATTTTTATGTTTAGCAACAAAATTTGTGTGCGCGGATATCTATTTTTGTTTTTCAGTGGTGTATTTTTGTATAACCACAGTTAGTAATATCTTAACAAGAGTTACCTGGTTGTTGTGTAGCTCATCCATGTTCATAAGATTGTTCCAAGCATCATCAAGAAACTTCGGAGTCTCACTCTTATCTATATTGTGTTGTCCATTTGTTTTGCGCTTCTGTACTGCTAATTCCTTCTTAGAGTTTGAAGATTCTCCTTTTCTTTTCTTCGATTTCTTTTCCATAACTCCAACCTTAAATATAATAAGAATTTTTGTAAAATTAATGTAATTGTCATAATGCCTTAACAAGAGGGTTGTAGTTACCGTTGTGTAAATATCAATAATGTAATAAATTACCATTGACTCGATTACTACATTGGTTTCTGGATGAACATCTACTTTCATGTTTTCAAAACTTTTGAAGATATATCTTCTTACATCCCCAATAGATCGACACATACTACGTTTCCTCTCATGGAAGTTAAACTGCAATCAAACACGAATTATCTTAATTTACATATATAAATTACATTTCAAGGAAACAAAAAAATTAATATTACCAAATAAGTGATAACTAAAATCACCAAAACCCCTTTTGATAGTTTTTCAAATATAAAAAAGAAATGATACCTTAATCATTTTAGTTAAAAGAACGGAGAAAAAGGAAGTTTAAGTGCACTTAAATTCTAATTCCATTGAGAATAACTATCACGAAATTTCAATCGTAAAGAATGACACAAAAAAAAATTAAAATGTTTAAGGTTCATCTAAAACCTTCATTCAAAAAAGTAAATGTTGTTTGAAAAATTGATAAATGTGTGTGTACTTTAGGAAAATAGCAAAACAAAATATTCAAATAGAAGGAAAACAATTATAACAAAATTTATATTACCGTTTCACATATTCCATTTTGACGTTGTCTCCTTTCAGCTTTCCATCCATGTAGCATGTCATAATATTTGCTATTAAGTCCGTATGAATCAGTTGTCTTTTCTTCATTCTATTATTTCAGTACATAATGAAATATTATAATATTCGGGCCTCTCAATTTACTAAACAACCGATTTACAATGTTCTACTATAATAATCATGTCGATTTTAACTGATTTTTCATTTTATGGTATATTATACACCTTTTTTTTTATTAACATTCAACATAGTAATAGTAAAATAGTCAAACAAATGATGCTCCTGTAGAAATGTCTAACAATATTAGTGTCTTTTCAAATAATGTCTTAGTAATCAAATATACTAACCTTTTTTAGTTTAATAGTAAAGAGGTTTGTTGCACCTTCAGAAGGTACAATTACAAAGTCAACCAAAGTATTTTCTATGGCTTTGGTAGTAACTAGACTTCTCTTCTCCCTAGCCAATCTTTGGGGTGTTATGATTGTTTCAACATCGTTCTGCAAATAAGAAAATATGTTAATGTTTAATTACTAAAAATGAAAAAAAAAAACAATCTAGAGTTATATTATTTTTAAATATTGAAATGTATCATTTCTCAGAAGTAGAAGTAAAAAATCAAGGTTACATCTATCTAATTAAGGGAGAAAGATTTCTGCTTAACAACAAACTAAGAGAATTGCATGAAATGGTAGAATTTCTATTATGTTCAAGTGTGTCAATATTTTATTCTTTTTCCACATATAATTCTTTATTTTCATGTCAAATAAAAGATACTAGATATTTGCCCCTCACTTTCACAATCATGTTTCAGAAAATTAAATAATTTTTCAATACAAATTATTCTCAATACAGAACCAAAGAAGCCATAATTAAATATGAAAAAAAAACTATTCTATACGCTCGAATAGTGTCTTCTGTTAACAAATAAGTATAAGAAGACTTCGTCTATCAGATAATCTATTGATTGTATTCTTTTAATTTTGCATTAGTATTAAAATCAATTCCATGATATACATTTAGATGTGAACGGATTTTTTTATATCAATATAAATTAATAATCCCGTCTTCATTAATATAAAATTTGTGTTAAAAAGCTTGATATACCCACCAATATTGTGAATTAATATTGAATACACTATCGTTTATAAACAAGCACACATATATACTCCTATCTTTACACAACTGAGTAGCTATATCCTTTTGGACTGAGGTAACTAAAAATCTAAATAAAATCCTTCATTCCAGGTGAAACAAAATCTATAGAGGGGGTGTATTTGACCCTTTCTCACACAGCTCAAGGGTATTTCTATCGAGTATATAATGTAATTGCTTCGTTTAATTTATTTTTATTTTGAAAAAACAAACTATATGTCACAAAGACCAAATGCAACAAAACTTCTGTGTTATTAAATGCCAAAAATTCCCTAACTAGGGAGGAAGAGGAACTAGAAATTAAAGATATTGTAGGAAAATTAAATGAACCAACATGATAAAAAATAATGAATAAAGTTGTAAAAATCTTACTTGTGTTGGCTGACTTGATATAGGAGTGGGTTCTAGTATAAATTTTGTGTTATCAATTTGCTTTTGTAGAACCTGTAAAGAATGCACACAAGTTTCATTATCTTAAAAGAAAAAAGTAAAAAGAAAAAAAGATTCCAACTTGAACCTATTCTCTAGTTTTGAATTATTTGAATAAATTGATATAATAAAATGTGTTTTCTCAAATTTCATAAATATTTTGTCTTCTCAATTGTCAATACTAAAATGTATTAGCGACTTTCAATAGTAAAAAGAACATATCAGGTAAGAAAATATTAAGAAAAACATAAGAATTAATAAATAGTCCTCTTAAAAGTATATGAAGAACTTTTGTATCTTCGAAAAAAGTAAAACTAAAAACCTAATACAAAGATTGTTCAAATGATTAATGCATCTCAAAGAACAAATAAAAATTTTTTGAGCCAGCATTATAGTTAAACGGAAATGTACCACAACTGGAGCACCACTAATTCTTGGCACATACGGAACTATTTCACTACAAGTGTTTAATTCCAGATTTGAGAAAGCCATAATGTAATGAAATAAAATTTATTCAACATAAATCTCAAGAATGAGAAGAAGATGGGTTGAGAGTTTAGTGTGTATATATAT
>NC_028645.1:61726943-61733015 GCF_001406875.1 Solanum pennellii | reverse complement strand
TATATATATATATATATATATATATATATATATATATATAAAGAGAGAAAATAAATTTAATACAAATGAGGTCACAATTAATATAATCATTTATGTTGAATATGCTCTTTTGAAAGAATGATAATTGTATTCCTCATATTATGGTCAATGTATTATTTATTGCTTTAGGATGCAGGTAATATAATAATTAATGATAATTTCTCTTTTTATGTGAAACATTAGGTTACAATTTAATTGTTGTCATGTTTTGAGATTATCAATAGTATAAATTTTAACGTTGAACATTAGGTATCTAATATTTTCTTACTTCAGAAAATTCACTGTAGATACACTATACCTTTTAAACACTTAATCTAGCTTTATATACATTATATCTTTTAAAAAATTAAGCTCGTATGATTTATCAGTTAATACATACTATATGAGTTGAAATTCGCTTAAAGTCAAGTTATTTATTTGTGATATATATTTATGAAATATATAACGATATAGATCATATAATTTCCAATATTTTTTTTGATGCATGACGAACACAAAACACTTTATAAAATAATCTCGTGTTGCGTCAAAGATAATATAGAAATGTATCTTCTCAAAAAGGATTACTACAAACTATGTTCAAATAATTCTTGGCTTAAGACAATTACAGAGAATTATTTCGTTAGCTTTAGATGGTTATAAATCACAAGTTATTGACTCAAATTATAAACAACCAGAATTAATTAGGAAACAATTGAGAGCCAAGCAACAAAAATTTATCATCAACGAGAGGAGTTAGGTCATTATTATTATTTAGTACCATAATTGAGAATCTCATCTTAGGGGTCTATCTAGAGTTATAACAGGTGATGATCTCAATCAAAATTTAATGAAATTATGGGCACTTTCTAGTCTTTTGATAACCCAGAATTAATCAACCTACAACCCTAATGAGGTTGTTCGTAGTGTCACATTCTAGAAAAACAAAAGTATGGTTGTAACACCGCATAACTCTACTCTTAGATTCTGAATCATTCACCATAAGTATAAGATCCTAAACTAGATGATGTCCTACTTGATAGCATGTTTAAAGGTCCTTTAACAAGTGTAGCTAGGGTATCATAAGTTATTTAGGGTTACAAGGGACCTCTAACACAAAGCAGGGTTCAGAACATTTCCATCGTAAATTTTTCCAAGAGTCTTTAGAAGGGTAAACTTCAATTGACCATATCATTTAGAATATTAAGATTAAGTGACCAAGAACCTATTAAATTAAAACTCTAAGAGCTTTCTTCCCAACTCAACCAAGTATACATCTAATTGAGTTTGGAATAAAATTTATGGCTGATTTACTAGAGACGGTTTAAACTTCTAGAAACTTCATGATGACTTTGTGAAATAGATTATTCAAGCTAAGCTTCAAACAGCGCAAAGTAGAAACAAGAAGTATGTGGATCATAAGGTAAGAGACATAACATTTAAGATAGGTGAGAATATTCTTTCTTAAGGTATCACCCTAAAGGGGTTATGAGATTTCGCAAAAAAAGTTAGCTAAGTCCACGATATATTGGTCCCTTTGAGGTTACTGAATGTGTAGGGATAGTGGCTTATAGAATAAATTTACCTCATAACCTGTCGAGTGTTCACCCGGTATTTCTTTTGTCCATGTTGAAGAGATATTATGGTGACGAGTATTACATCATTAAATGAGACTCAATTGTGTTAGACAAGGACCTCCTATATAAGGAGGAATCGATTTCAATTCTTGATTTTGATGTGCGTACTTTGAGAAGAAAGGAGATTGAGTCCGTGAAGATTCAATAGAGCATCCTCCAGGGTAGGAAGATACTTAGGAAGCCGAGAAGCACATGCGAGAAAAGTATTGTTTGTCGATTCAGATACTACTGCATTTATTTCTTATCTAATTTTTCATAAGTTTGTCTCTGGGGAACGAGTGATGGTGTAACTACCCAAGAGTACCCCCTAGGCGTCACATGGAGTACTTGACCTCTCGGAGGTCTTGTAAAAGCCTTTTAGCTTTAATTCATAACATAGGTATGATAATTAGTGCGAAATCTAAACTTTTCACAATATAAGGTAAACTCTTTCATAAACGTAAGACACTAAGTCTCGTCATCACAAGACATCTTAGACAAAACATATTCTCATAGGCTAACGACCCTTTACATTGAAAGAAAGATACTGAGTCTTATACAATGTCTTTAATGAAACAAAATAACTACAAACATAGTTAATGTCCTCGATCAAATGAGGACATACCAATCTTGAGTGGAATCTACTTCCCAAGCATCAATCTAGAACTCCCCACTTGCAACCACCTACGCTTGTAGAAATAGAGAAGAATATGGAGTTAGTACAATTAATGAACTAGGTGGCAATATGCAAAAACATGCTTTAAAGAGGTCATTTTTGTTGAAAAATGTTTTTCAAGCTATTTTTATAAAACCTCAAGAATCAAGTGTACAAGACATCATACAAGTCAACATTTAACATATAGGGTAATACTTCATGATTCTCAACATATAGCCATTTCACTTAAGTAACCGATTAATAATTTAGACTCTCCTATCCAAAGTAATCCTAAGACCCACCTAGGTAAAACATGAAGAGACCGTCCATACAACCTCTTCAATACACACCTAAATAATCCTTAAGACGACCAAAGACAATGATACTTCATTTTAACTCAACAAGTAAACATTCATTATTAGAGGAAACATACATACATTTAAGAAATAAATACAAGGACCATCCCCTAAGACAACCCAAGGTTACACTAGTACACGTTGAAAGTAGCATCCCATATTACTACTTCCACTTAGTGCTCCTTCGGAATAACCCTAGACTAGGCACATCACATTTCATCATTTACATAACCTTCATTAACATTAGACTCAAGATAAACATGTTTCATTAATAATAGACATAAAGTCAACATGCTTCATATACATTATTTAGAACCCATTCATTCATTAACATTACAAGGACATACCAAGATTCTCTCCAAATGTCTACTTGTGCAATACATAGATGGCGTCACATTCCACTACCTACCCTAAGTATTACACTCTTAGGAAGACCTAGTTCATTACATTCATTTGTGAGGGATGGATTTAACCGACATAGACCGTGAGAGCTTGACTTGGAATGCCGGTATTAATCCCTACCGGATGAGGGATTCCCACTTGCTTAAGGTAGAGTCATTCATTTAGCCTTTACATCGAACACCAATAGCTAATCCTATGCGGGCACGAGGTTAAGGGATAAGGCTATTGCTTCTAAGTGCTACACCTCAAGTAACGAAGAGTACCCATCTCAAGAGGTATATTTTATATTATATCTAAACTCACGAAGAGTATCCACCCCTTTG
Organism: Solanum pennellii; assembly: GCF_001406875.1. Taxonomy (NCBI): domain Eukaryota; kingdom Viridiplantae; phylum Streptophyta; class Magnoliopsida; order Solanales; family Solanaceae; genus Solanum; species Solanum pennellii. Next base: position 61,729,645 of record NC_028645.1, on the reverse strand, counting down.
TAAAATCCTCTCTGTGCTAAGTTAAAACCCCACGTAGTTTAGAAATGCATTAGCTATAGCATAGGAGATTGCTACAAAGTAATGCATCTCAACTCATGAAGAGTACTCATCTCTAGAGGTTACTTTTGAATACTACATCTCAATTCATGAAGAGTATCAAACCTCCAACCTATCATTCATTCATTAGAAAGCTCTTAGGAATAGAGAGGTTGCTACTAGATACTACATCTCAACTTAGGAAGAGTGTCCACCCCAAAGTACGCCATTCGTTCATTACAGTTCTTGGGAACTTTGAGAGAACTTTTCAATAAACTCTCATTCATCACATTGTCATAAGCTGCATTCATTCATTCATTATGTGCGTGAGTATATGTGAGAAACCTTTCACATAACCACTATCATTCATAACATTTACTTCTAAACATGATAATATCACATTCATCATCATCCATAACAATCTTACTTTACATTCAAATTATACTTTGATTAGATATATTATCTTCAAAATACACATTCATAACTTCATAAAACATCCCTATGCCTATAATTCATAACGTCACTTTAGTTCAAATTCAATGCCTTCAAGGACATAATCAAAATTCACATATACATTCATATACATAGTGTAAACACGCAACCATACGTGGACCATACCACACAAGATCAATTCAATAAAAACTAGACAATTTAGCTCAACTTACCCTTCATCAAAGCCTTCATCACATTTTCTTAATTCTCCAACAATTTATCATTATTAAGCCTAGATGGCAGTAGAAAACAATAATTAACTTAGTATAAATACAATGCTAACAATATCCAATCACATTCATCAAACCCACTCATAAGCCAAAAATAGAGAATTAGGATGATCATGGGTCCATGGAGATATTTTATCATAAAAACATCAATTAACATGGAAAACATCATAATCATCCATTAAAACCTTTTAATGCATGAACCCATTCATAGAATTAGAAAAAGGAACTTTTAGGAATTTGAAATTTTTTCAAAAGACTTTGGATTGGCTCCTTGAATAAAAGAAGAATCAAGGTTTTATTACCATACCCTTTTAGTGTATAACTCATGAAATTTGATGGATGAATCAAGGGAGTTCTTCAATCCTAGCTTCAACTTGATTTCAAGCTTCCATGGAGTCTTGAGAGAGTTTTACTTAGGAGTGGGGTTTTGATTTTGAAAAGTGAAGTCTAAAATTAGGTCTACATTTATAAAATAACTTAAAATACTTTAATACACCTAAAATGATAGTGTCGGACTTAATTAGAATGTGTGATGAATTAACCAATTCACCCCTAGATTGGCCGGAACTCTGCGAACTTAGCAGGTCCCAAACGACGCCCCAAATCCACGGACCGCAGATGGGTTGACGGGGTCATACAGATGTCGGCATTTTGGTCAAAGTGTGGAGCCACGCCTCCTTTTAACGGGGCGACAATTGATCTACCAGCTGTCATTAGGTTAATTAGGGCTGTTTTGGCATCTTCAGGGACAATTTAGGGTGGTCCTTGGGGATTCATACCCAAATGTTTCAACCCTAATCATGACAATCTAGATTCTAGGGTCCCTTTAACTCATTTCAGACATCAAACAATACACTAAAATACATAAAACATGCAAAGGCACACTATCACACATAACACTAGTTTCTAAACGTCTTGGTCATTCTTTGACTTTCGACTTTTAAACTCTTTAAAACTGACCTATAAAACTATTTTTCATTCATTTAACATTGTAATAACTCATGGAACACATCCAAAGTTATAGTTTGTCCTATTTCATTTTGAGGGTCGTTATAGATGGTTAATTTTGTATCTATTATAATTACTAGGTTCCGTCGATATATAAAGCGATGAGGAAAACTTTTGGCTTGGAAAACTGTCACGCCTGGAGCCTACATCTTGTACGTGGACGACACCCAACGACCATTGCTGGACTTCAACAAACCCTTGGTGTGGATTACTTAATTCAAAGGAAGACTTAACTTTACTGAAGTATAAAGCTGGAACATTCTCATCAACAAATACTTTAAATAATTATCTTGGTTAAAACAACACTCAAGTCTCAAAATTAAAACAACTGAAATGTAATATAAAAGAGACTAAAACAGAACTGACTATCTATCTGTCTATGAAGCCTTTACTACTATTAAGATGAATGTTGGGACAAACCCACAACATTATATAAAAAAAATATGAAAGAAAAGCAATTAAGGAGTCCTCCGGAACGCAAGGAGGCTAACCACTGACTGTGAATACTCAAGTTGGATCAACGAGGTGTAGGATGCTGATCTTTGTTACATGCGTATGCATCATAAGAAGATGCAAGCCAACTAGCATCAGTGCATTGAATGTATGAACAACTACTATGTTTGAAAGGATTAAGAATTGAACTTACCTTGGTTCTGCTCAACTCAAAAAGTCATAACTCAATATAAAGCAGTAAAGACACAAGCAATATATAAAAATCTTGTAAAAACTTTGTAACAACTTAGTTCATTAAAGGTAATGCAATAATGAACTCAACTTTACATATATATTGTCACGACCCAAAACCGAGCCGCGACTGGCACCCACATTTACCCTCCTATGTGAGCGAACCAACCAATCTAAACCTTAACATTTCAATTTAATATCAACATAAAGCAATGCGGAAGACTTAAACTCATTAATAAAAGACAATTCAAT
>NC_028645.1:61697383-61718893 GCF_001406875.1 Solanum pennellii | reverse complement strand
AGAGTCGATTTCAGTACCCAAATTTCAGAAGTCTAAGTCTTTTGGAACGAGACCCCCTCGACGGCCCGTCCTGCCCATGACGGTCCGTCGTGGGTTCCGTCGACTTACACAGTTTTTCCAGAAATAAAATCTGCTGCTCAAAACGACTAAACAGGTCGTTACATATATGAAAGTAATATAGTTTTGGTGGGAGATTCTCTAACTGACAACCATCACTATAAGCCAAAGCGATGGTATGTCTTACCTCACGTTGCAAGAGGATCGCTCCATACCTTGCCGTTGATATAGAACCTGAAGTACTAAGTGGATCCACTAGTCTATCCTAAAAAAACTAAGGAATCATCTAAAATTTATGACCCTTTATCTGTTTATGTTGGCTACATGGTTTACGGAGAGTTGAGTTGATATGAACTCGTGTTCCCGTATCGGTGTTCAATACTATTTCCAAAATACTTATCTCATACGTTTTTAAAACAACTTCTTCTTGGTCTGAGGTAATTGCTCAAACTTAGCTTTCAAAGCTCTCATGGAAATCATAGTTACAATTTTCTAAAACTAGCCAAAGCCTCTACGGAAGTCTATCTTCCTCTCTTTCTCAAAATGTGAAAACATTTGTAACTCTTAGGGACTACTTAGTTCCCTTATATCTTTTGAGAATTGAACTCACTCTTTACTCTTAGCTTTAGTTGAAACTTAACTCTAGTGAAAACTTAGTTCCCTTATACCTTTTGAGATTTAGACTCAACTTTTTAATCTTTGCTCAACTTGTAGATTAAGACATAAAGGAAATTAATGTTTGTTTAAGACTCTTGAAAGCTTTAAGAACTCGCTTTACTTGCTTCTAAAATGTATGGACGATTTCATAAAGTTTAGATGTACTTTAGAGTGTTGAAATAAACTAAGAATAATAAGTATATCACTTAGGAACTAATACAAAAAGATGGGGGAGAAATGGGATCTCCAGGTGATCCCGATGCTCCAAGAGGCGCGGGGCACAAGATCCTGACGGACAGAGTCTGTCCTAAGGGGCTCTGGTAGGAGCAACTTCCCAAGGCCTGTCAGACGGGTTTTTTGACCTTTCTTCTCTAATTTTCAACTTTAAACCTCCCAAACTTCTATAGATCTTCCCCTGAACACATATGATCACTAATATACTCAATACCCAATAGTTTAGACTCGTAAAAAAGCCCAGAAACACGAATCAAAACAACTAACGGTACACAGCAACTCTACCAACAAGGATTCAACAATTGTTCATAAAGAACATCAAAAAAAACTATTCAATAAATACCACACTTGATTAATTAAACATGCTGGTGTGTGGGTGAACAAATCCAACACAGCAAGATCTCACATACCTTGAAGGGATCACCCCAGACGAAATATACGCAACGTTTCCTGGCGTTCTTCAAGAATTTATTGTATTCCTCTTCTCTCCTCTATTATCCGAATCCATAAGCATTCTTAACATTGCTAAAATTGAATTGGGACTTGTTTTTACCCCTAATAAACCCCTACAATGAATTAGGAATACTAGGGTGAAAAGACTATTTTACCCTTATAAAAATCCGGATTGAATTTTCCTCAGTCCAACAGCCCAACTTCTGAAAGGCATATCTCCCTCATACGACATCGAAAATGTGAAAACTTAGCGCCATTGGAAAATATTCCAAAGGTATTTCAAACCACATAAAGAACTGACCCTAACTCCTCCTAAGCTGGAAGTTATGGTCATTGCAAAAAGTTCAAAAACTCACTTTTAATATCTGTAAATTTTCCAGATTTCTCTATTTATTATCAAAAAAATGATTATTCATGGCTTCTTAACTTATTCTTAGTTATTTCAAGTAGTTACAAGATGTTACAAAAACCTTTTTCATAGAAATTGTGAATTTTCCAACCTAGTACAAATTTGGATAAAATCATAGTCACTAAAGTCTATGGAACTCTGGTAGTAATTGGGTAGTCTAATAATGAATTTCATCATATGGTTAGATAGATAAGTCGTTTAGGAACCTATACAACTTTACAAAATTTAAATCAGGCGAGTAGAACTCCAGAATTGATCTTAGCGTGAACGGGTAGTTTCTTAATGTCGTTGTTGGAAGGTGTGTTATGAAATGAGGTCTTGTAATTATAAAATTTGCTTAATAGTTCAATGGAAGCCGCTGAGGCGGGATTTCTTCCGCTAGGGTGGCGCCTCTGTAGCAAGATTGGTTCTGCCATGGTGGGTCAGACGCGACTTAAAGTCTTAATAAATCCCAAAAAAAAATATTCCACAATTTTTGAACTTGAGGACTTAGGATTGAACCCAAGGCTTTTTTAGAAAAATTCTCATAATTATTGAGGTTAAAGGTAAGATTTCAAATCCCCGAATCCATTTTTAGATCCGTAGAACGTAATCTAATGGGTAATATTTGAAAGGGAAGGGTTTTGATATGAAAATTATGGTGAAGATCGATAGACGTAATCTGGTTATGGGAATCATGGGTATGATCTAGGTTTTATAGAATTTATTATTAATCCAGGTATTTAGTGATGGTTTACTGATTCCGTATTGTTTCTAGACCAAGAAAAACAGGATTGAATCCAGAAAGGAAAGGATCACACTTCTTAAGGGTTTTCAAGCTTGTTTTAAGGTAGGTGATGCTTATAATTCTATGATTGTGTGATTTATGTCTGTTCTTGCCTTATTCGATACATGTATGTATGTGCAGGTTTCATTATTGATCACACTTGTTTTAAATGAGATAGATGAAAGATGTCATGAATAATGACATGATTATATGATCTTGAGAATATACTTGTCATTGTGATTGTGGCTTGTTGAATTGGTCGAGTGTCGCATTCTTACACACTTACTTGGATCGGTTGCACCATTCCACCATAATTATTGGATCGTTTTCCATGTTTCAACATAAATAATGGACCATTACTACTTTCCTGTATGCTAGTAGTTTGGGTTTCAGTTCCATGTGAGGACAATGATTTGTTATTACTTTGTATCTTGGGAAAGGTGAAACTATAAGTTGTTCGTAAATGTTGATAATATTCTATATGTTCGGTACATTCATGTTATTATATTGTTGTAATGGATTTTATATGTTGCACTTAGTGGGATAGTCGTGTGATCCTACCAATACACTATGTTTTTGTAATGATAATGAACTTGTTCTTTCTTGTTTAGCACAGGGCATCTTCAGACAGCTATTGACAAACCTCGATTACAAGATCAATAATCATTGATATATAATTCAAGGGTAAGCCAATTCTTCTGAGCTGCAAAGAGGCCTCATTTCGTCTATGTCCACATTTTGGACTTAGACTTTTCTATTTAGTTAATTAGTTCATTAGTTTGGGGTTCTAACCCTTCTTGTTTAGACATATGGTTCAATTTTAGATGGTTTGATACATTGACTTTCATGTTCTAGGCATTACTTCCATAAGTTAGTTGTTATTAAAATTTAATTTGTAGTTTATGGGAACTCTATTTCTTACTTTGGCATTTAACTTGCTTCTGTCAGTATCTTTTATTAAGTTTGTTAGCTAACTTGTATACATCGTTCTACAACCGGAGGGTTAGTGTGGGTGTCAATCACGATTGTCTGAGTCGTGACAAACATAATTTTGAGATTTTAAAAAAAGGACTCTAATTGATTTGAAATTTGGTAAATTCATAATAATGGCCTAATAAAAAATATTCCATTTTAATGGTTATATGAGTTTTTGGTAAATTTTGGTATAGGGACCCCTCCTTTGATTACCAAGATTAAATAAAAGGGAAGTATTAGTTTTATTTGTTGGCTTTGACCTTCCTCCATGTCGGATTAATTTAATACAAGTCGCTATGTATTTAATCTCTAGTTTTGGTAATTTGTTTTAATTCTCCTAAACTGAGTGATATATGATTGAATCAATGTACCTAGGGTGATTTTCGTTTAAATCAAAGTAACAATAGACTCTTCATCCGAGTTAGATTTGTATATATTAAGGATTGAATATTGGTCATTGTATATGAGTATTGCATGATTAGTTCTCCAATCCCATCGACGGACTATTCAAGATGCATGGATATAAATGTTTAAAAGAAGCCTGAATTTTGTATTTAGGATTATTCGAGATATTATGATCTATTAAATATTATACCTCAAATTCTCAATAGACTTTACGAATTCATGTAACACTACTCAACTATTTCTTTCATATAGAGAAAATATTAATAGAAAAAATTGCATTATATATGTTTATGTAAAATGAAGTTTTATGTTTCTATCTAAATAAGAGATGGTCACTTAATATTTTTTTTCTTATAACTCTTTTGAATTTGATAAGTATGTCATCTCTTATTGTATATAGATGCACAAAATTTCTTTCTCATGAATTTAATATTAATCTATCTCAAAAGACAAAATATCTTTTAAATTGAATGGAACTTGTTTGTACAATAGAGTCTGCATCATTTATTCTTTTTTTAACTTTGAAGTTGGTTCAAAATGGACATAAAGATTAACTGAAAGTTACTACTAACATGTGACTCATGTTTCGAAAGAAAATTGAATAAGAGACATTTCTTCATAAAAAGGAAAGAAAGTCAGTGAATGATACGTTAGAATTAATCTTTTCTTATTTGTGAAATAGATGGTCATTCACAAAAGAGGTGAATTTGAGTATTCGAAGATTTTCCAAAGGTTAATCATTATATGAATACATATTTTTGATGTTTTGTAAGTGAAAATGTCTTGATAAACTCAAAATTTAAAGACAAGTGAAATAGCATCTTGAAAAGTATAGAAAGTCATTTCAATTTGATTGTAGTACATATACCTCTCTACAGAGCTGATGAGTCCATTATCTGATAGAATAATTGTGTCACGACCCAAGCCTACACCCTAGACGTGGCCGGCACTTGAGAACCACTTCGTCCCCAAGCGAACCACTATCCTAGCTGACTACAAGCGAGAGACTAACATTAAGCATACAATGTTTAAAACTGAATAAAATTTCATGAAAACTTAAATACAATCTTTAACTCAAAATAAAATGTGAACAAAAATAAATTGTTCAACTCACCATAAAATAGGCAACTTATGTCTTTAAAACATTTAATAAATGAATAATACAAACGTCTTAACTATATTGACTATCTAAGAAGACTCTAATTGATAAGGATGGAAGTCGAGAACAGTTCCATGACATCCTATAACTAATATAACTGAAAGGTAAATGAAATCTTATGGAAGCAAGGAGGCTTGCCAGAGCTAACTCGAACTCTCGGATGTATCAACGAAGTTTTTGATGATTATCCTAAATACCTATGTCTGCATCTTGAGAAGATGCAGGACAAATTGCTCCAATACATGGAATGTACGAGCATGTAAGGGGAATTAAAAATCACAAATGTAAGCATGAACATGATAAAAATGGAAACACGCTTACCTCTTTTTCAAACTTACACAACTCAAGGAATATTCAAGGATACCCAAAACTAATCAAACTTACTCAACTCAGATATATTCAAGGATAAAATTCTCAACTCAGAGATTAGATATTCAAGATTAAAGATATGATACTCGATATGAAATATACTACTCATGATACTCAAGGATAATGTAATAGTAAAAGACACTATATACTGAAATCTTTATGAAAAAAGTAAAAGAAATTAGTTTGTTAAAGAAAATGCAATAAAAATTCAACTTTACTGATATAATAATGCAATATACTTTCTGTTGGAGTTTCTCTAATTGAAAGTCGTGATACATCGTGTTGCCCCACAGCTAGAACTATCATATACTTTGTCATCACAGAGAATGTATAGCTTAGTGGATTTACTATCTTATTCTAAAAGCATATTAAGCAGTCATCTAAATAGTATGATCATTTACTACCCATGATTGCTACATGTTTTTTCGAGAGTTGAGTAATCTGAACTCGCACCCTATATCGGTGCTCAATACTACTCCCAAATTGTACTTAGCTCATATGTTTTTCAAAAAAAAAAATTCTTTATTTAGTTTGATATAATTACTTATAACTTAACTTAAAAGCTCTATTGGAATTGATGTTCCCTTTCTTGCTCAAATGTGAAAGCATGTTAAAACTATTTCGGAAATCTCAATTTCTTATCATCTTTAATATAAAAACAATTTACTCTTGGGAATAATTATTTCCCATATTATCGATGAAGAAACGAACTTCACTCTTACTCATTACTCAGCTTTAAGCTTAACTCTTTAAGCAAAGTTAAAACGTTGGTGAAAGACTTTTGAAAGCTTTATATACTTCTCTTTAACTTGCTCCTTAACTTCTAGACTTGACTCTTAACTTTCCATGAATTGAAGTATGAATTCAAGGTTCATGATCTCATGTTTATGGATGATTTCATGATGTTCAACTTGGAGGGCTCAAGTGGAATTATGAGCATGAACTACTCAACTCAAAGACTCAAAGACACTTCTCATCTCAATATTGTTTGATTTATACGGTTCATGCGGAATTATGGGCATGAACAATTCAACTCAAAGACTTCATGGTCATTATGTTATAGTCCCATTATTAGAAATATAAAATCAAATGTGTTAGAAACTTATTACTCAAGACGTAGAATTTGAAGATACTACTCCTCTCAAATATACTCAATTTGTGGAGTCCATGCAGAATTTATGGGCATGTACGACTCGACTCTAAGGTCTACATACTACATGGAACTCATGTATATGACTCTTATTATTCTCTTCTTTACTTCCTCAAAACATAGTTCAAATCAATGAAAGATCTCAAAAATTCACAATTGAACTTGAGGCTTTCTAGAACCCTACCGTTAACTCTCTATTGAATGTCAATTATGAATTCAAGAGTTTTGGTTCATAACATGGAGGATATCATTTGACAAGGTAGAATCATGAATACATTATCTTCATTTTCATACTCACTTTCTTGACTCTTGAAACGATTTACTAGAAGTTGTAGAAGAGTCCACAAAAGGAATCAAAGCGATTTTCTTAGGATGCTCGGAAGAATTCTCAAAACTTATCTCTGAACTCTAACTTAAATTTAAACTTTAATTTCAAGGTTATTATCATGTTAGGAATGATTTTAGGTGTTTAGAAGTAGCTTAGATTAGTTTGAATCGAAAGCGAGTGGAGGTACACTTTAAACGAACTCAAATGAAGCAACCGAAGACAAACTGTATGGGGAAGCCGACCCTATAGCACTCAGTGGAGCGGGGCGCCAACCCCTACACTTAAGAGGATGGTTTGGGGAGCTCTGATGTGCCAGGCCCCAACCCATAAAATTTGATGAATTTCCTTGCTCGTTTTCTCAGCCTAACTCGCCTAGAATCGAACAGTTTCTTACCCAATCACTAGGTTTAAATTGTTTTAACTAAGTTTACTCTAATATACTAATTAAAACCCACAAAACACTCACTTAAATCTCAAGAAATAATCAAAACCCCAACACAACAAGATTTAGAATGAACTTCAAGAATATCTATCAAGAACTCATTAAGAACTCAAAATTTTCAACTTCAACAATACATTTGTGCTGAAAATAAGATGATTTGCGTGTGGGTAAACAAACCCAACACTATGGAAGATTACAAACCTCTTAGGAATTCAATCCATGGCAAAATTCCGCAACAAGACGCAAGAATCTCGACGAACGCTTTATTGGACAGCTAGCTTTAGAAGGTCATATCTTACTCATCCAAACACAAAATATAGCAAACTTTGTGGAATTAGAAATATAACTTCAAAGTTCTTTCCTAAGGTATGTTGTCGCACACTTACGTCATCCTGTGTTGGGAGTCATTGTCGTTTGAAGTTGATCCAAACCTCAAACTTAATTCTCCAAATTTCAGATTTTTCCTATTTTCAAGTTAGTTCTTTTTGGAACTCAATGTACTACCGGTTGATCTTAATACTTAAGAAATTTTAAATACCTTGGCAAAAACTCACTTACTACGAAGGATGGTTCAAGTCTTAGCTCAAAAATTTTCCTCATTGATTGGATGATGATATTGATATTGATAAAATAATAAGTTAGTTGACCGAATCCACGTTTCGATATAGAGATTGATGATATTACTTTTTGAAAAGCTAAAAATTAATCATCATGTCTAACCTTGCAAGTGGATAGATGAATCCGCACATGATTTAAATTAAGCAGTGCTCGAAAGTAAATTGAGAATTTAATGAAGTTTGTTGGCAATTTAATTTATTAATTAGTATCTACATTCGTATATGGGGAATTACAAATGTGTTTAATGGGTAGTTTCTAAATATAAATAACGGAGTGTAATTATAAATATGTAGTTGAATAAATTTTGAATTTATTATAGTAAGAATAATTCAAATGAATTATTTGGAATTATTTCCATAATTGAAAATCTCAGTAATTATGTAATCCCAACAATGCTCAAATTAAACTAGATATCAGAGTTTATTCTAAAGTGAAAACGGAGAAGTATGTATTTTTTTTTTATTGAGTAAAGGGAGAAATATGTATTTTGCTCTATTCAAGAGGAAAGGGAGAAGCATATCACTTTTTTTATTCTAAGGACAGGGAGAAGGACATGAATTTTTCTTTTGTAAAGAAAGGGAGATGTACATGTCTTTCTATTCTAAGGAAATACATGGTATTCCTTCTCCTTGGACTAGGAAGATGTCTGTACAAATAGAGTTATTTTAAACCTTGAAAAGTTATGTTTTGGATATCATACTTGCCACCCTATTATTGAGAGAGTTTGGAAGTAAACTTGGTATCGTTGTAGAAGACGGCAGAACTGCCGTTAAATTTGTGGACTAGCTTGTTGGTTCATTTGAAGGTTATAGCTTGTGGATTTGATTGAAGGTATCTTATCATGCTTGAAGATTTAATCCTTGAATTAAATCTGAAATAGTTTATGTGATATACAATATTATATATTTTCTAGATTAAATTATATGTTGTCTATTATTCACGTAGGTGGTGTAATTCTGATATGTTTTCATTGTGCATATAGTTTTCCAATAGTTATGTAAATAACAAAATATATATATTCCACATGATTTATATACTAAGATGTAAACAACTAATCCGAAAATACATTTCAAGTAACGAACTATGCGACAACACTAATGAATCTTGAGTAAATATATGGAACTACTTAACATAGACCAAAAGACTAAATCTACTAAACTATCAATGTCCCAATTCAATTGATCGTTTTGAATCACTCTTTAAAATTTCTAACTAAATTGAAGGATGTAAAGTATAATTAGACTTTTTGTCATAATGTAGGTCCAGTTTCAACCTCTTATGCATAAATAACATATCTATGAAGTTTATGAGAAGGAAATCTCACAAAAGTTTGAAATTGAAGTCCAAATTACGAATACTAAAAAAAAGATTTACCGGCCTCAGAGTAGGAAGGAGAATTGGTGTTTGTGATAGAGGCATTGTAAAAATCTCACCGCAAATGAAAATATATGAAATTTAAGTGACATAGACATAAATAGAAACACATACCTTAAAGTGATTTTTATATCAAGTTTAAACTAAATCCGAAGAATACGTTAAACTTGTTTTTATATAAAGATGAAACTACTCATTTGTTAAATGTATAAAATCTAAATTGGACATAGAAAATAATGAAAAATATTCATGTTCTATCGGTTACAAACAAAAGTAAATAACAGTAAATGTGCAAGTACTAAATAAAGAACTCAGATGTGCTTGTTGAACGTATTTGGTGAGGGGTTTCCTAGATCTTCATAATGTGAACATCATATAGCCAACTCTTCCCTCTTTTTTTTTTTTTGCAAGCTTTAAGTCAATTTTTCCTTGTCACCATCTTGTTCACCATTTTCTTCATCAATGAGAGTATTTATACGTTCATGGACCAATCTCCTTTTCATCGATACTCTCATCCACTATTTTGTCAACTTCATTTTTTTGATGGAACCCATAATCTATAAATGAAAGTAGTTTATTCAAATATATAAAAGTTTCATCAAACTTAGATACTTATATCTGTAAATTCTATGACCAAGCGATAGAATGAATATAAAAAACTAACCTTCATTAAATAGGATGCAATGCGACTTTTATATTTAGCAATAAAAGTTGTGTGCATAAATATCTATATGTTTTTCAGTGGTGTATTTTTGTATAGCCGCAATTAATAATATATCTATTAACAAGAGTTATATGGTTGTTGTGTCGGTTATCCATGTCCATAAACTTGTTCCAAACATCATCAAGAAACTTTGGAGTCTCACTCTCATCTAGATTGTGGTGTCCATTTCTTTTGCGCTTCTGTACTGCAGATTCCTTCTCAGATTTGAAGATTCTCCTTTTCTTTTCTATAACTCCAACCTTCAATTTAATAAGAATTTTTTCTAAAAATAATGTAATTGCCATGATGCCTTTGCAAGAGGTTATAGTTACTTGTAATAACTTACTATTAACTCGATTACTACATTGGTTTATGGTTGAACATCTACTTTAAAGTTTTCTAAATCTTTGAAGATGTCTCTTCTTACATCCCCAATAAATCAACACATACTACGTTTTCTCTCATGGAAGTAAAAATGCAATTAAAGATAAATTTCCTAAATTTTCATATAGGAATTACACTTTAAGGAAATAAAAAATAATATTACCAAATAAGTGATAATTAAAATCAACAAAACCACTTTTGATAGTTTTTGAAATATACAAAACAAATGATACGTTAATCATTTTTGTTGAAAGACCGGAGAAAAGGAAAAAATAAGAGCAACTAAATTCTAATTCGATTGCTAATGACCATCACAAAATCTCAATTGTAATGAATGACAAAAAAAAATATTAAATGTTGAAGGTTCATCTAAAACCTTCATTCTAAACTGTAAATGTTGTTAGAAAAATTGATGAATGTGAGTGTACTTTAGATAAGTAGCCAGACTGAATATTCAAATAAAAGGAAAACAATTATAACAGAACTTACCTTACCGTTTCACATCTTCCGTTTTGACGGTTTCTCCTTTCACCTTTCCATCCATGTAGCATGTCATAATATTTGCTATTAAGTCCCTATGAACCACTTGTATTTTCTTTCATTCTATTATTTGAGTACATAATGAAAAATTAATATAGACGGGCCTCTCCATTTACTGAACAACCGATTTACAACGTTTACTATAATAATCATATTTTTTTTAACAGATTTTTCATGTTATGGTATATTATACATCTTTTTTCATTAATATTTCACCATATAATAATAAAATAGTCAAACTAATGATACTCTTGTAGAAATATATTACAACTGTCTTTTCAAATAATGTCTTAGTAATAAAATGTACTAACCTTTTTTAGTTTAATAGTATAAAGGTTTGTTACACCTTCAGACGGTACAATTACAAAGTCAACCAAAGATTTTCAATGGCTTTGGTAGTAACTAGACTTCTCTTCTTCCTAGCCAATCTCTGGGGGTACTATGATGTTTCAACATCATTCTTTAAATAAGAAAATATGTAAAGTTTAAATATTAAAAATGAAAAAAATATTATAGCTATGTTATTGTAAAATATTTAAATGTATCATTTTTTAAAAGTAGAAACAAAAAATCAAGGTTACATCTACCGAAGTAATGGAGAAAGATTTTTGCTTAACGACAAACTAAGAATTGAAATGGTAGAATTGCTATAAAGTTCAAGTGTTTCCATATTTTATTCTTTTTACACATAATTTTTCATTTTCATGTTAAATAAAATATACCAGACATCTCCTCTTTACTTTCAAAATTATGTTTCGGAAATGTAAATAATTTTTCAATACAAATCATCAAATTCGCAAAAAAGATCGGAAAGGCATGGACAATACCACAAACATTCTATGGAACAAATTCAAAGACTTGATGCGTAAGATCAACTTTTTTTAAAAAAAAAAATATTTTGATCCTTCAGATATATCTGATCAATTTTTTTGTTTGTTCAAAGAGATGATGTTATTTTCTTAAACTGCGTCAGTACTAAAATTAAATTTCATTAGTGATAGAATATTTGATTTTCTTTTTTTATGTATTTTTTGTGCATCAATTGATATTTATTTATTTTTATTGATTTTTCTTTTGGTTTTATTTTGGTTCCCCACATGTCCACTACATCTAATAAAAGATTTGTACTTCTGATTTCACATTTCCTGTTTTTTTGTTGAGTTGCTAAATGGTTTGAAATAATTTATTTTGATGGTTAATCTGTTATATATACATCATTATAAATGAACTGGTTTATTCATTATGACTTTAGCATAAGAAGATGAGTTCGTGAAAGTTCAATGTTTTTCTAATTTTTGCACCAAAAACACAAACAATCTATTTCTCGTTATGTTTGATACCCCTTTTTATGTATGACTAATTTAACTTTGTGTTGAGAAATTTCATTTTAGGGCCCAACTAATCTAGATCACATAAAAAATCTATCTTTTGGGACCGACTAATCTAGATTTGCATTGAAAAATCACACTTTAGGATCTGCTTAGTTCAGATTTGCATCACAAAGTCTCACTTTGGGGGGGGGGGCTACACCTCTCCCAATCAATGGGGACAACTCTTGTCCCATGACTCAACACGAGGCTTCTAGTTAAGGATAAAAGAGTACTTACTACTCCTAAATCTTTAGTGAGTATCTGGTAGTTGATCTAGGGCCCGACAAATTCAAATTCAAGTGAGGAATCAAGTCCCATTTTAGGGTTAAACGTTCCTTACCAAAGTTTTAGTTCCAATGCTTGAACTTAAGAACTAATTAATGATGGAGAAATACTTGTCAATCCACCATGTATTTATGACATTTTTTTTTGTTATTTTCATTTTTTGGTTTATTTTTTTAAAAAAATGATCAATAATATTTTCTCTTCATGAATTTTTGAATGAAGATTCTTCAAGAAATGCCCGCATCCAGATGAGGATCAACAAAAACAATTGGGTAGGGAAGCAAGGCTTGACCATAAACAGGTCAAGTTTTGGTTCCAAAACAGAAGGGCTCAAGCAAAGGTAATTTTGATTATTTAATTCTATTATACATTGTCAATTGTACTTAATTGATTGGATATTGTTGTTGTTGTTGTTGTTGTTGTTGTTGTTGTTGTTGTTTACGCACAACAAAAAATTAATATATTTTTTTCATTTAAATTTTCAAAAATCTAGAAAAAGTAATGACAAAAGTTGAATCAATTTAATGGAAAGTAGTGATCTATTGGTAAATTGTTTCTCTATATTTGTTTAAGTTGTTAGAATGTGTGAATAAATAAGATAATTTATTTCTCTTAATAATCAAGTTATTTACTTCCACTATCACCCACCCCCGGGCCGCGTATAATAAATTACATTATAGATTATTTCACTTTTCAATTTCTATATAGTTTTCCTAAATCACTAATTTGATTTTCCATGTTCAATTAATCAATAGATTTGAAAGTATGTTCTCTCATTAATATATGAACTTTATTAAAGAAATTTCTTTTCATTTAAATTATTTTCATTATCTAACATCTAAGTCAATTAAGTTGTTGCTTAATAAAATCAATAATACAATCATTTTAAATAATTCAAAGTGCATGAACTCCCTCGCAAGTTCAATAATTAGCAAGGAATTACAAAATGGACAAAAAATTGAATTCCTTCTAGGTTTTGAGAATTTAAAGTCAGAAAAATTTGGTTTTGCCACTCAAAACTAATGATTTCCTTTTCAAGATTATTTGATGAATGAAGGAAATCTTGAAATATTAAATGGACCAATTGAATGAAGTCCAGGCTAGTTAAAATAGTTTATATAAATAAATGAGCGGATGAATAAATTATTTGGGCTGGGTTGGGCTTAAAATAGACCACAACCCAATTTTTCAACTTCTATCAAAAAATTATTTTTCTCGTTAATTGTTCAATTACCAAACAATTTTATTTCCTTAACATGACTATATTTATCACATCTATAATAAGAGTATGGTCTTTGATAGGAGATTTCATAGAGCTAGTGAAGATTCTCAAAAAGGGAAATATAAGTTGTATCCAGGAAACCAAATGAGAAGAATAGAAGGCATGTGATATGGACAAGTATAAGTTGTGCTACTCGAAAGGTGTAACGATTTGGAATAAAGGAGGCATCTTAGCGGATTGTGAGCTTAGGGAGGGAGTGATTGAGGTAGAGATGATCAATGATAGGATGATGATGATTAAGTTAGTAATTGGAGGGTCCAGTTTGAACATTGTTGGTGCTTACGCTCTGCAAATTGTCTTGGACAAGGAGGACTAGAAGATTTTTTGGGAGGATTTGGACGAGGTGGGTGGAGGTGTTTCAAATACAAAGAAGTTATTCATAGAAGGATATTTCAATGGTCACATCGAGTCTACTGCAATGTGGTGTAGTGATTAGTATGGAGGTTTCAGTTTCAGGGACAAGAATGTTGAGTCTCACTTATGGATTTTTCAAGAGCTTTTGGGTTGGTGGTAGTCAATTTGAGTTTCTTGAAGGAGGGGGAGAACTTGGTCACCTTCCATAGCACGGTAGATAAAACTCATATAGACTATTTGCTTCTTAGGAAGGAACATAAAGTTCTTTATAAAGACTGTTGGTTATCCCGAGTGAGAATTTAACGACCTAATACTAACTCAATCTGTTGGATTTTTTAATTTAAAGGAGAGGAAGAAGAGGATAATAGGTAACAAACCGAGGATAAAATGGTGAAGCTTGAATTTTGTCAGTACTCTGGATATCATAGAGAAGTTTTTAGTTGTGGGAGCTATGGGTAGTAGTAGTGATTCAGATAATATGTGGTTCAGAACTACTTAAATTTAGGCAAGTTGAGCAAACTAAATTTTCATGGATTAATTTTTTCACCTATGTAAAAATTCTTTAAAATATATTTCTTATACGAGGAAGAATGTGTATGTGGTTCAAATTAGAATGGAATTTTGAACTTTTAAGCAAAGATGGATGGAAAAAATATTTTTCAAGCATTATAAAAAGTCTAAGTAGCATTTTTTGTCCTTCAATTATTATAATATTCTAATTTTGATACAAGTAATATCTTGCTCAATACATAAAATTTTCAATTTATTGGAATGTGCACTATTGATCCTTTATTTGTGAAGTAAAAATTTAAAATAATAATTATTTGTACAATTATTTAGTTACCTATATGTTATATTAAGTTTGTATTGTTATTCGATATGTGATTAATTTTTGTTATATATATTTCATTAGACTAAATTGAGACATCCATTAACAATGCTCTTGGAAAATAAAAAGAAAGATTTCTTTGTGAATATAAGGCAATGAAAGAGGCAATGAAGAATATTATGTGTCCAAAAAATGTGATGGACTTCCAATTGGAAAAGAAGAAAGAGAACGTAATTTAGAAAATATGAAAACGGAAAATCAATGGTTGACAGAACAAGTAATTAAACCTTCTATTTATACTATTTATTTTATTTTTTATGTTAATTTTTCTCTTTATCCTGAAAAGAATTACTTATATATAACAAAGACGAGGCAAATTCATGGTTTGAACTTGATGGATTAATCCAGAATTTAAGGTATTAGAACATAACTTATAATAAAAAATGAAGGAGTCAGATCAAATAAATATTATCTCTGGATCAATAATTTTATAAATACAACAATTAATCTTTTGAATCCTACTACCAAGGGTTGTGATAGTATGGATAAGATTCATCTATCCCTAACAAAGGGTCTTAGGGATAGATGAGCTCAAACCTTGTTAGGGTTGTGATAGTATGTTAAACAAAGTGATTCTCTTTTTATTGAGATTTACACTAGTGTTAAATGTGTTAAATTATATCTTAGATTGGTTTCCGCCCCGTGCATATGAGTTGCACCTCCCTTGACAAGAGAGATAATCTTGATCTCACAATCAATTAATTGATTGAAAGAATTTAAATTATATACACTAATAGCAAATTATACACTTCTCAAATATGTTTATTTAGATACGTACCTATTATTTTAAGTAAATTAACTTAAATTTTATTTTTTCAGGATGAAAAAGTATCAAATCTCATCTCACATGTTTTTGGAAGACCTTTTGTGATGGATTCAAATTTGGCACAACAAATATCAACTCTTGGATCATCTTCAAATTCATCTGATGGAAGTTTGTTGAACCAAGACATATGTGGCTCTCCCATTAGATATCCTCCTCTTCGTAAAGAAAACAATTATAATAACAATAATATTCATGCACATTCAATGATTTCTCCATCACCACAAGAACATGATGAATGTAATCATGATAGTAGGCAGCAAACAATTATGTTTGAGACTGTTGTTGCTTGTATGAATGAAATGGTTGAACTTTGGAAGATGAATGATCCATTTTGGGTAGATTGATCAAGTGATAGGCGGTGTTTTATTCATCGTGAGATTTATGGAAGAAAATTTTCAAATCAAGTTCTACCTCCCCAAACATCAACAGGTCGAATTGAATTATCAAAGGATTGTGGAATTGTGTCAATGACTGNATATATGTATATATATATATATATACGATGTGGAAACTTACTACTTCTCATGTGGAAACATACCATGCCAATATCATGGATTTCAAACTTGAGAAAGTGAGAGATCTAAGAAACTGTCATGATATTTTTAAATCTAACTCAATGTCATGAATTCCAAAACATGGCTATTTCTCAATAGGTTGATACCATTTCACTTTTAAATTTTCTCCCATACAATATTGATTAAGATGAGTTTATATGGAGTGATGAACATGGACAATCAGTACTTATTTTTAGACATAGTTGTCATTCTTATTGTTAAAGAATCATTCATATGCTTAAAAGAAATTGTTTTTTATATGTAGGTCAAATGGATGAACTTGTTTCCTACTATAGTCACAAAAGCTAAGACTATTGAAGTTCTTGATTCTGGTATTTGGGGAGGCTCTATGCAATTGGTAAAATATTAATCCATCTTTTAAATTTTTTCCCTAGAAATTAAATCAATATTGAAATTGACTCATAAAATGATCAATTTTTTTTTTGTTTCTTGAATTCAGATGTATGAAAAGTTGCATATTTTATCTCCCCTAGTAGAAGCTAGAGAATTTTTCTTCATACGTTGTTGTAGACAACTTGATGCAACATCATGGATCATGGTGGATATTTCATATGATATATTCAACGACATTCAGAGTGGTGTACCTTCTTATTCTTGGAAGTTCCCATCTGGTTGTGCAATTCAAGATATGGGCAACGGCCAAAGTAAGGTAAGAATCATATCCTCTCTCTATATCAATATTTATATAATAGGAAAATTATGCGCATTAAGCTCCCTCTATACACGTGGTCCATATTACTGGGGTCAATTGTATGTAGTCTTATCATGCATTTGTTCTTGAAATTTATTTTATTTTTTAATCACAAGGATTTTCATGTACTAACAAATCCTTACATAGAAACACCCATAACAGCTTCTCTTCTAACCACCTAACTTCCTACTCATACATAAAATAAATCAAGAAACTAATCTATTACAAAGTAAATGCTACTCTAAGGATACTTATATAGTGTTTGTAGAATAGATTTCCATCTTACCTTGTGTTGTCCTCTTAGATGAATATGCAGTACAATCTCTCTAAAGACCTTATCAGCATATAGTCTTACTCGATAGAAGCTAATCTTGTTTCTTTCTCTCTAAATGATATATTCATTCCTCACAAAAACACTAGTCTTGATTCAGTCGTGAATACTTCTTTGGATTTCTATCCAGTTGCACATTCTTTGTCATATTGTCTTTGTCACTTGGCAATCAAAACAAATAGGTTCAAAGGTTTCCTTTCTGTTACTACAGAACACATATTCAGATGACACCTGAATACAAAACTTTTCAAGTCTTTCAACAATTGCTAATTTTTTCTGCACAGCTAGCCACAAAATGAATTTGAATCTTGGATGTACTCCTCGTTGCAAAGTAATACTATTCCATTCTACTCTTGGAAAAGTAGGCATGATATAGTTATTCATATTCTTGGTAGAAAACTTCCCTCCTTTTTGTGCCTTTGCAAAGTCCATCATCAACTCACCCTGCCCATCTTGCCTTGGGATTATCATATCTCTTGTACTCAAAGTCTTTCGCACTACCAATAAAGCAGCAGTAGGTAATGTGACAGTTTCAACCCCCCTATTGTTTATGAAATAAGCATGCACCCATTGGATACATAGAGAGTCTTTCTTTCTAGCTAAATTTCACAGTGGTTTGAGTATTGCGGCCTTATTCTACAAGTCAAATGGGTAACATACATATCACTATTTATATGTAGCTTATTTTCAAAGGGTATATTAAATAGGTACAAATTTACTCGTACTTATGCCTCTTTCATGATGTCTATTGTTTCTAATATTATAAAAGAGTCAAACTATCTTTATTCTCGATTTATCTAATTTTGGGTCGTCATGTTATGTTGTTAATTTATTCTCCAAATGATCAGCTTTCGGACTTGCATAGGGGGCTATTTAAGTTTCTTCATATTGTTTTAGAAAATAATCTTTCCATTTGTGTATAACCTTGGAAAATCCCACACAACATGATAAGTTTTATTTTAGGATTTAGTTAGATTCAATAACTATCCTTTTAACATGCTATTAGAGTTGTTAGTCTTCATTTTTATGTTGAACTCCGGCCTATACACTGTTGTTCATGTCCCAGACGTTTGAATCAAAAGAGCGAGGATTATTTTTTCTCCTCATATGGTCCTTTTCAATTCTTGCCTTATGACATCCATTGCTAAAAAACACAAATTTCAAGCACGCTTTCCTCATTATTTTCCAACTAAGTTAATTATTTTTATTCTTGTTTCTTGATTATTTTTACTCTTGCAGGTTACTTGGGTGGAACATGTTCAAGTATATGAAAAATATCAGGTTAATCATATCTTTAGAGATTTGTTGTGTGATAGTGAAGCATACGGAGCTAAAAGATGGATTGTTACACTTCAAAGGATGTGTGAGAGATTTAATTTTCAAATGGGTTCAACATACCCTAACAGGCATGATTTCAAAGGAGGTTTGATTTTATATTCCCTTTATTTATTAACTACTTTTTTGAATTTTAATTTATAAGGTGAGAAAAGAATCAATTGTAAATTTTTCATCAATTCAAGGCAGCTTTACTTAAAAACCTAAAAATCTTGAAGGGGTTCCAGATCCATCTCTTTTCTTTGTTTATACGTTTGATATATGACCTTTTAAAAATTTTTAATCCTTGAGGTATATATATAATACGTACTTTAAACACGTTCGACCAGTGAATTTTTTTTGTTTTAATGGGCTCGGAAAATTATAACTCTTTTAATTACGTAAGTCATTTTTATTTACAATTTTCACAATTTTTAATTTGAAACATCTCCTTTTTAAACTTTTCATATTTCCTTAAGGGGTGTGTTTGGTATGATTTAAACCATTAAAAAATTGTTTATTATTTGATGTTTATTGATTGGTCAAGAAAATAATTTATAGAGAAAATAAATTCCAATCAAAGGAGCAGGAAAAATGACCATTTCTCTCATTTTCCATGTAAAGTCATTTTTCTTTACAATCATCTCAACTTTGAGTATTATATCAATGCTTTAATGACACTCAAATATTATTATTACCTTTAACATGTAGAAATATCATCAAAATACTTTCCAATATGTTAATATTTTTTATCAATCTTCAATAGAAGTTTATTTTTTATAGAAAATATATTTAGTAATTTCAAAAAAAAATATGAAAATAAAAATAGATTTCCTAAAAAAAATTATTTTCCAAAAAACAAAAAAGACACACTTATCTTGTTTCTTTATTAATATTGTTATGATTACTTTCCTAATATTTTATTTCTACTTTTTAGTATTACATGTTGTCTCCTTTATATCCTTATGTATTTGCTTTTCATATCTGAATTTGGATATACTTTACTTGATTGAGGATCTATCAAAAACAATCCCTCTAGCTTCTCAAGATATGACCACCCTTTGCAGACGTCATTTGTGAAATTATACTAGATATATATGTTATTGTAATATTTAAATTTCATTTTACTTTCAGTGTTTCATGATCCAGAAGGGCTAAAAAATACGATACAAGTATCTCAAAGGATGGTTAAGAGTTTTTTTGAAATTCTAAGCATGACAGACAACCGTGGAGATTTTTCAATCTCACCAAAATTAAGGCGTGGAGATAGGATTTCAATTAGAAAAAATGAAGAAATTATCCAACCAAAAGGCTTTATTGCCATTGCCACTACTTCTCTATGGCTTCCTCTTTCATTCCAAGATGTCTTCAGTTTCTTCAACGATAACAAGACAAGAAATCATGTATGTGTCAAACCTCTTTATAATAATGTCAATTGTTTAGAAATTTCTTTTTGTTTTTATAGCGAAATGTTAATAAAGAGAACATAATAATATAACATAAAATTTATGTTGTTTCCGAATAAAACTTTGATTCTACATTGAATTGGCCGAGGGTATTTCAAAAATAGTCTCTCTTCGTTAAAGATATAAGGGTAAGATTTTTGTATATTCTACCCTCTACAGGCTCCACATTGTGCGATTACAAATAATATGTTGTTGTTAAAGTGTATAATAGGTGAAATATTGTTATAGGGAATAATTGTCATAAAAAGGAATGATCGTATATATCTTTGCATTGATATTCAATTCTTAATGCAATGACCCAAACATCTAAGAAAAGAAGTAATTTTTACATTTTCCATCCTTGTATATCTTGTTAACCGAATGACCCCTAAAAATACCCATATAGAAATTTACTATTCAATTCATGTATAGATTTTTGTGTAAAACTCTCAATTATTTCAATAAATATCATAATGTTAACATTAAAATATAATGAGTTCAGTGTTAAGAATTTTTTAAAACAATTAGTTTAAGTCCGAAATTTGATTGATTTGTTAATATTATGTTCCCTGGTTACTGGAGTGTGCATATGTCAGCTCGGTTCGTTTGACGTATTATAGGTTCTGTTTATTGGTTTTTAAATATGCTAAACAAAAATCAAACCAATAAGATATTTTTAATCGATTTTGGTCCTTAAAAGTTCAATTTTCAGTTTAACCAATAATAAATGATTTTAAAATATATGACTTTTCTCCAATAATTTGATGCGATAAAATAATAATGTGATTGTACAAATACTGATAAAATAGAAACAATAATAACTAACATAAAAATATTATACAAGTGTTACACATAGAGTAATTAAGAGGACTAAGATTCTTATTTTAGATTTAGACGTTTTATATAATGTGAAATTATGAACTCAAAATCACTATGAAGTGTGAATAGAAGGCTAAAGGGCAAAAATAATAAGTAGTGTATTAGGATTAATATATAATATTTAAGTATGGTAAAGTTGTAAATTACTATAGTGTTGATGAGTTAATAGTTTACCTAATAACCCAATATTTAAAAAATAAATAACAAACTAGTAACCCGATAATTCTTTATATATATATATATATA
>NC_028645.1:61595875-61697003 GCF_001406875.1 Solanum pennellii | reverse complement strand
ACACACACACACACACACACATATATATATATATATATATATATATAAGATCATTAAAATCCGTTAATCTAATAGCAATAAACCAATAGCACTTTTTCGATTCGATTTATCGGTTGATTTTATTTTTTCAAGCCCCTACATATTATATTATCGACATGTTTTGCTAGTCTTGGCATTGATTGTAAATATATTGTTTCAAATACGTGATCTTAAATAATACTCATCCCACAAAATAATTTTTTGTCAATTAAATTATGATATTGTTTATCATTTGATTTTTTTCAGTGGGATATTTTGACCGGTGGAAATAATTTGATTGAGTTAGATCGAGTACTAACAGGAACTTTTCCGGGAAACAACATTACGATTATTCAGGTATTTGTAATATTTATTTATTTATAATTAGCTATTTGTTCCTAAATTATCATGTAATAATGACATTTTTCAAGAATCAAATAATATTACGTATGACTGGATTTATCTTTTTTCTCATGCAAAAATACCAAAATTTCTAAACTTGTATCTTTTTTTTCCACTTGACTTTTTGTTCTTTAATTATTGAATCAAAAGGAATTTTCCACGATCCGATTTTACTTCTGACTTCTAGTCAATTAACAATTACAACACACACAAAAAAAAGACTAACTTTCTCATGTTTAATTTATGTACACTGATCATAGCTTAGCCATTTATAGAACGTTGTTCTTTGTCTCATTTCTATATTTACAATTTCACTTGGCTTTTTTGGTGATCCAATAATTATCTTTAACTATGTTTTAGGTAAATTGATATTGCTAAATATGTTTCACTATGAATAACAACAAGACATAGCTATGAAATTCCTCGTAAATGTGTTGTTAAATGACCTACAGCCCTATAGCTAACAAGATTGCTTATAATCCTTTTATAATTCATTATTAAATAGGATTAGCTGTGAATTTTTTATTGTTTAGCAACATAACTTATCGTCACTTATTCTTTTATAGTATTTACCCTAATATTTCTTAATTATTGTAATGCATAAACAGCCTTATAATATGCATAAGGAAATGTTAGTGCTTGAAGAGACGAGTATTGATGAAATGGGAGCATTTTTAGCCTTTGCACCCATATATTTACGAGCAATCACTTCAATTGTCAATGGAGGTGATGCAATGAAAGTACCCATTTTGCCCTCTGGTATCATCATAAGTCCCGATGGTCGGCTCTCCTCGAATAGGGACAACACTGCAAATGCACAAAATGGTTCAATTTTGACAGTGACATTTCAAATAATGATTTGTGGTAATAATAATCCAACCTCCAAGCAGAAAAAAAAATGGAGGTAGTGGGTTCTGTTCATGGTGTTTTGAGCGCCACAATTTTAAGAATCAAACAACCATTGGGTTGCTCTGATTTGTAATTGTTTAATTTCATGTTGTTTGTTTGTTTTGAAGGTTTCAAAACTAAGACAAATGATGGTTTTGATGGATGATGTGTTCCCTTTTTTGTGACTTCTAAAATCTCAAGACTGTGAGATATGTGTTGCTGCAATTATATTTTATATTAATACACTTATTTGAGACTTTATTTGATTGATATTCTCTAATAATTGTTTTTGTTCTTTTTCATGTTACAATGTCATGCCTTCAAGATTTTTAAAGTGTGGGAGTAGTATATATATATTGTATCCATATGTGGATGGAATTATATGTTGTGAACACGTATAGCCCAGACGCTAGCCAAGTTGTTGGGCTTAGAGCTAAAACACAAAAAGGCTCAACAATTAAACATCAAACAATATACTTACTTGAGATCTAGGTTGAGTTTTTGTCCTGAGTACCAATCCGTACTTGTTTGGTTACTTTCTTTCTTGGCTACACCTCAAATGACAACCTCTAGTTATAGGTGGTGATGGAAGGATCGGATCGGAAGGAACACACTTGTATCCGCATTGACATACTTTAGACAATCCTCTGTCTCCTCAATTTCTCTTATGTACCAACTCGTTTTGCCTCTTGATCTATAGGTTGTTGTTCCTCCATGTTTGAGTATAGTAGGCACACTAGTATTAGTGTCTACCTGTGTCCTTAGAATGAAAAAGGCAACAAGAAAATCAGCTACTTGGTTTCATTCTCTGTAGCGGCGACTGATTTGGATTCCAACCCTCTTCTTGTAGTTAATGATGTGTCAACAAATCGCTTTCAGATTCAGGTAGAAAGTGTGTTCCTTTGTCACCATGTTGGTTGTGCATTGAGTCAAGTCCTAAGTATGTCCATTGAAAAACAATGTTTTACTCCAAACTAAGCTGCAATAGCTTCAACACCATTTTGGTTATGCATCAAGTCCATCCCAATATATATACTAATGCCATACAAGTCGTTATTGATATGACAAGAGTTATTGGGCTGAGAACGAGCTATAGAATCAGGTTAATTTGGGATCCGGGCTAAGTAGTGGTAAAGAAACGGTTCCATCAAAAAGGATAGTGTTATGTGATTTAGAGATTATGCAAATTTTTGAGAAAAATGTTTAGTCCTCTCATCCCCTTTCTATGAGTTCCGCTTCTCATCGTTTTCTTCTACTTGTGTTCTTCAATTTCCATTTTTGTTTTTAAATTCCTTTGTAATTCCAATTACGAGTTAGTGAAATATATTTGTCAGTTGTTTCAAAACCAACACAATTGAAATTCAAACAACCTACAATGAAGTGTCCAAAATTGGATATTATCATATATACCTAGTCCACTCAAAAAATAAAGGCTTGTTGTTCGATACAACAACAACGATGAGTCCATAATGGGATAAAACTTTAATGTCACAAGCGAACCAGAGAACCATTCCTAAGAACTTATAATTCTGTTACGTGGGCATAGTGATGTAATTTCATTGCTTTGGAGATGTATTTGTAACCCCTGCTTCATTAGACAAAGACATAATTAGTGTCACACTCCGAGTCTACACCTTGGGCGGGACTGGCACTCGAGAACCATTGTTGTCCCCAAGCAAACCCTTGGTCTGACTTACTTACTCAGCTGAAGACTTTAACTCAACATCGATAAGTTCATGTAATAACTTAAAAAAATAATATATTAGCCAAAATGGTAACTCAAGTCTTAAACTATACAACTGAAATTAATAAGACTAAACAGCTAATATTATCTTTCTATGAAGCCTCTAAAAACAACTGAGATGGATGTTGGGACAAGCCCCACAACATCCTAATGAAAGTAAAACTAATACTGAAAGCAATGAAATGGATCCTACGGAATAAAAGGAGGCTCACCAACTGACTCTGAACAACTCAGTGAATGTCGATCCTAGCTACCTGTATCTGCATCATAATACGATGCATTAAAACTGGAATCAGTACATTGAATGCACGAGTATGCAAGTTGGAATGCTAACATACAAACATAGTCTTGAATGGAAATTTAAACAACTTACTTGGCTCAAATCAAATCTACAAGACTGAACTCATTATAGAGGAATTTAAAACAAGTGCAATATCAAGAAAAGTTAGTTAAAACGTGATATCAACTCTATATGTATGCAAAGATACAATATAAATCTGAGATGTGTGTGTATATATAAAACACAATTAACTTCTGTAGCAGTTTGTCTAATAGACAACCATCACATAAGAGCTATTGTGATGATACATCATTTTGCCTCATGCTTCCAGGGCCTTTTTATACCTTGCCATTAGTATAGAACCTAAAGTACTAAGAATATCCACTCGTGTATGCTAAAAATCACTAAAGGAATCATCTTAAAAGTATTGACCCTTTTCTATCCATGGTGGCTAGATGGTTTATGGGGGCTGAGAGTTGTCTGAAGTCTTTCTCATATCGGTGCTCAATACTACTCCAAAAAAAAATATAATATTAGCTCTTATGTTTACAAACATACTTCCTTCTATGATTTGAGATTATTTCTCAAAAACATAGCTCAAAGCCTACGTTGGAAATAAATGTTTCTTCTCTTTCTTCATTTAGAAAGCGATTACTCTTCTATGAAAACTAGCCCAAAGGCTCTTTGGAAATCTCAGTTTCCATTCTTATTTAAATGTGAACATTTTTAATCCTTCTGGAATATTTAGTCCCCATATACTTTTGAAGAATTGATCTTCAAATCTGAACTCTTTGCTTAACTCATCGTGAACTTTAAGTCTGAAAACAAAGTTAAAACATTTGTAAAAGAACATTGAAATCTTGGATAAACTTTTCTTGACTTGACTCTTGACTTTACATTGAATTGACCCTTCAATATCCTTGATTTGAATTAAGAATTCAAGGATTATGATTTGTGAGACGAAATGCCTCATGATGTTTAGGAAAAGATCAAACTACCCTTATAAAATCTAGATTGGCCAATTCTTTAAGCGAACAGACAACCTTACAAAGGGTATAACTTACTCATACGAACCCGGAATCCCGCAAACTTAGAGGTGTTGGGAAGATCATTCCACGAACTTTCCAACCATATCTTGAAATACACCTAAACTCATCCTGAGATAGGAGTTATGACCGGTTGAAGTTGACCAAAAACTAATTTTTTCTAACTCAAGTAAATATCCATTTAATTATTTCCAAAAATGTCTATTTCCAGTTCTAAGCTTCTTCCTAACTATTTCTAATTGTGATATCTTACAACTAGATAATTAATAATGTGATACGAGAGAGATAGTGAGAGAGGACTAACCTCATACTCATATATTTCCTAGATGGAATTGATAGAGCAGGGGCACTAAAGAAGCCTTCATCAAATGGAATCTGCAGAGAAGTACAATTAATCATGTCGATCTTCTAAACTGTAATGACCAATTTTTGGCAGTTTCTAAGTTCAAGAATTTCAGGGTACTCTAAATTTAAATATTGACGACAATGTTTGATGATTCTCAAAATCATTCAAACACAACGACATCAACAATGGTAACTTCAAAAAAGCAAAGGGTAGATAGAGAAAATTTTTGCCGCTCAAATCTAGAGCAATTAAGTTGGATAAACTCCCAATATCTCTCAATATATAATCTTGTGGAACGTTCATTGAAAGGATTCTAAATTTGGTCTTCTTAAAATTTCAACAGACAATTGTTTTATATTGGTATCACATGCAAGAAGATGCCTTAGACTCTGCATATCTCCAATGTAGCTAGCAGTGCTTGTAAATATGAATAATAACTAATGTCCATGTATTCAAGGGATTTCTGGCATGTGCTGCTCAGAAGACCCATATCTTTTTGCAACAATACAATGATAGACCATTTAGTCTATCCAATTTTCCTGTTGATGGATGGATCTTCATCAAACTTGAGCAATTCTGAAGCACCAAAGTCTCGAGATTTCGTGAACCGCTGAAGTTTAGAATACTTTTGAAGCATTTGCAATCAGAGATATGCAACTTCTTGACACTTCTACAATACTAAAAGTAATCAAAATAACTTCTAGAAAGATTTTCTTTCACTTAGTTGCAATAAAGCAAAACACGTGAAATTGCAGAATCGAGTAATGAACCTACAAATTCAAACCAAATTCTTTGATATTACTCCCATTTATATTCAGAAAAAAATACAAGTTTCTCAGCTGAAAAATTTGATAGTTTAAATTTTAAGGGATGTTGTTTCCAAGAGAATCAGCTGAGCTCCCTGGACAATAGCTAAAAATCTCCACTCATATGAAACTTGCCGTCTATTGCGGACATAAGAAATCTTTCTAACCTTTTGAACAAATTTACCAATTATCGACTATTATATGAAAAAAAGTAAATTTTGTAGTTTTTTAGAAAATTTATAGACAAATTACATGATTTGACATTATCTCATATCTCCAAAATTATAAATATACAATTAATGATTAAAAATATCTTGATATTTAATTATTTTTATCTTTTACATAATTTATCATATTATATGTTTGATGATATAATTTTCTTGTTAAAATTGAGTCATGTTTTTATGTAGCCATTAAAAATCTTTTTTTTAATACATGAAATATAGAATCTAATAGTTTTATGGTTATCATAACTCCTTGTGTAAAAATAATTTTGTGAAAGTTTTTGATAATCAATATAGTTATAAATAAGTTATGTCCGTTAAAAAGTATACACCGCAACAACATAAATAATATTTTTAGAGACAATCTACTTGTTTGAGGTCAAATGTTTCCCACTTTGTTATTATTACTTTGTTAAAAAAATTATAGAAGGAGAAAAATATATTTGAAACAACAACAAAATAATATTGTTAACCCTTATAGAAATTCATTCTTCATTAAACTGCAGAAGGCCATTCTAGATTCTTCATCAATGTAACTTTATGACTTTTTAGGAATATTTATGTATGATTGTTTCATTATGAAACTATACAGAGATTAAAATGTTTTATTCTGCACTCATGTTAAACAAACATTCTCAAACATTAAAAAATTAAAAATGAGTCTAACTTAGATAATTTGAACGCTCAACAATGACTTGAGGAATGAAAGACAACGAATCTATGTTAATAGACTTATCTTCTGTAGCTTAAAATATTACTTTTATTTGTAGGTTTTGTTTCATATTCTTCATATTAAGATTGACAAAAATAGTCACATCTTACATCAAAAATATTTAGAAGATTGAATGAGAAATGAAAATAAACATTAAAAGGGCGGAGATCTTTGTCAAAGTGGCATTATATAAATGTCAAAAAAAAAATAATCGATTCAATTGTAAGGAGACAACAAAAGAGCGAGAAAAAACATACAATAAAGGGAGTAAACTATGATATATCCAATGATGATGACAAATCATTCTAACCAAAAAAATTCCTACATTTTGAAATAAGATACCTCAAAACATTGACTAACACTTCAATCAACTTTCAATCATTAAAGTACTCATAATATCCACATAAAAAAAATGCACATGCATAATTATTAACTCTCAGATGATTTTCTGAATAGCACAAAATCACATCCTTATTGGTGAAGGAATAACGTTGTTGATGAATAAATTTGAGAATTGTAAGGGCTTTTTTAAGGCACCTTCAATAATTTCAGTAGCGAAAACTTTCTTGAATATTCTATTAACATTTGTTAGTAAATCTAACTAACAAATACTTATAACAATAACTTTACATAAATATAACATCAAAGTTTAAAGTATATATTCAAAAAACAACAACTAATAATATAAGCATAAACTAATGATTGTAAAAAATATACTAGCATATGCAACAATAGAATGAAACAGAATGAAAAAAGTCGAGCCCACGGAATGCAAAATATAGTCCTCTATTTATAGACAACAAAGAGTAGTGTAAACATGTGTTTATTGTTTCTTATAGGAAAAGTCACAACCTTTTTGAAAAGTTACAAACCTCCAGAAAGGTCACAACATTTCATAAAAGTTGCAACTCTTTATAAAGTCCGAACTTTTCATGGAAAAAAGTTACAAATTTTCATAAAAGTCATAACTTTTAATGAAAAAGGAAGGCTAGTTTTGGAAATAAAATAAAATTAAAGAGAATGTTGATTTGTAGTTGCACCACGTAGGCGGCCTAGGGTTCTCTTTTATATATATGCTAGGCAATTTGCCCGTGCTTTATGTAGTGATTAACTACGTCAATAATATACCTTTGAACATGTACTAATATAAATTTTTTCGAGAAGGTACAACCTACGATAATTTTTAAGAATATTTTATCCAAAAAATACTGAATTGTTTTTTGTAATCTTAAAACGAAAAAAGATTTGATTCTAAGTTTTTACGAATTTTGTTATTAATTCTAAATTTTAAATGTAGTTGTTCATCACCAAAGTCTTTAGAAAAGATATGTAATTGCTTCATTGTCTATATATGTATATTTTAAAAAAGTTGTGAAAAAATTTTATTCGTCAATTGCGAGAATTTTTCTCCTATTCAATGCCTCTACATGTAGAATTTAAATATTATACATCTTATATAATTAGTTGTGTACTTGATTAGTTAATTAAAATAGAAAAATGCATCCCTTGAAGTTCAATTAAATAACGTATGTCGCTCAAATAATATATATTAAATGATGTCTTTTCATGCCCCTTATTCAAAATCATATGCACTCGATGGCGCTACTTTGATAGCCAAAAGGAATATTTTTTTGTTTATGTTTCGATCAATATAGTTAAAACTTTATTATGTGGAGGACTTTCAATCTACAATTTATAAAAAAATAATTGTTTCTTTAACATTTGATTAATATAGATTTATTCTACTTTGAGGGGTAATTCATTGACTCCAACCCAATATTTAAACCCCAAACGGTTGATTAAGGTGGAGTACAATACTTACCGTCCCACTACATTCCTTTATTTTTTGGATGTCACTAATCGATTAAATGACTCGATAAGATAGAAAATTGAATAAATAAAACACTAAAGTAGTGTGGAACCACCATATCTTTTGAACACTCAAAGTCCCTTCTTAGACATCCCATGGATCTTTTAGCCACTAAAACTCTATAAAAATCAAACTCATTTATTTTTGAACTTTAAGAATTTTGATATAAATGACACGACTAGTCTAATAATTACATCAAACTCTTGATTAAAATATTTTTACTTCAAAACAATGATCAAAAGAATAAACATAAACAAAAAAATTTAAAACATGTACTCAAAAACAAAAAGTAACAATTTAACCATAAATTAATTATTGTAAAAGGATGACAGGATCTGTAATAATAAATGAAACATAAAGGAAAAAATCGAGCCCACATATTGGACATTGTACCCTTAAGGAAATTTTTTCATTCTAGTACCCGAAGTTAAAAGAATATATCCTCTCAGGACAGAACGATTCTATTCACCAGTGTATTGATAGAAAAACAATGGTGTCAGTGAGCCACTCAACAGGAGCAAAGGACATGAATTTTCGTTATTTTAAAATTAGAAGAAATCCCTCTATCTATAGACTACAAAGGGTAGATTGAATGAATGTTTATTGTTCCTTATCGGAAAGGTCACAACTCTTTGGATAAGTCACAATCTTTCATAAAAGTAACAATTTTTCATTAAAGTCACAATCTTTCATAAAAGTAACAATTTTTCATTAAAGTTGCAACTCTTCATAAAAGTCACAACTATTCATAAAATTTGCAATTGTTCATATAAGTCGCAAATTTTCATAAAAAGTCACAACTTTTCATAAAAGTCACAACTTTTTATGAAAGGAAAGACTAATTTTGAAAATAATTAAGTAAAAGTGAATCCTGATTTGTAGTGGCGCCAAATAGTCGGCCCTAAGGTTCTCTTTTATATAAATATATGATATGATGATGATACATATATATACATACATACATATATATATATATATATACATACATATATACTTATATATACATATATATATACATATATATATATATATATATATATATACATATATATATATATATATATATATGTATATATATATATATATATATATATATATATATATATATATATATATATATATATATATATATATATATATATATATATATATATATATATATATATATATATATATATATATATATATATATATATATATATATATATATATATATATATATATATATATATATATATATATATATATATATATATATATATATATATATATATATATATATATATATATATATATATATATATATATATATATATATATATATATATATATATATATATATATATATATATATATATATATATATATATATATATATATATATATATATATATATATATATATATATATATATATATATATATATATATATATATATATATATATATATATATATATATATATATATATATATATATATATATATATATATATATATATATATATATATATATATATATATATATATATATATATATATATATATATATATATATATATATATATATATATATATATATATATATATATATATATATATATATATATATATATATATATATATATATATATATATATATATATATATATATATATATATATATATATATATATATATATATATATATATATATATATATATATATATATATATATATATATATATATATATATATATATATATATATATATATATATATATATATATATATATATATATATATATATATATATATATATATATATATATATATATATATATATATATATATATATATATATATATATATATATATATATATATATATATATATATATATATATATATATATATATATATATATATATATATATATATATATATATATATATATATATATATATATATATATATATATATATATATATATATATATATATATATATATATATATATATATATATATATATATATATATATATATATATATATATATATATATATATATATATATATATATATATATATATATATATATATATATATATATATATATATATATATATATATATATATATATATATATATATATATATATATATATATATATATATATATATATATATATATATATATATATATATATATATATATATATATATATATATATATATATATATATATATATATATATATATATATATATATATATATATATATATATATATATATATATATATATATATATATATATATATATATATATATATATATATATATATATATATATATATATATATATATATATATATATATATATATATATATATATATATATATATATATATATATATATATATATATATATATATATATATATATATATATATATATATATATATATATATATATATATATATATATATATATATATATATATATATATATATATATATATATATATATATATATATATATATATATATATATATATATATATATATATATATATATATATATATATATATATATATATATATATATATATATATATATATATATATATATATATATATATATATATATATATATATATATATATATATATATATATATATATATATATATATATATATATATATATATATATATATATATATATATATATATATATATATATATATATATATATATATATATATATATATATATATATATATATATATATATATATATATATATATATATATATATATATATATATATATATATATATATATATATATATATATATATATATATATATATATATATATATATATATATATATATATATATATATATATATATATATATATATATATATATATATATATATATATATATATATATATATATATATATATATATATATATATATATATATATATATATATATATATATATATATATATATATATATATATATATATATATATATATATATATATATATATATATATATATATATATATATATATATATATATATATATATATATATATATATATATATATATATATATATATATATATATATATATATATATATATATATATATATATATATATATATATATATATATATATATATATATATATATATATATATATATATATATATATATATATATATATATATATATATATATATATATATATATATATATATATATATATATATATATATATATATATATATATATATATATATATATATATATATATATATATATATATATATATATATATATATATATATATATATATATATATATATATATATATATATATATATATATATATATATATATATATATATATATATATATATATATATATATATATATATATATATATATATATATATATATATATATATATATATATATATATATATATATATATATATATATATATATATATATATATATATATATATATATATATATATATATATATATATATATATATATATATATATATATATATATATATATATATATATATATATATATATATATATATATATATATATATATATATATATATATATATATATATATATATATATATATATATATATATATATATATATATATATATATATATATATATATATATATATATATATATATATATATATATATATATATATATATATATATATATATATATATATATATATATATATATATATATATATATATATATATATATATATATATATATATATATATATATATATATATATATATATATACACGTATATGTACTCTTTCTATGTACAAAGTTGAAGGGATGATGAATGTTACTTAAATTTTAAATTTAGTTTAAAAACTATTTATATAAAATAAAGTAAATTAAATTTAACCGAACGAAGAAATATAAAATTTCTGTTATTTTTCTGACAAAATCTATTTAATTAAATTTTCTTTCATTAATTTCATTGTACTTTTTCAATTTTATTCTAACGAGATGAAAATTAAACTAAACTTATTTGATTTATTGATTTTTTTTTACAAATGACTAACCTAGTAAATTGTATTAAATGAACTAGAAAATATTGATGTCATTTATTTATTTCTTGAATATGTCAATTTTAATTCCTTTTATAAGATCTTGGTGATTTTTATAGGAACAAATGATTGAGAGGCAACTATTTAGTATTTTATTAATAAAATAACAAAGTAAAATAAAACACAGGTAAATTTAAAGAAAAAAAAGGTACAAGACTTTGAAAAAGAAACTCGATGGAGCAGGGTAAAGAGTAAGAAAAACCTAAATGCAGTATAACAAGACAAGTTAAATTTAGCGAGTTAAGATTAATATTTTTCTTTTCCATCTCACGTGTTTATTACTTTATACGTCGAACCCCCTTGAAGAATATTGAGGCTCCGCGACTGCTTGAAGAAGATCATGCATCACAAAATAATGACAATCGCTTTGGAACAAGTTCCTTTAGACTAAGATTGTAATTGCACTTTCGGAATAAAAACCACACACAATTAATGTTTTGGTAACTTCATCCTCAAAAAATCCATGGAAGGCGCACACGATATCAAGGAAAATACTCTGAGCATCACAATCAAGTCCATGAAAGCTTATCTTGAGAATCTTTTGAATATCACAATGAGGAACTTCTCTTAGTTTATCTGAATTCGTATCTCCATTCTTTTACAGATCTCCCTTGCAAATGTGACCTCATAATAGATCATGACAGCCCACCTGAATATTTGATTTTATTTTATGCAAGCTCAACATATTCTTGTGGTGGAGAAAGACTGTTAAAAGTATGTCAAGAAAATTTGTTGATCGTGATTTAAAAGTTTGGTCCTTCATCTCTCATTTCCTCTAAGCCGGCATATCAAATGTTCGTCCTTGGTTGTAATAAATATTAAACTATCAAACCCAAACCAGCTTCTATCTCTTGTTAAGGATTCTAATTGTATCATATGATCCACATCATCCAGAATAATTAAACCTTCTTTCACTCAAGTCTTGCTTTGATTATATTAATGCATTCAGAAACATTGCCAACTTTGATGCTTAGTGTTGAGGATTTGATTTATTGTTTTGTGTTGTATCTTGACTAGACCAAATGCTTTCACTTCTAATCTAACATCTGTAAGGAAGCAAGGATTCCGAAGTGTTGAAATATTCAATTGTAGATGGCTTTTGCCACAGTAGTTTATCATATTACATTGACACGACATATATTAACCATGCGAACTTAATATACACATTCACTTTAGCCTAAGTTGGCATACAATTACACCTCAATGCTTTAAGAATATTTTGGGTAAAAAAAGAGGTATAACAATTGAAACTGGTTGGGATTGCAGGTTTATTTTCTTTAACAACAAAAAGGTGCAGGCACAAGTTGGGAAAAACGAAATACACAACTCACAAGGTGGTCACACTAACATAGGTTCAAACAAAACGGTTAACTTGCAAAAAAGTTGCCCATGATCCTTTTTCACGTTTAAAAGTACCAAATCATTGGAGTTGGAACTCAAACACAATTTCAAAACAACAACTCTACATGTAATACCCTATAATTAAACCCTATTATTAAATTAGAGCAATTTAGTCATTAGTTTTAGTTAAAAACAAAAGGAAGGGGAATGGGCTTTAGCCCCATCTCACATGCAAATATATTTTTATAAAAAGGGGCTTCATGACTGCTAAACCTGTGCAGTTATAAGTATGAAGGAGCACGAAGTTAGTCATCACACGAAAGAAAAATAAAGAACTAAACATGTGCAGTTATAAATATGGATTTCAATGTATTTTATTTCAGTTCATTGACATGCCTATTATGTATTATCAGGGGTTGGGTTGATGTGACATTGATAATTCGAATATGAATTTCAACTGATTTCAATATGAGAATACCCATGAACAAAGGAAGATTTTTAATCGAACCCTAAGATACTCTTAGTCTCACTAGTGAGTTATATTGTGATTGTTAAATAGTGAATTAGTTATATAAAGTTTCAAACAGAAATATAAAATTATGCCTCTCTGTTGGTGGAAATTTAACGACTGACAGACTAGTTAATAAATATGAGTTGACGAATGAGGGTGAAATGTAACCTTGGGGATTGGGTGTTGTAAATTAGTTCTGAAATAGCTCTATCAAGAAGATTTAACACAAGATTTATATGACATGAATGTGGGTGATAGAATGAAAGTTGTACAAATTACATGAAGTGGTAAGTTTGGTATTTCGACACGAATACTGTGAGTAGAAAACTTACCACAATTGATGTACTATAATTTGCATGATTTTCACATGGTTTATAAAGTAAATGTGTTACCGAATATTTTGTACTTGCATGTGGTGTTGATTCAATATTTAACACCCCTCTTGATTCAAAATTAAAAACTCCAAGTTTCTGCAAGAACTGATCATGCTTGGCTTGTGGGATTGCCTTGGCGAGAACATTTGCAGATTGATCCCTTGTATCGCAAATCTTCAACTCTATATCACCTCTTATTGTGTGGTCATGCATGAAATGATTACGGATGTCTATGTGCTTTGTTCTGTTGTGAAAAGACGGGTTCTTTGTCATTTCAATTGTTGCTTTGATATCGCGGAATATTTCTATCTCACCCTCTTGCCGATAGAAACATCAACTAACATTCTTCATAACCATACAGCTTGACAGGCTGCTGAAGTAACAGCAACATATTCTGCTTCCAATGATGATAATGCAACCACATCCTGCTTCTTTGAGCTCCATGAGATCGCTCCAGATCCTAAATTGAACACATTTCCAGAAGTACTCTTTCTGATATCTATACTTCCTGCCCTGGCTGCCCAATCACTATCACTCAAGCTGAAATCTGCATCTTTTGAGTACCGAATTCCGCAGTCAAATGTCCCAACAACATAACGCAAAACTCTTTAGGAGCACCAAGATGTTGCTTCCTAGGACTATGCATATACCTAGACAACAATACTAATAGAAAACATAATAACATGACGAATATGTGTTAGATAGTTTAAACCTTTAATCAAGATTCTGTAGTGACTAAGATCAGCGAGATCTGTCCCATCTTCAAAGTGAAATTTTTCTTGCATTCATAGGCGTGGCAGCAGCTTTACAATTATGCATACCGAACTTGAACAAGAGGTCTTTTGCATACTTCGTTTGTAAAAGAAAAATACCATCTTCTACCTGTTTCACTTGAAGACCAAGAAAGTATGGTAAAACACCTAAATCTGACATTTCAAACTCCTTCATCATGAAAGATTTAAATTCAGAAAATAAAGTTTCACATGACCGGCCCCATATAGATAATGTCATCCAAGTAGAGACAAACTACCAAAAAATCACTTGTACCTTGTTTCTTTACATACAACGTAGGCTCATTCTCGCTCGTTTCAAATCTATTCCTTAGGAAGTACGAGTAAATTTTGTTTCACCATGCCCGTGGCACTTGTTTTAGCCCATAAAGAGCCTTCTTGAGCTTGTATACTTTGCTCCCATTGCCACTAAAACCAAAACCCTCGGGTTGGGAAACTTAAACTTCCTCTTCCAATTCCCATTTAAGAATACAAATTTAACATCACAGTCATTAATAGGCTAGCTCATTTTAGCAGCTAAAGATAAGAGTATTCTCACTGTTTCAAAGCGAGCGACAGGTGAAAACGTTCCATCATAATCAATACCTTGATGTTGTGCATATCCTTTAGCTGCAAGCCTTGATTTGTAATGTCGTATTCTCCCATCTGGGTGACGCTTGATTTTGAACACCCATTGAGTCCAATGGGTTCCTTTCCTTCCGGTAGATTCACCAATTCCCATGTTTGATATATTCTGCTCAATTGCTTGCATCTCTTTTAACATTGCATTTTTCCATGCTTGACTTTCTATAGATTCTTTGAAACAACTAGGTTCAGTAACATAGAAAGAAAAATAACAATTTTCATAAATCTCCTTTAACGATCTGAATTTCGCTGGTGGAGTCTCGCCGGAAGAATCACTTGAAGAAGAACTGCTGCCAGTTCCTTAGTGGGTTAAGCTGTGATCACTTGCTGGAGCAGAGGTTCTTGATTGATGAGTATCATGGCTGCTACTTGTTGGAGAAGAGCTGGATGCATTCCCTGAAACAGAAAAAGTTGATCATCTTTATTCCTAAGATAGATAGAACAAAACTTTGAAGAACTTGATAAGAACATTTTCATAAGTAGAAAAATAAAACTATTAGAGAAACTAGATCAAAAACAAATTATAAAATTATACAAAATATTTTTCTTAAAGAAGAATTGTTGTCAATATGTGTTTAAAGAATCTTACTAATTCCAAAAAACTTTGCAGAAACACGAAGTTACCAAAGTTTAATGAACCAGTAAAGAACAATAATTAATTCACAGATCTAAAATCTCTAACACCATACCAGAATTTGGAAAAACAAAAAGAAGATCATACAAACGGAATGCATAGTGTCCCCTTAATGTATTTATTACTCTCTACTATCCGATGTTTGATTTGGAATATGTCCTCCCAGGATATAATAATCTAAATCATCAGTGTATTAATTTCCAAAACGCTGGTGTCAGTGAGCCACTCAATGACAGTAAAGTACACTTAGAATACTAGATTTAGTAGTAGTAGAAGAAGTCAAGAAATTCTATATTCTATATCTTTTTAAAATGAGAGAAAACCCTCAATTTATAGAAAACAAAGGATAGTGCAAAAATGGTCTTATTGTGCCTTACTGGAAAGGTCACAAACCTTCGAAAAAGTCACAATCTTTTAGAAAAGGGCGTCATCTTTCATAAAGTAACAATTTTTCATAAAGTCGCCACTTTTCGTGAAAGACATAACTCTTCATAAAAATCGCAACCTTTCATACAAGTCGTAACTCCTCATTTTCCACTCACACCTTTTAAAAACCTGCAGAAACTACTGTAGTTTCTTTGACCTCCAACTTTCATAATGCTCAAACAGACACTTTAACTATCAAACTTTTAAATAAATAAACATGTGAGTCCTACATGGCACAATACACGTAGGATGCCATGTAGGACAAAAAAGTATATGTAGGATGACATGTAGGACATGTACATCTATTTGTTCAACATCATACAAGTTTAAGTGTCTACTTTTGCACACTCAAGTTGAAGGGCATAAATGTGATTCGAAGCTATGTTAAAGGGCATATTTATGTATTATGTCTTTAATAAAAGTCACAACTTTTCATAAAAGTGACAACTTTTCATAAAAGTCGCAACTTTTTATAAAAGTCCTAACTTTTCATGAAAGTCATAACTTTTCATAAAAATTGCAATCTTTCATAAAAGTCGCAACTTTTCATAAAAGTCGCAACTCCTCATTTTCCATTCACACCTTTTAAAACCCAACAATCCCCCGCATCAAAAAGGAATAACTCCAAGACAAAGAAACAAACAAGTATTTGTAATTTACAAGCAAGAATTAATTGCATCTAGATAAGTAGGTTTCACCTTGGACTTTTTGTAGTGAACATATGTGGGATATACTCGGTCAATCGGTAGATGCAATATCTTTGAACCGTCGAGCTTTGGTGTATACCCAGACAACCACATGTCACACAATTAACCCTTTACAGTTTATGGTCTTACGGTTGTGTTCATTTGAACAATAAACACCTCCTGGTTTCATGAGTGTATAGAGAAATGAACTTTTGACAATCATCCTCTTTGAAGCGGCTTACATTTCACATTCACATAGGTAATTTCTAACTGTTATCGCGTAGATACACTATTTGGTTAACCCTGCCAAACTTAGTAAATCATTAAAACCATAAAGCTTTATTAAATCATTAGCAAGCTTTAATGTTGTATCCTTGTCCTGAGCAGTGTCTTCATTATGAGAATGGATTGAGTTTGTTGGCAATGCCGAACCGTCAGTCACAACTTTTTTTTCTCCTTGAATCTAGCTCTTGGGATCTCTAGTCTGCTAGATAGAGTTACCGCCATTATGAATTGTCCTAAGCCGTATATCCATTCCCTTAGATGATTTTTAAACTCTCTCTTTTGTTAGACCTCTTTATAAGTGGATCTGACACATTATCCTTTGACTTTACATAGTCAATTTTTATAATTCCACTAGAGAGTAGTTTTCTAACGGTATCATGTCTATATCCTATACGACGAGACTTTCTGTTATACATCATCCTTCATGCCCTACCTATTGCATCTTGACTATCAATGTGTATGCATACGAATGTCAATGGTTTGGGACAAAAAAGAATATATATCAAGAAATTCCGAAGTCTTTCAACGTATTCATCGACCTTATTTTGAGCATCTAGCTCAAAGATCATTATAGAGCTAGCGATACA
Source organism: Solanum pennellii (assembly GCF_001406875.1). NCBI lineage: Eukaryota > Viridiplantae > Streptophyta > Magnoliopsida > Solanales > Solanaceae > Solanum > Solanum pennellii. Next base: position 61,678,251 of record NC_028645.1, on the reverse strand, counting down.
TGTCTCTTTTGAAATATATCCAAGAGACTGCTCCTCTACCAAGAATAAATATATATGCACTCGTGGATTTTACTTCATTTGTCTTGTGATCAAATTCGCATTACTGTATCTTTTCAATACTGCTGGATAATTTTACAATGCAAGGCAAAATTTTATGTATTTTTTAAATACTCCAAAACTCTATTTATTGCCATCTAAGTATTTTGATTGGGATCACTTGTCAACCGACCCAGTTTATTAATAATAAATTTTGTATTTGATCTTGCACACTTCATGATATACATCATACTTCCCAATACGTTAGCACAATCCAATTGGGAGTCACTTTCGCTTTCACTCTTTTGAAATGCAAAGCTCACATTTATTGGAGACTTGACAATATTGACATAACAAATTTTTGAATTAGTCAAGTACCTTTTCAATGCAAAGAGACCGTGGAAATGCTAAACATTATGGAGTTTTAAGGATTCTTATACCTAAGATCGCATCAGCAACTCCAAGATTTTTCATTCCAAACTTGCTTTCTAGCATATGTTTAGTAGAATTTATGTCATTAGTGTCTCTATTGATGATCAACATATCACTAAATATACAAAAAAACAATGACCTTGTGATTTTAATGTGAGCACATTTATCACTTCCATCATTCTTAAATCCATTTACCAACATAGTTTGGTCAAATTTCTTATGTCATTGTTTGGGTGCTTATTATAGTCAAACTGTGACTTAACATGTTCACACACTTTCTTTTATTTACAAGAAACCACAAAACCCTCGAGATATTCCATGTAAATTTCTTCCTCCAACTCTGTTTAAGAGAGTTGTTTTCACATCCAGTTGCAGAATTTGGAGGTCATATACCAAATCTAACACAATTAACATCCAAATGAATGTCATTCTAGTTATTGGTGAGTATGTGTCGAAAATATCAAGAACTTGTTTTTGGCTAAAACAATATGTGTCGAAAAGATCAAGAACTTGTTTTTGGTAAAACATTGGACAAAAAGTCTTGCTTTATTTGTAAGCAATTCCATCGACTTTCCTTTTCCTTTTGAGGATTCAGTTTGATCCCAAAGGTTTATTTCCTAAAGGAAGATCAATCAACGTCAAATAGGATTGCTCAAGATTGAACCAATCTCACTATTGACACCATCAGTCTAAAAGGATGAGTCTACAGAAGACACAAGAGATGTACAAAATCGTATTCAAAGGAAGTGGATATCCTTTGACATTTACTACGCCTCTGAATATCTTTCTTAAGTACATTCTCCTCTTGTTCTTCCCAAGGTCGTTTACACCTTTCACTAGACTATTCAAGTCTAAGTTTAAAGTCCACAATTTTAGGTCCTATTTATCATTTTAGGAATAGGAACATGGAATTTGGATAGACACGCCCACACTTTGAAATATTTCAAGTTGGATTTCCTTTCTTTCCATTTCTCATATGGAATAGATTGTGTCCTGAACAAACAAAATGGTTTTATTTCTAAAAGACAATACTTTTTGCTGTTCCCTTTTGCAGTAAAGATTGTTCCTCCATACAAGTTATGTGGTAAACCCAAACTAATAAATAATGCATCCATCATTTATTTCAACGTTCAGTTTTTTATTAGACTGAGGTGAATAGGGCAACTATTTTATGGATAATTCCACTTTTCAAAAAAAATTTTGCAAAATGAGATTTATACTATCCATCTTTTTCACTTCTTATCTTTTTCCCAACTGATTTTCAACATCAATATTATATTGTCTAGACGTTTCTATTGCGTCATCCTTACCGTTCAGCAAATAGACATAATCGTTTCTCCTGCAATTGTCGATAAAAGTAACGTGATACTTTTTTCCACCACGAGATGGTATTGACTCATATCACCAATGTCATTGTCAATCAATTTTAAGAGACACAATTATTTTGGGCATGTATAAATATATTTTGGTAGGTTCATACTAGTCACATCATATACTAGTAATAGAGAAACTCAACCGCCACAATATCAAATATACTCCAAGAATTTTTTTGGGTCTAACATAATACAAAAGTATCATTGAATTTTATATATTTTGCTCAAAATTAAATTAGACATCAATTCTAATTTTATCTTTATTATAAGCAACCCCCCCCCACATTTTAAATGTGATCTCACATATATTTTTTAAGTATTTGAAAATAGTTTTTCCACATATTTTTCCAGACTATCAAAATGTCATTGGCAGTATGAAACCTATTTTGAAACTATTATTCTACTAAAAAATTTTAGAGTTTCAAATCTCTTTGACAATGTTTACATAGTGTAAAATTTCATTTCATAGAGGCACAAACTCACCAACTCTAAGTCACTGGTCTTTTTCCTCTATCACAAATACCATTTAGTATTTAGAATATTTCTATATTACAACGAAATTTATAGAAAATCAAAAGTACTCCACAATCTTAGTCTAATTTATTCAGAGTAGGAAACTACAAAAGTTTTTAATCCACAACAACATGACATAATCAAATTCACAAGGAGTACAAAACTATAAAATTTTTCTTCTTTAGTCTCCAACCAGAATTAAACATATTCCTTATCACATAGAAATGTTTTCTTATCAAATAGTCTTCCAACTATAACATTTTGACATACTATTTTATCAAACAAAAATATGCATCGCTTATTTTTGCAAACTAAAGAATTTTAAAGGTAACAATATTTGCCAAGTAAAATTCATTCCACAACATATGGTTTGTAGATTTTTTCCCAAAGATACACATGATAAAAAATCAAAGATGATAACTCTTAGAAACTATTTTCCTCCTTAGATAAAATAATAAGAAGGTTACCTGGTAATCATTAATTGGAATACCACAAATTTTTTCTGTTACATTCTCATTTCGACCTTGCTAAATAAAGTAACGAATTATGGAGAAATAATGCATTTATCTTCTACTTTCATGATAAGATTCTCTCAATCAGTATAATACAAAAAATACTAACAGTATAATAGTTTCTAAAGATTGTTGTTAATCTTGTATTCCTAAGATACTTAGAACAAAACTTTGAAATACTTGATAAGACACAACAAAGTTTAAGAACATTATCACAACTAGAAAAATAAAACTAGTAGAGAAACTAGATCAGAAACAAATTATAAAAGTATACAAAATATTTTTCTTATAGAAGAATTATTGTCAATCTGTGTTTAAAGAATCTTACTAATTCCAACAAACTTTGCAGAAACACGAAGTTACCAAAGTTTAATGAACCAGTGAAGAATAAAAATTAATTCACGGATCTAATATTTGTAACACCATACCAGAATTTGGAAAAACAAAAAGAAGATCATGCCAACTGAATGCATAGTGTCCCCTTAAGGAAATTATTCCCCTCTAGTAGCCGAGGTTTGATTTGGAATATGACATCCCCAGATAGAATAATCTCAATCATCAGTGTATTGATTTCCAAAACGCTGGTGTCAGCGAGCCACTCAATGACAGTAAAATACACTTAGATTACTAGATTTAGTAGTAGTAGAAGAAGTCAAGAAATTCTCTAGTCTATATATTTTAAAATGAGAAAAATCCTCAATTTATCAAAAATAAAGGGTAGTGCGAAAAGGTTCTTATTGTTCCTTACTGGAAAGGTCACAAACCTTTGGAGAAGTAACAACCTTTCAAAAAGGTCGTTACCGTTCATAAAGTCACAATTTCATAAAAGTTGCAACTTTTCGTGAAAGTCATAACTCTTCATAAAAATCGCAACCTTTCATAAAAGTCGTAACTCCTCATTTTCCACTCACATCTTTTAAAAACCTGCAGAAACTACTGTAGTTTCTTGATGAAAAGCATTATCAGTAGGCAGTATTTTAATATTTGAACTAACATTCTAATAATCAATGTTCCGCTACCATCTTCATGAAACACAATATTTCTATTGACCGCAATTTTTCCACTCAGTGGATTATATAACTTATAAGCTTTGGATTGTGTGTTATATCCAACAAAGATACATTTCATTGATTTTTCATCAAGCTTATATCTAGCTGGGGAATTCACCAAAGAATAAGTCATACATCCAAAGAGACGTAAGTGGCTTACCTCAGGCTTGTTACCTATCTATTCTTCATAAAGTATTCGATTAAGAAATACCTTGGTGGTTGAAATGGTTAGCATGTAGACAGCAGTAGCAACAACTTCAGCCCTGAAATATTTTGGTACGCCTCAAGCTTGCATCATACTTTTAACCATTTCAATGACCGTCCAATTCTTTCTTTCGACAACACCATTCTGCTCCTGAGTATATGGTGCTGTGAGCTCTTTGTGAATACCATTTTCCCTGCATTAGGTGTTGAATTCATTTAATATAAATTCACCACCTCTATTTCTTTGAAGAGTCGTAATTCTAAAACTACTTTGTCTCTCAACAAAAGACTTATATTTCTTGAAATTCTTAAATGTTTCTTTTTTTAATTTCAACAAAATATCCCAACTCCTTCGACTATAATCATCCGTAAAAAGAAAAAACCTTGACTTTCACCTAAGGAATCAACACTCATAGGACCACATAGATCAACATTAACCAATTCAAAACAAAATGATGCTATACAAGACTTACCTACAGGAATGGAATTTCTATTTTTTTCCCATACACACATCCTTCACAAAATCCAAGAACATCAATTCAAGGCAAACAAAGAACCATATATCTACGACATAATAATTATGACCCCTTTACATTCAAGTGACCATACCACAAATGCCATAAATTATATTCCATATTGCCTTTGGTAATTAGCACAAAACTTTTAACATCAGAAACTTCAAGAGGAAACATTCTAGTTTGAGTCATTCGAATGTCAACAACTTTGTGTCCTGGATTTTTATCTTGAATTCTACAGGAGTTTTCATAAAACAAAACAAAATATCCACAATTCATTAGTTGCCCAACACCCAATAAGTTATGGGCCAAACAAGGAACATATTGCACATCATGGAGAAGTTTGACATTACCATGAGAAGTTTTTAGAGCGAATGTGCCTTTCCCGTCGACTGTCATCGCCTTGATATTTCCAAGACGAACTTCTGACTTCTTTTATTCATCAAGTTCTTTGAAGAGTGACCATCTACCTGACATGTGGTTGGAACAACCACTATCAATTATCCATACGTTATCTGAACATCTATTGAGAATTGAGCCATGAACGAATTACGTTTATCTTCTTGTTGCTCAGTGAAATTGGAATGATGTTGTTCATCCTTCTGTTTAGTTCATCAATTAGCTTCCTTCTGCCCCATTTTTTTGCAATAGCCGCACTGTATATTGCTCTTGAATTACGGTGCTCACCACCAAACTGAGCATGTCCTCTGCCACGACCTTGTCCACGGAAACTACCTCTACCTCCTCTGCCATTTGAAACATCGGTTTTGCATTTGAAAAAAGACTCCTCCTATATTTGAAATGCCTTCTATTCACCCTTTTCTCGAGAAGTATTCAGTCTATCCTCATGAGCTTGCAATGAACTCATCAATTCATCAAAACTATAATTAGATAAGTCACGGGGCTCCTCAATAGCAACTATGACATGATCAAATATTTTATTAAGACTTCTCAAAACTTTAGAAACTATAGTCTAATATGTAATTTTGTCACCATATGTCTTGATATGATTACCAATTGAACTCACCCTAGATAAGTAACCATGCACGAATTCACTACTTTTCATGGATGAATTTTTAAAATCCAGTCAGAGTAGTTGGAGTTTAACGTTCATTACCTTTGTCAAGCCGTGGAATTATATTTTCAGAATATCCCATGCATGTTTTGAGGTTTGTGCAATAACAATTCTAGAAAAAATTGAGTCACGCATCACTTATTGGATGTAAAACAGAGCCTTGGAGTCCTTTTTGTTCTCGCACAATCTTTGTGCTTCATCTTCCTCATCATAGCCCTTCTCCACCAAATCCCACTATTCTTGAGACTTGAACAAATTCTTCATCTTTGTTCTCCAAAATTCATATTTATTCCCATCAAATATGGGAATTAGTTGTTGAGATGTGGTAGATGCTTTATTGGTAGACATTTTTTATTCTCAATTGTCACTTTCTCCTTTATTCAAATGTAATTAGATGTTCCTATTTTGTTGGCAGAGTAACATATATGTTAGAAGTCCTAGTTGAGTCAAAACATATCTCCTGTTAGTTGTTATATTTAGCTTAGTGGAAATGTTTATGGTTAAGTTAGTGGGTCATGCTTCTCTTAGGTGGTTAAGTATTAGTCGTTGAGATGTGGTAGATGATATATTGGTAGCCATTTTTTGTTCTCAATTTTCAGTTTCTCATTGCTTCGAACGTAATTAGAGATTCCTATTTAGTTGGCAGAGTAACACATTTTTTATGTAACACCTTGAAAATCCAAGACACATTGTAAAGCCTAAAATAGATGTCATAAAGTCTAAACACTATTTTGTAAGTCTATTTTTAATGAATATAGGTCATTTAAGAATAAAAAAACATCAAAAAACTTCGGGAAGTTGGTTCAAAGTGATGATAGTATGCCTTAGCCTACTTGACTATGTTTTAGGAGTTGGAATTGTACGAACGTTTGCGGGAAGGTAACTTATGGCTGTTTGAGTTGTTCCATGGTTGAAACGTCTGGGTACGACTCCCCAAGGACCAATAAAGGGACCTTGAGGAGGACCCCTAAAGTTTGATGCAGCACTGCCTGGCAGTGTGCATCGACGAGACAGATGACGGCCCGTGTGTGGATCGATGGGGCATCGATGCCACCGTCGTCCCATACTTAGGCTTGTGTAGAAGGTCCCTTCACATGCACAGTCTCTGGAATCATCGAAGGATTGCAGAGGTGCAGGCTATGGTCCGTGTGTGGATAGACAGGGCGTCGATGCCACCGTCGTCCCACACTTAGAAAAATGGAGAAAAGCCTCGCCTGGAATAGTCTCTTACCAAACTTATAGATGTGCAGCATGGACCGTTGATGGACCAACGATTCATCGATCGAGGTCTCGTCGATGGGGTCTCCAAATTCCTGCACGTTTTAAATTAAGTTAATTTAATTAATTAAGTGGTTTAGAGATTAGTTAGGGATAAAAGCGAGATCAATTAATTTGATTAAGTCCTACTATAAATACCCACAACCCTCATTAATCAAAACACATCTCTCAAATAAACACTGTTCCTGCTCTCTTCATTCTCTCTCTAATTGGAAGACTCCATTGAAGCTTAGCTTGGAAGGTGAATTGGGGGATGCGAAAGGGTGGATTATTCATCAAATTGTTGAGAAACATTAAGTTATGGGTTGTATTCACCTTTGAGATCTTTTCCTCAAAGGATTCCTTCAAAATAGATTTCAAAAAGTTGAGTTTTCCAATGGGTTTCAATCAATTACGAAATTGGAGTTATGGATTGAGTTGTTAATGAATTTTTAGGGTTATATTTAGTAAATTAAATGTAATTCAACTTTTTATGGTAATTTTTGATGGTTTGGCCTAAATTGAAGAGTATGATCCTCTATCCCTAACCCTAAGTAGTTATCTTGACTTATATTGTATTGTGATCATTCAATTGAGTTGGTTGTTGGTTTGATTACTATCATTTGGCGTTATTATGATTAAATTAATATGAGTTATAGGCCTATAATGCTTGTTTTTTAGATGTGATTTAGGGTTATGAATTATAATGTGAAATTAGCCAATGTACTTTGTCTGAAGTTGTGACCTAAAGATGAATTGTGTTATAGAGGTGCAATTGGACTTATTATCTTATTGGTTATCATTGTGTGATGTTGTTACCCCCCAAGTTGGGTGGAGTTATGGGTTTATGGTAAGACCTTGAATATACACTATGACAAACACTTGGTAAGTCTTAGAATCTCTATCTTTACTTCCAATTGTGATTAATTATTTTTAAGTCATGATATTACATTAGGGTATGCCTTATACTAGGATTATAGGGTGATATAATGTTGAATTGAAATGTCTTAACTATGTTGTAGGGTTGATTAAGGTGTATGTGCTATAAGGATGGTGAAAACTATCAATGTACCTTAATATGTTATGAAATGCTAAAGTGTTAACCTCACTTATATGAATTGTGATGAAAGGACTTATACTCATACAATTCTTATTGAGATATTGATGATGATGGTTATACAAGGGGTAGACTCCATTGCCTAAGTTAAGTTATGATTGATAATTAAAGGCGTAAAGACAATTCAAAAAGGGACTCTAGCTTAGCACCGAGTGAACTAGATAAAGAAGTGTCCTTTCCCACATAGGGAAGGTAGGAACACTACATTACTCTTGAGATTGGAGACTATAATGCCTGACGCATAAAGAGAGTCCCAACTAAATCTCCTAGTTATTGAATTATGCTGCCCCCATAGGAATACAACCTAGTGGATCCACGTAGTTGCTATGTTTCATGTTTTGATACTACCTTGGCATGTAGTCCGCCTTTTTTCGGTGTAGGGTTTTATGAGTCCGGATTTAACACTAGCTCATGTGGTCTATGTAGGTTAGGGAAAGATGTTCCAAAAAGGTAAAACGAATTAAAGGATTTGAACCCTAACTTGGATAACCTAAGGGGTCTACCTTAGTCTAGGTAGAGGTATGGGACTGTACCTAGACTTGCACTACTTAGCCTTGACGGGAGTCTAAGGGGGAGGTTCTTTATGTTTATGTTATGATAATATATGATGTTATGATGACCATGGAACATTGTTGATACTATATCTTGATTAGTTCATTTATGAATATGCCTTGGATTATAATGATAATATACTATGAAATGCAAGCCTAAATGCCATGACACGTAAAGTTGGACATTGGTCATGTTTTCTTTTTGAGGATACTTGATTGAGTAAGGTTATGGGGAGTTGCTTGGTCATTGCACTTGTAGATTTGATAACGACTTGTGAGTAGTTATCTTGCTTATTATTATGTGTTTAACTCTTATTCATTCTTGTGATATTATTCCTTGATGTTAAGGTTGTAGTAAATCATGGTTTCAAGTATGTTGGGATATAATTATTACTCGTATGATAGCGAGAATATTTATTGATTGATATGACTTACTTGACTTTGTATAATGTCCCTAAAGGGGTAAAATGACATGGTTTGATAAAAAGTCCCTTTTATCAATTTTTGCCTGTGTATGTGCATAAGATCTCATACTTAGCACATTTGGAGTACTAACCCCATTTTATTCCCTTTTTCCCAAACATTTTAGGTTCCGGTCGTTGAGGAGTTTGGGGGGTGAAATTATTGAAGGCTTTGATTCTTCCTTTCATCCAAGTGAGGTAGGTCCTCAACTTTTGAGGGCAATGCCATCCTCTATCTTTGGATTTTGATATGAGATTATTGACTCTATCATTCCTTTCCTTGTTATTTGAATATCGTACTTTCGTATTACCTATACATGGTCTTGTTGAATTGATGTGAGGGCTATGCCCATATTGTGATATCCGTTTAGATGGTATGAGATGAGACAATCAATGAGACTATTTCAATATTCTTATATATGTTTGTGCAATAAAGTAGAAGGCTATGTAACCTTCCCATATGAAGGGTCTATGTATACTCGATATGAATATATATTATGTGTATGTAGAGGTCTACGTAAACCTCAAAGTAGTGATATTGAAAATTTAAAATTTTTCGCATTTTTCAACCTATGAATGTAATGCCATGAAGCTAAGAGGCTAGTCTTAGTCCTTAAAAAGGACGACGATGCCGGTCATGTCTAGGGGGTAAACCCAGATGTGAAAAACTTGGTATCAGAGCATGGGGTTGAATGGCGTTGAGTTATGTCTCTCTCTCTACCACGTCTATATAGGTTTGTATTCATAATTGTGAAGCGCGCCACACTTATGAGTAGAAACCTATATGATGCTTAGGAATCGCTCTCTTTCGTGGAAATATTATATCATGCCAATAGAGTATACTTATGGTGTGCTTTTGTATCTAATCCTATTGTTATGTTTATTGGTTGCATGAACACTCGAAGGAATGCAGCTGGAAGATTGAGGAAGAAGTTGCTAATGCGGGAGCCCCTCCCCATGATGACCAAGTCCCTGCACTTACGGAAAATGCTTATGTTGATCAAGCCCCAGTTAACCCTCAGTCTATGACGGAGGCGGAGATGAGGGATATTCTTTCGCAAATGGCTCAAGCCATGACTACTCAAGCACAAGCCGCGATGGTTCAAGCCCAAGCTATGACGGCTCAAGCTAATCGGGATGTTGCTCCCTGTCCTCATCAACAAGTCACTACTATGGCTTCCCGTCTAAGGGACTTACCTAGGATGAACCCTCCTACTTTTTATGGATCTTAGGTTGGTGAAGACCCTCAAGAATTCCTCGATGAGTTCTACAAGGTACTATATGCTTTGGGGGTGTCTTCAAGTGAGAAGGCTGAGTTGGCCTCATATCAACTCAAGGAAGTGACTCAAACTTTGTATGTGCAATGGAGGGATAATAGGCCGTTGAGGGGTGGTTCTGTGACTTGGGAGATCTTTAAGGTGGCTTTTCTAGATTGGTTCTTCCCTAGAGAGATGAGGGAGGATAAAGTGACAGAGTTCATCAATCTCTGTCAAGGGGGGAAGAGTGTCCATGAGTAATCTTTGGAATGCATTAAGTTGTCCAAATATGCTCCTTCTTTGATCTCTGATCCTAGAGACTAAATGAGTCATTTTGTGATGGGGGTGTTGGAGGACTTATAAGAGCAGTTCCAATCGGCCATGCTACATGACAACATGAACATTTTCCATCTTATGGTTTATGCAAGAAGGTAGAGGAGGCAAGAGCTAAGCGAAAAAGTAGAGATGCTAAGAGGGCAAGGTCCTTTGATGGAGGTTGTTCAAAGAATAGGCTTGAGATACAAGACAAGCCTAAATTTAAGAAGCGGGTCTCGAATCAAGTCCCTTACAAATTTCCAAGAGATAGTGGTGATAGGGTGTCTAAACCTAAATTCAAGAAGGGTAAAGGTACTAATTCACCAAATGAGAAGCCAATTTGAGGAAAGTGAGGTAAAAAGCATAATGGTGATTGCATAAAAGGGACGGATAATTGCTTTAGTTGTGGCAAGAGTGGTCACGAAGTGAGAGATTGTCAAAACTTGAATAGTCAAGACAAGGGTAGTGTCCAATATCAAGCAAGTGGTTGTAGCGATGCTCCAAAGAAGAATCGCTTCTATGATCTCCTCTCTAGGGGTGAGCAAGAGACCTCTCCCGATGTGATGACCAGTATGTTGAAAGTTTTCTCTCGTGATGTATATGCCTTACTTGATCCTGGCGCTACTTCATCATTTGGTACACCTTAGTAGCTATAAAGTTTGATACTTTACCTAATATTTTGCATGAGCCTTTTCTAGTGTCTACTTCGGCGGGAGAGTCGGTTGTTGCTAAAAAAAGTCTAACGAAATTGTCCTATTTCATTGCCCAATAGATGTTTGTGCAATAAAGTAGAAGGCTATGTAACCTTCGTATATGAAGGGTCTATGTATACTCGATATGAATATATATTATGTGTATGTAGAGGTCTATGTAAACCTCCAAGTAGTGATAATGAAAATTTAAAATTTTTCGCATTTTTCAACCTATGAATGTAATGCCATGAAGCTAAGAGGCTAGTCTTAGTCCTTAAGAAGGACGACGATGCCGGTCATGTCTAGGGGGTAAACCCAGATGTGACAAACTTGGTATCAGAGCATGAGGTTGAATGGCGTTGAGTTATGTCTCTCTCTCTACCACGTCTATGTAGGTTTGTATTCATACTTGTGAACCGAACCACACTTATGAGTAGAAACCTATATGATGCTTAGGAATTGCTCTCTTTCTTGGAAATCTTATATCGTGCCAATAAAGTATACTTATGGTATTCTTTTGCATCTAATCCTGTTGTTGTACTTATAGTAAGCATGAACACTCGAAGTAATGCGGCTCAAAGACTTGAGGAAGAAGTTTCTAATGTGGAAGCTCCTCCTCATGATGACCAAGTCCCTCCACTTGTGTAAAATGCTAATGTTGATCAAGCCCCATTTAAACCTCCACCAGTGACGAAGGCGGAGAAGAGGGATATTCTTGTTTAAATGGTTCAAGCCAATACTACTCAAGCACAAGCCGCGATGGTTCAAGCCCAAGCTATGACGACTCAAGCCAATCGTGAAGTTGATCCTCGTCCTGATCAACAAGTCACTACTATTGCTTCAAGTCTAAGGGACATCACTTGGATGAACCCTCCTACTTTTTATGGGTCTAAGGTTGATGAAGACCAATAAGAATTCCTCGATGGGGTCTACAAGGTACTATATTCTATGGGGGTGTCTTCATGTGAGAAGGCCGAGTTGGCCTCATATCAACTCAAGGATGTGTCTCAAACTTGGTATGTGCAATGGAGGAATCATAAGTCGTTGAGGGGTGGTCCTGTGACTTAGGATATCTTTAAGGTGGTTTTTCTAGATCGGTTCTTTCCTAGAGAGATGAGGGAGGAGAAAGTGACAGAGTTCATCAATATTTGTTACGGGGGGGGGNGGGAGAGTGTCCATGAGTACTCTTTGGAATTCATTAAGTTGTCCAAATATGCTCCTTCTTTGGTCTCCGATCCTATAGACTAAATGAGCCTTTTGACACGGGGGTGTTATAGGACTTACAAGAGGAGTGCCAATCTGCCATGCTACTTGACAACATGAACATTTCCAGTCTTATGGTTTATGGAAGAAGGTAGAGGAGGTAAGAGGTAAGTGAAAAAGAAGAGATGCTAAGAGGACAAGGTCCTTTGATGGAGGTTGTTCAAAGAATAGGCTTGAGATATATGACAAGCCTAAATTTAAGAAGCGGGTTTCTAATCAAGTCGCTTCAAAATTCCAAGGAGCTAGTGGTGATAAGATGTCTAACCCTAAATTCAAGAAGTGGAAAGGTACTAATTCACCAAATGAGAAGCCAACTTCGGGAAAGTGTGGTAAAAAGCACTATGGTGATTGCCTGAATCGGACAGATAATTGCATTAGTTGTTGCAAGAGTGGTCACAAAATGAGAGATTATCCAAACATGAAGAGTAAAGAAAAGAGTAGTGGCCAAGCTCAAGAAAGTGGTTCTAGTGATGCTCCAAAGAAGAACCGCTTCTATGCTCTCCGCTCTAGGGGTGAGCAAGAGACCTCTCCCGATGTGGTGACCGGTATGTTGAAAGTTTTCTCTCGTTATGTATATGCCTTACTTGATCCCGGCTCTACTTTATCATTTGTTACACCTCTAGTAGCTAAAAAGTTTGATACTTTACCTGATATTTTGCATGGTACTTTTCTAGTGTCTACTCCGGTGGGAGAGTCGGTTGTTGCTAAAAGAGTCTATAGAAATTGTTCTATTACATTGCCCAATAGAGTTTCTATAATGGATCTAGTTGAACTAGATATTCTTTATTTTGATATCATTTTGGGTATGGATTGGTTACATGATAGTTTTGCTACTATTAATTGTAGGACAATAGTTGTGAGGTTCAATTTCCCAAATGAGCCCGTTGTTCAGTCGAAGGGTGGGAATTCTATTCCTAGTGGTCGCATTATATCTTGTCTAAAAGCATGTAAAATGATCTCAAAGGGTTGTATTTATCACATAGTATGAGAGCAAGATTTGGGTTTCGAAATTCCTCCTATTGAGTCGGTCCCTGTAGTGAATGAATTTCCAGAGGTTTTTCCAAATGACCTTCCCGGTATTCCACCAGAACGGGAAATTGATTTTGTTATCGATTTGCTACCGAAAACAAATCTTATTTCAATCCCTCCATATAGGATGGCTCCGGCTGAATTGAAGGAGTTAAAGGCTCAACTCAAGGATTTACATGACAAAGGCTTTATAAGGCCTAATATATCTCCATGGGGTGCTCCGGTGTTATTTTTCAAAATGAAAGATGGTCTTTGAGAATGTGTATAGACTACCGTCAACTCAACAAAGTTACTATCAAGAATAAGTATCCTCTTCCTTGGATTGATGGTTTGTTTGATCAACTCCAACGGGCGAGTTAATTTTAAAAGATAGATTCGAGGTCGGGGTATCACCAACTTAGGGTGAGAGGTGAGGATGTCCCAAAGACGGCCTTCCGGACTAGGTATGGGCACTATGAGTTCTTTGTAATGTCTTTTGATCTAATTAATGCTCCGGCGGCTTTTATGGGCCTAATGAATAGGGTGTTTCGAGATTACCTAGATTCATTGGTCATTGTGTTTATTGATGATATCTTGGTATATTCGAAGAATGCGGATGATCATATGGGTCATTTGAGGGTATTGTTGGAAGCCCTTAAAGTACATCAATTGTATGACAAATATAGCAAGTGTGAGTTTTGGTTAAGATCGGTGACTTTTCTTTGGCACATCATCTCTAGTGAGGGAGTTGAGGTAGACCAAAGGAAAATGAAAGCGGTGAAAAATTGGCCTAGACCATTGATTCCGACAGACATTAGGAATTTCTTTGGTTTAGGGGGTTACTATCGGAGATTCGTGGATAGTTTCACATCCATTGCGTCTCCTTTGACTACTATGACCCAAAAGAGTAAAAAGTTTAAGTGGTCGGAGGCATGTGAGAAGTGATTCCATTTGTTGAAAGATAGGCTTACTTCTGCTCGGTGTTGACCTTCCCGGAGGGTACAAAGGGTTTTGTAGTGAATTGTGACACATACTAAGTGAGTTTGGGTGTGTGTTTTTGCAGCACGGGAAGATGATAGCTTATGCCTCTAGGAAACTAAAGGTACATATGAGAAACTACCCTACTCGTGACCTTAAATTAGCGGTCGTGGTGTTTGCTTTGAAAATTTGGAGGCATTACTTGTATGGGATTCATGTTGATGTTTTTACCGATCATAAGAGTCTCCAATATGTATTTACCCAAAAAGAAGTTGAATCGCCGACAAAGATTGTGGCTTGAGTTGTTGAGAGATTATGATATGAGTTTCCTTTATCACCCCGGCAAGGCTAATGTATTTGCGGATGCCCTAAGTCGGATGACTATGGGTAGTGTATCCCGTCTTAACGAAGCCAAAAAGGACCTAGCAAGGGAAGTACATAGGTTGGCTAGGTTGGGGGTGAGGTTGGAGAGTTCTCCAGATGGGGGTTCCATAGTTCATCATAACTCCAAGTCATATTTAGTGGTTGAGGTGAAGTCCAAACAACACCTTTATTTAGCCTTAATGGAGTTAAAAGAATTAGTTCTCAGCAAGTTGAATGAATTATTCTCCTTAGGGATGGTGTGTTAAGGTACAAAGGGAGATTATGTGTTCCCGATGTATATGGGTTGATGGATCGGATCCTAGAAGAAGCACATGTATCCTATTACTCGATTCATCCAGGATCGACAAAAATGTACCATGACCTAAGGGAGATATATTGGTGGAAAGGTCTAAAAAGGGACATAGCGGAGTTTGTCACTAAAGTGTCCAAATTGCCAACAAGGAAAGGCCGAATAACTAAAGTCGGGTGGCTTACTACAAGAGATTCAAATTCCTACTTGGAAGCGGGAAGACATCAATACATACTTTGTAGCAGGGTTACCTCGGACTCAAAAGTCCTATGATTCCATATGTGTGGTTATGGATCGATTGACTATGTCCGCTCGCTTTATTCCTGTCAAGTCTTTATATTCAGTGGAGGATTATGCATGAATCTTTCAGTTATGTTGTGCATTTTGATATGGTGAGTCTTCATGAAATGGTAGGTAGCATGTTGTTAAGTTGAACTTTGTGCTAATTGACTCATGTAATGTATGTTGATCTCATAAGTGTTGCCAGAAGTAAATGCCTCACGATAAAGTGTTTTGAGCCTTATGTGTGATAATATGAGTTTTAATATTTTCCTTGTTGAAATGACATGCTTTATGTTGATTTGATGTTGTTGATTGGTTGGGCTGCTAGTCTTGGGTTTATTCTTTCCTTCAAAAAAATTTTAGTTTCATTCGGGGACGAATGTTCCGGGGGGGGGGATAATATAACACCTTGAAAATCAAAGAATTAAGGCCTAGCATATGTTTCATAAAGTTTAAACATTGCTTCTATGTCTATTTTTAATGAATATAGGTCATTTAGGAGATTTAAGAACCAAAACATCCAAAACGTCTCGGAAGTTAGTTCAAAGGGATGGTAGTGTGCCTTACCTACATGACTAAGTTTTAGGAGTCGGAACTGTACGAACGTTAGTGGGAAGGTAACTGATAGGTGTTTGAGTTGTTCCATGGTTGAAACGTCCGGATACGACTCCCCAAGGACCAATTAAGGGCTTTCAGGAGGACCCCTGCAATTTGATGCAACACTGCCTGGCAGTGTGCATCGACGGGACAAACAACGGCCCGTGTGTGGATCGACAGGGAGTTGATGACACCGTCGTCCCACACTTAGGTAGGTGGAGAAGATCCCTTCACCTGCAAAATCTCATGAATCATCGACAGAGTGTAGAGGTGCAAGCTACGGTTCGTGTATGGATCGACAGGGCGTCGATGACACCGTCGTCCCACACTTAAAAAAATGGAGAAAAGCCTCTCCTGCACTATTCTCTGACCGAACTTACGGATGAACAACACGGACGGTTGATGGACCAACGGTCCGTCGATCAAGGTCTCATCAATGGGGTCTGCAAATTCCTGCACGTTTTAAATTTAGTTAATTTAATTAATTAAGTGGTTTAGGGATTAGTTAAGGATTAAAGGGAGACTAGTTAAGTTGATTAAGTCCTACTATAAATACTCTCAACCCTCATTAATCAAAACACATCTCTCAAATAAACCCTCTTCTTTCTCTCTATTTGGAAGAATCCATAAAGGTTAGCTTTGAAGGTGAATTGGGGGCTGGAAAAGGGTGGATTCTTCATCAAATTGTTGAGAAACATTAAGATATAGGTTCTATTCACCTTTGAGATCTTTTCCTCAAAGGGTTCCTTCAAAATAGATTTCAAAAAGTTGAGTTTTCTTATGGGTTTCATTCAATTACGAAATTGGAGTTATGGATTGAGTTGTTAATGAATTCTTAGCGTTATATTGTGTAGATTATCATTTAAATGAACTTGTTTATGGTAATTGTTGATGGTTTGGTCTAAATTGAAGAGTATGATCCGCAATCCCTAACCCTAGGTACTGATCTTGACCTATATTGTATTCTGATCATTCAATTGAGTTGGTTGTTAATTAGATTACTATCCTATGGCATTATTATTATTATTAAATTAAGATGAGATATAGGCCTATGATGCTAGTTCTTGAGATGTTATGAATTATAATGTGAAATTAGCCTATGTACCTTGTCTTAAGTTGAGACCTAAAGATGAATTGTGTTATAGAGGTGCAATTGGCCTCGTTATCTTATTTGTTATCATTGTGTGATGATGTTACTCCCCAAGTTGGTTTGAGTTATGGGTTGATGGTAAGACCTTGATGATAGACTATGAGGAATACTTCGTAAGACTTTGAATCTCTATCTTTACTTCCAATTGTGATTAATTGTTGTTAAGTCATGATATTCTATTGGAGTATGCCTTATACTAGGAATATAGGGTGGTACGATGTTGAATTGAAATGTCTTGACTATATTGTGAGGTTGATTAATGTGTATGGATTATAAGGATGGTGAAAACTATCAATGTGCCTTAATATGTTATGAAATGCTAAAGTGTTAACCTCACTTCTATGAATTGTGATGAAAGGACTTATACTCATACAATTATTACTGAGCTATTGATGATGATGATTATACAAGGGGTAGACAATATGGCCTAAATTAAGTTATGATTGATAATCAAAGGCTTAAAGACATTTCAAAAAAGGATTCTAGCTTAGCACCGAGTGAACTAGATAAAGAAATTTCCTTTGCCACTCTTGAGATTGGAGACTATAATGCCTGGCGCATAAAGAGGGTCCCAACTAAATCTCCTAGTTCTTGAACTATGTTGCCTCCATAGGAATACTAGCTAGTGGATCCACGTAGTTACTATGTTTCATGTTTTGGTACTACCTTGGCATGTAGTACGCCTTCTTTCGGTGTAGGTTTTTATGACACCGGATTGCACATTAGCACATGTGGTCTATGTCGGTTAGAGCAAGAAGTTCCCAAAAGGTAAAATGAATTATAGGATTTGAACTCTAACTTGGATAATCTAAGGGGTCTAGCTTAGTCTAGGTAGGGGTATAGGACTCTACCTAGACATTGCAGTAGTAAGCCTTAAGGGGAGTCTTAGGAGGAGGTTCATATATGTTTATGTTATGATAATATATGATGTGTATATGATAACCATGTAACATTGTTGATACTATATGTTGATTAGTTCATTTATGAATATGCCTTGGATTATAATGATAATATACAATGAAATGCAATCCTAAATGCCATGATATGTAAAATTGGACAATGGTCATGTTTTGTTGTTGAGGATACTTGATTGAGTAAGGTTATAGGGCTTTGCTTGGTCATTGCACTTGTGGACTTGGTAAGGACCTGTGAGTAGTTGTCTTGCTTATTATGATATGTTTAACTCCTATTCATTCTTGTGATATTATTCCTTGATGTTAGGGTTGTAGTAAATCATGGTTTCAAGTATGTTGGGATAATTATTACTCGTATGATTGCAAGCATGTTGGTTGATTGATACGACTTACTTGACTTTGTATTAAGTCCCTAAAGGGGTAAAAATGACATATTTTAATAAAGAGTACCTTTTAGCATGTTTTGCTTATGTATGTGCATAAGATTTTATACTTTGTACATGTGGAGTGCTAACCCCATTTTATTTCATTTTTCCCAAAAATTTTAGGTTCAGGTCGTTGAGGAGTTTGGGAGGCGACATTATTGAAGGCTTAAATTCTTCCTTTCACCCAAGTGGGGTAGGTCCTCAAATTTCGAGGGCAATGCCATCCTCTAGCTTTTGATTTCATTACGAGATTATTGACTCTATTATTCATTTGCTTGTTATTTCAATATTATACATTCGTATGACCTATACATGGTCTTGTTGAATATATGTAAGGGCTATGCCCATAGTGTGATATCCGATTCGATGGTATAAGATGAGATAATCATTGAGACTATTTCTATATTCTTATATATCTATGTGAAATAAAAGTAAAAGGCTATGTAACCTTCCTATATGAAGGGTCTATGTATACTCGATATGAATATATATTATGTGTATGTAGAGGACTATGTAAACCTCAAGTAGTGATAATGAAAGTTTCAAATTTTTCAGCTTTTTTAAACCTATGAATGTAATGATATGAAACTAAGAAGCTAGTCTTAGTCTTTAAAAAGGACGACGGTGTCGTTTACGTCTAGGGGGAAAACCCGGATGTGACATTAGAAGTCCTAGTTGATTCAAAGCATATCTCCTGGTAGTTGATAATATTTAGCTTAGTTGATAAGGTTGTGGTTAAGTTAGTGGATCATGTTTCTCTTAGGTGGTTTAGTCTTAATTCCTATTTAATGTGTCATGTGTATTTTCTTTACAAATATCAGAATATATAAAGTTCTCTGGAACTCTTCCTCTATCTTCTTGTACGTTGTTACTTCTTTCTTCATTCTCTAACATGTGGCACAAGTCTTTTACTGATATGATACTGAAAATATTATTTGAGATTATCTCATTTTTACAAGTGAAGATTATTTTTATTGAAAAGGTTTTACACTTATTTTAGAAATAGTATTTTGACATGTGATTGTTAAACATTGAAATGATATGATTTGATAAGATTTAAATGTTTTGTTTGATTTTGAAATGCTTCTAAGAATTACAAGAAAAATATAAATGGAGTAGACCTTGATGAATCCCTAGCTAACGATAGGTTTGTTAGACCTGATGTAGCTTGTAGTTAAACGCATTACTGATAATGCCTTTGCTAGTGGAAAGGTAGAACAAGTGTATTTTTACTGATATCTCTCGAGTAGGGGTTCATTGATAGAATATTTAACTTTTTTATGACGAGTTCACTGTTATTGGTAATTCTTAAATAGAAGACTACACTGATTGCATGATTAATCTTAATAAACCTCCCCGCAATAAGATTTGATGTGAAAATGTTTTTCTAAGTGTATTATTCAGTATTTACATGGATTTGACTTATATGAGCAAGATATGATTGAATATTGTTAATGTTTCTGAAAAAGAAGTGATTTTAACATTTTGACTATCAAAATTGCATGTTTTATGAGTTGCCCCTCATTGAAAATTGTTGTGGTTAAGTATTATTACTCACTGAGCTAGTGTCCCGCTCCTCGCTAACTGTTTTTACAAAGAACTCAGGTGCTATTGAAAAGGATTTCATTAACTAGCATGTGAATTGGTAGCATCTATTGAGGCCCGCATTGCTTCGTGTGGCAAGAGAACTATTTATTTGCTATGTTTCTTTAGTTTCTTTTAAATAATCTTAGAGTCGCTCCATTGTCATTCCTTTGATTTGAGTCGAAGATTAGTCCTTTAAATTGTAGTCAAGCGACTAGTTTGGAACTTTTCCTTAATTTAGAGATGAATTGGAGTAATTGAGTGACAATTAGATCACTGATGAATATTATGTTGTGGTTTATAGTTGCTATTAGTTGTGTTGTGAATTTTGAACAAGAAAATTTAGGATAGGCCTAAATACAAAGGAAACTCTGCTCGTTATGTTGTAGAATTCTGGTAAGGCTTGTTTTGGGATTCTCCCCTTTAGCGACAGTCACATTCCTAACTTGGGTCGTGACACTACAACCCTAGCTGGCCTGCAAGGATCATTACAAAATTACATGAATAGATATCTAACTAGTCAACATAAGATGCCCAAAATTCATGCAACAATTACGGAACTCAATTTAAACAACTCAAGTTATCCACCAACACACATCTCCACAAGATCACTTTTTGAGACGACACAGTTGTGCACAATCGATATTCAAAATTTAGACAAGCATGAGAATCAAAATAACTAAACCAAAACAAAAGCAATTGTACTATCAAACCAAACAAGAAGTTAATTACCATCAAGTTATAATAATAATCCAAGAGGTACGAAAAATCAAAGTATATATCAAAATTACAACCCAATCAAAGAAAACTCCCTCTACTCCACTAAAAAATAGACATTGTCCTCTAAGCCACAAAAATAAGTAGAGAATGATAGAGAGAGTAAGAGGGTTGCCATGTCATCTATGGAAGTGGAGAGGTATGGCCAACAATTCATCCTCATTTAGGGCATCAATGCCTTGCTCATCCCCCAAGGTAGGTGTAATGGGCTCTTTGGTGGGCTTGGACCCACTAGAGCCAATCATAGAAGTGTCACAAAGGGACACCTCAGTAGTAATCTGCACAATCGCCTTCTCAAGGTATTTCAACTCTGCATTTGGATTAACTGTGTGGGCTATAGTCTCGTCTCCTCCTCAGAACCTAACCTCTCCTGCTCAACCTCGAAGGTCTCTAAATCATGGGTAACTTGAGACTCTTCAATACTGATCACAAGAACCTCTATGTGGTGCCCTTGGGGACACCAGAATCAGTCCACAAACGTGAAAGATCAATGGATTTTGATTGATACACATCACTTATCAACTCTTTTATTCGAGCATATAATCCATCAATACGTTTCTCATACACCTGTAGTAATTTCCTATACACCCTGTATCTCCTTCCAAAGGGGTACAAGGAAGTGTTTATAGCCCGGTCAATCATGGTGGGAACATGTGCCTTAAACCGAGTGTCTCGCTTAGCTGTAGAATATACAAGGTTACCAATCTATAACACAACATCTTGAATCAATGGAGGGTGAGAGAGAGTAGCAATAGTAGGAGTACTTGAGGCATAGACAAAGAAGTGGGAGGCATAGAGTCACCCTCCAAAGATTCTACATAAACAACCAGGGAGTTATCCACCAGTGTTGTCTTCTTCCGCTCGGCCTTATCTTAAAGGTACTCCACTTCAATCCAATGAAAATCATAGGCTGATGTTGGGGTCATCTCTATACCCTTCTTGTCAACAAAAGAAACACCTACTTTTTGGCATAGTGATGTCTATGTACTTCTTATCCCTCATGGCTTTCTCTAGATCAATGATTGAAACCAGATTTAGCCTCTCTTTAGCAATGATCGACCCTAACAGATAATCTTTTGGATAGCGGAGGATAGACTTGTTCTGAGATGGCATCAAAGAGCTACATACAAACCCAAACCATTATCACATAGTGATGTGTATATATTTGTTTTCAATTATCATTCCCACCTTAATCTAAGGAGTTGTAGTCTCACTCAACAATGGGGCAAGCCAACCCCTCAACCCATCTAATGTATTTTAAAGCTTATCGGCCAACTTGTGACAAATTCGTACAGTGTAGTCCAATGCATTATTAATGTAAGTTTCTCTACACTTCACTTTCCTACCTCGAACTTCACCAACTTCAATAGGGTCAAGCCTAACCTTTTTCATCTTACCTCTTGGTAACAATTGTGTATACACATCATAAAAATTCCCTCACCTTAGTGAAACATACAGGTGATGGGCTTTGTGAACTGTAAAGATTTATGAAACCTTATAAGATCTCACCAAATCTCAGGATATCTATCCATCACACCATCCATGAACAACTGTGTCTCCTCAAGAATAGTATGCATCCCTACAACTTAGATATGATTTAGAATCCTAGGGTCTAGGTACCACGAATAGAAGCTGGAACAGGCTCCGTGGCAGTAATAAGATAGTTGATGGCCTTACAAAAGAATCTCACTCCTCTTTTGTTTTACGGATTGTGCTTCCGGGTGTGGATTGAGTCGAATCTCAGAGAAACATTTAATGGAGTAATTGAAACAATCATGCAATTACAACAACCCAATCATGAACGATAACTAGAACTCTAAGAACATGGATTCAAGAAACTTATGGAGTAATGTAAAATAGCAAAGAGTGGACGAAGAACAAATAATGATGATGCATAGGGGGGACAGGGAATGATGGAAATCAGATGCAATTATGATAAACTATACTGAATTATTTAAAATAAAGTAGAAAATTAATAAAGAAATGTGGATGAACAGAAGGAAAAAGAACAAATGCAAGAATTTAGAGGGATTAATTTAAAAAGTCAAAAAGACCACCGGCTCTTCAACTCACGTCCATTTGGAGAGCTCGATTAACTCCGCCCCAGGTCATCTCAACAAGGTTAGCATACTTTGTTGATGTGCATATTTATTATCACTAAAAGTTATTTTTGTTGTAGTGGTATTGCTATGAGTACAAACTAGAAAAGGTTGGATATACACAAACTTAAAGAAGTAAGAACATCAAAAATAAAAAAATTTAATGAAAAAATATAATATAAAATTAGGTTAAGAAAACCTGAATATACTTGATAAAGTTTAGTTATTGAACTATGACTGTTGGCCTGTGATTTCCAAGCCTTTTGAGCTGATTTTATGCAGTTTGTAGTCCAGACACTTTAGTTGGGATGAAGGGAGTACTCACATTCTAGCCTAGTTTTTCATTGTTTAATAGGTTGCTTGTTGAGTATTTTGTGGCTTAATACTCACCCCTTACTTCTACACTTGTAGGTTCTGAGCTCCTATCCGTGTGATTACTCTGCTTCTATTTCCAAGGCTTCTGAAAGACTTTGAGAGTTAGTTTCATGTCATCCCTATGAGCCCTCTTGTTTCTTATTTTATGTTTTACTCTATTCCATAGACAAATACATTGACACTTACACTTATCTTTCAATTGTGCATTAATATTAGTGGCTTGTACACGTGACAACCAACTTTTTATATATATTAGAATGACTAAGTTTTCCATTCTTATGTTATCCTTGTTCTACTTTTCGCTTTTATTCGTGTTGTTGGTTTTGAGGCTTACTTTTCTGGTGGAAATAGATGAGTGTCATCACGTCCAATTTTGGGTCATGCCATTGAAGAAGGCAAGAAAAAAGAACTCATGCGTGAGAAAGATCAAATATACCACTTAATTTTGCAAAAATATCAAATGTACCTACATAGATTTATTTTTTTGATAAAAATTTTAAAAATAAAATTAATTTAAATTAAGTTTTTCACTTCTATTAGACAAACATGGTATATTTGACTCATTTGTATAATGATAGGAGTATATGTGAGCCCCTTTTGAAATGACCGGTATTTTTACTATAAATTGCAAAATTGATAGGTGTATAATGCCCTTTAACCCTAATTATTTTTGGGTCGTATCAATTTTATCTTCTTTTGATCGAGTTTTGTACTTATTAGATTAAATATTAAAATATGGTTTAAAAAATAGTGATTTTACTATTAGAAAAAATAATTATGAGCTTTTAATGGAAAGAAAGTTATAAATATGTCCTTTTATGAAATATAACTTATGATGCTATTTAAATAGACAATATATAAAAGGGGAAAAAGATAAATATACCCCTAAACTGACGTAAATGATATGCAGACACCCTGTGTCATTATTTTTTGGTCATTGGTGCCAAACGTCCAAAAACTATAGCATATATACCCTTCACTCTAACGGAAGACTAAATAGGAACATGTTGCACTATCTTATCCGTCGATATGAAATTTAATAAATATCGGATCGGTGGATAAGATAAGATTATGACACGTGTATGTCCGTTACTATAAAGGGTATATATGATCTAGTTTTTGAACGGTAGGGACGCCAACGTCCCAAAGTATGACAGACGGTATCTGTATACCATTTACGATAGTTCAGGGGTATACTTGTTATTTTTCCATGTATAAATAACAAATCATATGCACTAATCTCAAACTTAATGTTTTGTAAGAAAAACAAACACAACACAATTCTTATCTTTGTCTTCACATGTACAATCAACTTAGTTTCTACGATATAAATAGACCACTTATATTTCTTTTTCTCTATCTTTACTCATCAATCAAAAGGTATGTAAAAATTTCTCTCTTATATTTTTTTTTCTCTTTGTTCTATTTTAGCTATTTCTTATAGAAATTGACTGTCTACATAATAAATCAAATAGATTAACACTTGATTTTTTGTATTTCTTTTGTAAATTTGTTTTATCAAGCATAAATTAGCAGGAAAACAAAAAGACAGATTCTGCGGAAGAGCCTAATGAAGAATCATCAAATTCGCATAGAGGATTAAAAAGGCATAGCATACACAGTATGGAACAAATCCAAAGTCTTGAAGTGTAAGATAAGTTTTTTTTAAAGAACTTTATCTTTCAAATATATTAAAAAAAATTAATTTTTTTTTGTTTAAAGAGATGATCTTATTTTCTTAAAATCCATGAGTGATAAATTAAAAAATCATTAGCAATAAAATAACTTATTTTTTGTATGTGTTTTTTGTGTATTAATTTATATTTAATTTTTATTGTTTTCTGGTGTTGCTTTTTTCTCTTGCTCTCAATATGGCCATTCAAATTTAATAGAAGATATGTACTTTTGATTTCAATTTTAATTTTTTCTATTGGGTTGCTAATATGGTTTTGAAATAGCTTATTCGGATGATTAATCTAGTTTTTATATACAACTTTATCAATGATCGGTTTATTCTTGATTATTCATTATCTAATTTCGATTTCTTTCTTATTTTTGCACAAAAAAAAGAGTCTCTTTCTCATGATGTTCGATACTCCTTTTGAGGAACAATATATGTTGATTTGCATCTAAAAACCCCTTTTAACAGCTCAACTAATCCAGATCGCTTAAAAAATTCACTATAGTTTGACTACATCGATTTGCATTCAAAAGTCCCATTTTAGGAAGGTTAGTTCAGATTCACATTAGAAAGTCTCACTTTGACGGATAAACTACTCTCTGCGGAATGTGACAACTCTTATTCCATTACTCAAAATGAGGCCTCTAGTTAAGTATTAAGGAGTATCTGGTACTTGATCTAGGCTCGATTAATCAAAATTCAAGTGGGGAATTAAGTTCGATTTTAGGGTAAAACGTTTCTTAACAAGGAGGCTTTAGTTCCAATTCTCAAACTTGAGACGCTGATTTATGTTCCTACTGCCAATCCACCATGCTTTTTATGACATGTTTCTTTTCATTCTTATTTTTTTTTTACTTTTTAGGTTTATTTTTTAAATAAATGATCAATAAAAAAAATTTCCTGAATTTTCAATGAAGATTCTTTGAGAACTGTCCGCTTCCAAATGAAAATCAACAAAATCGATTGGCTAGGGAAGCTGAGCTTGAATCTAAGCTGGTCAGGATTTAGTTTCAAAACAAAAGGACGCAAATAAAGGTAATTCTAATTATTTAGTTCTTTTTCTATAAATTCATTGTACATAATTGAAGATATGTAGTTGTTATTGTTTTTCTTTACGCAAAACAACATATTACTATTTCTTAAATTAATTTTTTCAAAAATCTAGTAAAAGTGACTATAAAGGTAAGATCGTTGTATGACAAGGCCAGTGCATCACTTGTTAAATTAATTCTCTGAATTGGGTTAAGTTGTTAGAATGTGTTGATAAATACAACAATTTCTTTGTTTTATTAATTAGGTTATTTTCTTCCACTTTCATTTTTATATTTTCCTCCTTGTACAATCAATTCAATTATTTAGGATTGAACTTTTTAATTCCAATATAATTTTCCTAAATCAGTCATTTGTTTTTGCCTCTTTGATTGATCAATATATTTGAAAGTATGTTCTTTGCCTCACTAATATATGAATTTCACTAAAGTAGATTCTTTTCATTAAAATTATTTTATCATCCGGCCTCCAAGTTGATTGTTTTGTTTCTCAATAAAACAAATGATAGAATCATGTTAAATTATTCAAAGTACATTAACTCTCAAGCAAGTTCCATAACTTCCCAAGGATTTTGAGAATTTAAAGTCAAAGAAAATTTGGTGTTGCAACTAAGAAATAATTATTTTAATTTGTTTTCTATATTATTTTATGAATGAAGGAAATCTTGCTACATGGATGGACTGAACTAAGTCCAGGCTTGTGAAAATGATTTGTATAAACAAATGAACCAATTAATAAATTATTTGTGTTGGGCTTAAAATAGACCAAAACCAATTTTCCAGCTCTAACCAAATATTTTTATTACAGTTTTTTCTCATTTTCTGTGAAATTACCATACTAAATAATTTTTTTTACAACTAAATTTATCATGTCCAAGCTAAGAGTATGATTTTTGATGAGGAATTCCATAGTTAATGAGGATTCTCAAGAAGAGGAGGATAGCTTTTATCTAGGAGACCAGATGGCTAGGATCTAAGGCATAGTATGTGGATTGTTATAAGTTGTATTACTTGGGTAGTGTGAGGAATAAGAATAAATAGGCATCTTGGTATATTCCAATTACAAATTAGAAGCACAAAAAGGAGCAGTCACTATAGAACAATATTTCGGATGTCTCAGCTAACAAAACATAACAACCAGGAACAAAAAATTATAAGGATTATTAAATTTAAAATGAGGATCTTACTTGGTAGTTTAGTGGGTTTATTGCAGTTGTATCAACTCCTTGCAGTGATCATGAAATTACTTAGTAAAATAAACAATTTTCGGTGAGTTCAAGGTTTGTAAGTTTTTGACCTAGGCCTTACCTTGAGATACAAATGTAACAATGACTGTCAAGTTGAAGAAGTCTTCATTGAGTAGATACTCATCATATGGAGGTGCAATCTTACTTCCACAAACTCTTGAACAAAGAGAGGGACAATGACATTGTACTGGGGAAGTTGGAGCACTCATAGAGCATTGCAATTTTTGGTGTTATATGTGTAATAAAGTTAAGGCCTTTGATAGTAGTTTATGAAGGACACATATTAGGGTAAGAGGTTTGTTAGATTGTTGAGTTGTCTAATTTATAATTCTACACTAATAGTCGTACTATTATTTTGGTTATTAGTAATGGAATTTTCCGCTTCTATTATTGTTTTGTCTTATTATGGCTATTGATTAGGATGATTTGATAGGTTATCTACAGAATTGACAAGACTTTCTCTGTTTTGTATTTCTTTCTCTATAATGTGTTTGTCTATATTTTTCTTGAGACGGGGGTCTATCGGAAATGACTTTTGTACCTCCGTGGTAGTTGTAGGATATGTGTAAACTTTATCCTTTCATGCCCCATTTTATTATTTACACTAGGTATGTTATTGTTTACTATATTCATTTTAAAAACTTCATTTATGAATTATTTTGAGCTAAATATTTAGTTTATATCAACCGATTTTTAATCATGTTATACCTTGATTTCTACCAAAATTTACCCGCATGAAATATGCTAGCAAAACATGTTCAAATTGGGTAAGTTAAATTTTCGTGGACTAATTTTTCACCTATGTAAATACTCTTCAAAATATATATTTTATATGAGGAAGAAAGTGTATGTTTTTCAAAATCAGAGCGGCAATTTAAAATTTTAAACAAAGGTGGAAGCAGAAAATAATTTCACAATTTTTTTTTTTAAAAAAAGGCTTAATTTGTTCCTTCGATTATTATAAAATTCTCATTTTGATATAGCAATGTCTTGCTCAGTACCTAAACCTATTGTTAATTGGAATGTGCACATTTGATTCCGTTGTTTGTAAATGTTCACAAATTTAACATAATGGTAAGTTGTACACTTACTTAATTATCTAATATGTTATGTTAAATTTGTATTGTTGCTCAGTTATATATTACCAAAGACAGGCAGATTTGTGGTTTAACTTAATTGATCAATCCGGGATTTAAGGCATTTAGCACCTATCTCAATGTTATACTTTGAATTTTGAAATGAAGGGGGTTAGATTTACGACCAATGCATTGGACTAATGGATAAGAGAACTGAGTTGGCTTAAAAAGCGCTTGGGTGCCCTACTTTTTTTATGTTTTAGTTAATTTTTACACATATATGTATATATTCTACCCTTAGGATATCTATTGAGGTGGATGCATATTATAGGAACCGAGTTCATTTGAATCCCATAATTTTACACAAAGCATCGATACATGAAAAGCATCACTAGATTTTCTTTTAAAATGTTG
This sequence comes from Solanum pennellii, assembly GCF_001406875.1. Taxonomy (NCBI): domain Eukaryota; kingdom Viridiplantae; phylum Streptophyta; class Magnoliopsida; order Solanales; family Solanaceae; genus Solanum; species Solanum pennellii. The sequence continues at coordinate 61,649,301 of NC_028645.1, read as the reverse complement.
TATCTAGATCCATAATTGTATAAATAGAATGAATTAATCTTTATATGCCAACTATAAAGGGTTGTAACATCTACCCCTTACATGATGTTAATCCAAATATGTGGATGTCCTAATGTGGGTACTAAAAACTAGGTGAAAATCCCCCCACCCATCCCAACCAAAAAAGTGTTAAATACCTAAAAAGTCTTAACCCATTAAATTTAGATCTTGAATTCATTTATGCCCCATGCTTATGAGTTGCAAGTTGCACCCGCCCTTGACAAGAAATATCAAGTTGAATGAAAAGAATTTAATTTATATTTTATTTATAAAAAATTAATTATGTACTCCTATCCTTTTATGTTCTCAAATCATGCTTATTATAAATAATATATACATGTTATCATAAGTAAATTAACTTAACAACTTTTTTTGCAGTATGAAAGAGTATTAAAACTCATCTCAAGTGTTCCTGAAAGGTCTTGTGTGATGGTTTCAATTTTCGCACCATCAAAATCAACTATTGGATATCATACTCCCTTTGGTCAGGAAATAATACTAATAATAATGTTCAAGCACATTCAATAAATACTAATAATATTTCAATAATGTCTCACAAGAACATTACAAACTTCATGATAGGCAAAAAAAAAATGTATGAGATTGATGTGGCTTCTATGAATGAAATGGTTGAACTTTGGAAAAGAAATTATCCAATTTGGGTAGATTCATCAAGTGAAGGAAGGTGTTCTGTTCATCATGAGAGTTATAAAAGAACATTTCCAAATCCAAATCGACCTTATTAACAATCATCGGCTACTCGAATTGAATCATCAAAGGATTGTGAAGTTGTGTCAATGACTGCAAGTGAGCTGATCCATAATTTTCTTGATCTAGTAAGTTTCTTGAACTCTTTCATGTTATAATTTTTCAGCTCACATGTTTTATTACATGCGTTGGCCCTAGAATGATGTATTGCTATAGAACATATCAGTAGTAGGATTTAAGCCTATATACAGATTGTGTGTGTGCTAGGCAATTGATTTTGAATTGATTTTTGGAAAGTAGCTATTGTTTGAGAATTCGTTGAAAACTTACTACTTTTGATGCGTAATCATACCATGTTAGTATCATGAATTTCGAACTCTAGCATATGAATGATCGAATATATATTCATTTTTTATTTGAATCTAACACATTGTCATGAATTCAATAAATTGTCTATTTTTAGTAGACTGATACGATTTTAATTTAAATTTTATCCCACACTATTGATTAGGATGAGTTTAGATGGAGTGAGGGACATGGACAAATGAGTACTTATTTTGAGAAATAGTTATTATTGTCAATGTCCTATGATTAATCATATACTTAAAAGATATTAATTTGTTTATGCAGGTCAAATAGATGTACTTGATTCTGGGAGTTTGGGAGGCTCTATACAATTTGTACGATACTGATGCATCTTTTAGATCTTCTTCCATAGAGATTAAATAAATATTATAATTATTTCATAAAATGATCTAATTTTTTCTTGGTTCTTGAATACAAATGTATGAAAAGTTGCATATTTTATCTCCTCTAGTGGAAGCTGGAGAATTTTTCTTACGTTGTTGTAGACAATTTGATCCACCAACATGGATTATGATGGATGTTTCTTATGATCTATTCAATGAGATTCAAAGTGGTATACATTCTTATCCTTGGAAGTTTCCTTGTGGTTGTGCAATTCAACATATGGGTAATGGCCAAAGTAAGGTATGAATCATTTTATCTCTCTTATAATATCACTATTCATATAATAGGAAAAGTATGAGCCTTAAGCTCTCTACACAGGAGATCCAAATTACTAGGGTCTTTATATGTATTCTTGTCTTACACTAGTTAACTTTAAACTCCATATTGACTTAGAATTCTACTTCAAGTAAGATTCCTTCTTCAATTCAAACTCCTAGCTTCTTTGGACTTCTTCTTCAAATTTCATTTATTGATTCTTTGGTATTGTAGTCGAACTTCCACACTTCAATTCAGCAGTAATTTGAAGAGTTCTACTGTAAGTGAGACTCCTTCTTCAATTATAACTCATTATCTCTTTAGACTCCTTCAAATCAAACTCATTGATTCTTCAATCAATCGGATATTTATTTCCACTGGATTTTCTCATAAAATCAACATTATCCGTTCTTTATTAATCATCAAAACTGCATAAATCTCAATACTTAAATTATCCAGTAATAATGAAATTTTTCAAGAAACAAATAATATTATTTATGATTGGATTCTTATTTTTTCATATGTATAAATAACAATGTTTCTAACTTGTATATTTTCATCCTTAATCTTTGATTATTGAATCAAAAGACCTTTTATATGGTCCAATTTCACTTTTGACTTTTAGTCAGTTAAAAATAAAAACACACACATATTTAATTTACATATACTGATAATTTTAAAATATTTTTCGTGTTATCTCTTTTAGTACTTCCACTAATATTTTATAATTATTGTAATGTATATACAACCTAGTATGCAAAAGGAAATGTTAGTGCTCCAAGAGACAGGCATTGATAGTATGGGAGAATTTTTAGTATATGCACCCATAGATTTACCAACGGTCACTTGAATTGTCAAGGGAGGTGATGCAACGAAAGTTCCCATTTTTCCCTCAGGTATCATCGTAAGTCCTGATGGTCGCCTCTCCTCGGATAGGGATAGTACTGCAAATGCAGAAAATGATTCAATTTTTACAGTGACCTTTGAAATATTGATTAGTGGTCATAATAATCAAACCTCCCAGAAGCAACAAATATAGGTAGTGGCTTCTGTTCATTACCTTTTGAGCATCATAATTTTAAAAATCAAAGCAACATTGGGTTGCTCTGGTTTATGATTTTTTAATTTCATGTTTTTTATTTGTTCGTTTTGATGATTTTGAAACTTAGACAATTGATGGTTTCAAAGATGATGCATTCCCTTCTATCTTTCTTTTGAAAATCTCAAGACTATGAGATATGTGTTGTCGCAATTGTCATTTATAATGATACACTTATTTGAAACTTCTCATTTATTTGGTTTCTTCCATTTTTATTCTGTTTGGTTTTCTCTGATCATTGTTTTTGTTCTTTGTTATGTTACAATATCATGCCTTCCTGATTTTTCTACTTTAATCTAGTGGAGTAGTATAGAAATAGTATCCATGTGTATTTGGAATAGTATATAAACAGTATCCATTTGTGGATGGAAGTTTATGCTGTTAACACATATAGCCCATACGCTAGCCAAGTTATTGGGCCTAGGGCTAAGTCACAAAAAGTATCACGAATTAGACATCCGAAAAATATATTTACTTGGGGTCTAGGTTGAGCACCCATTCTTGTCTTGTGCACGCACTTCTTACTTGATTTCTTACCTTCTTTCTTTCTTGGCTACAACTCAAATGACCACATTTATTTATAGGTGGTGATCGATTGAAGGATCTAGTGAAGGATCGGATATGTACGATTCTACTCTAGAGTGTTCCTCCAACTACACATTCTGCAAAATATCTACACTTTCTCTTAGGAACAATCATTCTAGATACATCCTTTCATTTGTTTACAACTTTGAATATTCTAGGTACTTCTCTGGCATGTCTAAGCTTTCTAAGTTGGTGATGAATTCTTAACACTTTCTAGAGTCTAAGTTTCTCATCATCCATTCTTATCTCTATTCTTTAGTTACATGTTATTTTAGTAGTTTCCATTGTAATTCAATAGTTTAAGTGTTAGTGTTATAATTTGGTTATGAGTCATTATATAGTAGTTGAGTATTCTATTTTGTTACTTTATATGTAAAAATTTAATGACGTGGCCAGTTTCTCCCGCGCTTTTAACGCTATACATTTTTTTTTAGTTTTTTTCAAAACATATCTAATTTTTAGCCTGTGTTGACATACATCAGACAAACCTCTGTCTCCTCCTCCATTTCTCTTCTACCAACTTTTCTTGTCTCTATGATCTGTAGGTTGTTGTTCGTCCATGTTTGAGTGTAGCAGGCGCACTAGTATTTGTTTTTTTTGCCACATTAGTCTCTGTTTGTGTCCTTAGAATTAAAAATGCACCAAGGAAATTTTCTACTTGGTTTCCTTCTCTGTAGCGGCGAGTGATTTGGATTCCAGCCCTCTTGTTGTAGTTAATGATTTTGTCAACAAACTGGAAAAGCTTCAGGTAGAAAGAATCGTCCTTTGTCACCATGTTGGTTGTGCATTGAGTCCACACCATTTCACTTCAAACTCTGTTGAAAAGCTTAATTTAGCGATATTCCTACTGTTACATTAAATCACCTTGACTATCTCTAACAATTCCACATATACTATCTTTTCTCATATTTTTTTGAGAAACTCCCATCAGTGTTCACTGTTCACTTTGATTGTGCCATAAGGAGCCTCGTTCTACCATACTTATTTCCATCTCTTAATGTTCTAAGCCTTTCTACTATATATGTCCATTTTATAATAGGCCTGACTGATTTGACTTTTCTATGTCCGAACAACCCTAATATTCTAAACATACTCGTTAGCGTCATTTATTAACTCAACTCATTTTGATCAATGTAATTCAGCCCATATAAAAGCTTTGCTTCAGAAACATAAGTGTTGAGCGTCTTGGCCTACCCATTGACAATTGATTAGCCCATTTTGACTCAATTCATTTCAGCTCAATTAGTAACATTTGAGCGGATTAATAACCAACTCATTCTTTAATTCAACACGTTTTATTTTTCCCCCACCAAATTCGACTCTACACACTCATCTGACACCCCTAAACACATGCCCTAATTATCATAGATGAATCTAAATCCATCTTTATTTAGACGATATGAATGTTATAGGATCATTTGAGACTTAGTTAAATGGAAGAAATAATTATAAAATAGAAGGTATGACATAATGTTTAACGTAGGTAACTAATAAGACGATATAAATGTTATAGTATCATTTCTATTAACGGTATATTTGATGTGACAAATCGAACCCCAATTATTATGTACATTTAGTTGTATGCTGATTGATGTTGGCAAATGTAGAAGTTAGCCTTGCTAGAAAGGAAGAATCGTGAAGTTGGTTCAGACTAGTCTTAACTAGAAGTTTTTCATAGGAAAGAGATGCTCATAAGTTAATTTAATTAAATATTTTTGAAAGATAATGTTCTTCCTGTAAATATGGTGACAAAAATCAGTATGTATCGGTTATCTTTTCCTAACCAAAGAGATTTTCACTGTTACAGATCAAGCAAATCAAAGCAGGAAATAGAATTAACATACCCTGCCTATATCTCCATTAATTAGAATCTGCTGCAACTATAATTTGGATAAGTGGCTGCTTCCAAATCTTAGGATAAAATACGATAATATTTGTATACAAGCTACGGAATATTTGATGGTAGCTCTATTTTTTTCTACATGTTATCGATTCGTGAAGAAATGTTCTTTTAAACTTTCAAAGCATGTTATTATGAAAGTTATTAATGAAGTATGAAAGTTGGTTACATACTTTTAAAGTAAAGAAAACTATTTCTTTTAATCCACCTCCATGGTGTGTGTGAGTGTGTGCTAGGGTGGACATTAGAGTAACTAAATAAATTGTTTCCATTTGGTCGGGAGGTCACGCGTTCATTTCGTGGAAACAACCTCTTGCACAAATACAAGGTAGGGCTGCGAACAATCTTGAAGAGATTCATCAGTCCCTGGGATTTCTCAAATATCTCTGTGAAATAATATTAACTAATTGTAAAATGCTTAAGGGGTATCCATCTCTGTGCATCAGTTCCCTTAAATATCTTACTCTACAGGTGTGCTCTAGTTTAGAAATTTTTCGTGAAATCTCGGAAGTATAGAACCGTAGACGGAGATTCACATGCTAGTGTGATGATGAGGGATCTAAATTCAATACATTTTTCAATTCCAAGTTGTGTCAGAATGTCTTTTCAATGCATCATGACATCTCTGCTTCAAATTCCATGTCACTACGAGCGTTTACCATTAAGCATGGTGGGAATGGATAAAAGTGTATCAGTGAATTTGCCTTAAAATTTGTATGTACCTGATAGCTTATTTGGATTTGTTGTATGTTTCTCTGGCAGGTTAATTTGACATATTATAAGTTTTGTAAAACAGTTTGGTAGTGAAATCTAATGATCAAGCTCTCTAACTTTTGCGATACTATTGCAGGGGACGTTTTCATATGTGTACCACGTTAAACGTGGAGGTTCAATTTAGGATAGCGGAATAGATCTTCAAGTAAAACAACCCTCTCGAACTTTCCGACCTGATAGATATCATGTTCAAGGTGATAATGATAGATTGAGAAAGACGATTACTACTAGAACTTAATTCCAGAAGCATTAAGTTGTGTAGTTTAATTATGTCTTGCAGTAATTACGAAACTAATTTTTCCTTCATGAAGTAAAAATTTGGTATGTTTTTCAGGCATGTGCATTTGCTAAGGAATTATGAGGCAGTTACCACAGCTAACTAAACTTTAATATCACAGATACTTTCTATACTAATAGCCATCTTATCTAGAAGAACCTAATCTCGTATACTATGAACCAAAATTAGCAAGGTAGTCAATTGAACAATTAGCTTCTCTATAATAATGTTTGATTTGGAAACACTGACTTTAGCCTTTTCAATTATCACGTTAGACATAATCAAGAAGTTTGTTTCTATCGTATTGCAGATGCCAAAGTAAGAATGGGAGATCATATCCATATTACCATCATGGTATGTGAAAAATCAACAACAAGTTGCTTCACCAGGCACTGAAGCGCTGAATTAACCCATGCCATATTCTCAAAAAAAAGTTTGAACGACTCTGTGCAAGAAAACTCTATCTAAAGAACTCTGCAATATATCCGAGTAACTTTGAGAGAAGGGTGTTTCCTCACAAAGGGGGTCGCAGTGACCAGTCCTGAGAGACTCTTATGGTTTACTCAACCTGTTATTAAGAATTGAATTTGATCTGCAACTTAAGCACTCAACTCCTTCCAATTAGTTCTACAGTTCAAGCAAGGAAATTGAGTCTTAAGGATCACAATAGTGTCATCTCCATAGAATAGATGAGAGATATTAGGTCTCTTTTTGTTGGTCTGAAGAGAGATGAAGTTTTGTCTTAGACGACCACTGACACTGCAACAAAAAAAACATTTACTTGCAATAAATTTTCTTTTAGTGAAAATATTTATTAATGTTGTGAAAATATTGTTAGTTTAGTAAAGTGTGAATCGGAAAAGAAAAGAGAGAATGTGGAAAAGTGAGGGAACCAATTTGGAGGGAATATGAAAAGTCATTTGCAAAGTGCAAATGAAAAGTCATTTCTCCCATATCGGCAAAAGAAAGGGAAATTGTTGTCCTTATATAAGGAAACACTTCCTTTACTTCTTAAACAACTAAGAAGAAGGTGCCCCCTCGCGCTGTCGTCGTAGCTTGCTCGGCCTCGGCGTGGGCTTGGCCTTGGGCTTATTGATAATTTTTTGGAACAAAATTTATTTAATTGATTTTATTAATCAAATAAATCATTTTAATATTATATCTTGTAAGTTAATTCAGGACAATTAATAGAATTAATTCGTGTGTATATGGTAACATTCCGAAAAGTCGTTACTTTTCGAAAAGTCATTAATTCCCCAACATACACATTTTCCGAAAACTTGTTATTTTTTATAAAAGATGCAACTTTCTCGATAAAAAGGGTATGAACAGATTTCTCCGAATACACATGTTTCTTGCTGAAAATGGCTATAAAGGAAGTCATTTTTCATTTTTTCAAATACTGAAATTTTTTCCTTCTCTGCATATATGCTCTCTCAAATCCAAAGTGTCGATTGACTGAATATGTGTGACTTGTTGCTCTTCTTAAGTTCGATGAAGTTAAAGAAGTTTGTGGTACCGCTATTTCTTTAACAGGTTTAATCCATTTTATCTTGGGAAAATTAATCCGTAACCTCGGGTACAGTGAGGGGATTAAATTTCTTAAGGAGACAGTAGTTTATGTGGACTCGGATTATTTTATTTTGTCTAATTCATCTTAATTGTGTTTCTATTTTGACTAACCTTATAAGTACAAGTTAATAACAATCTTAAGAAACTTAATAAGTTTCTGTATTTAAGGTTTCTGCTGGTTAAAACCATTATGGTTTTCTACTCTGCTTGAATTTTTAAAATTCATTTGATTAACAACTAAAAAAACATAAAAAAAATTTCTTAAATTAGAAACAATGTGTGTTAAGATTTGTTCTTTACTGTTAGTATTTCAAATACTAAAATTATCTTTTATTTGTGACAAAAAATGACTAACTCAAGTCAAGTCAATGCTGGAACAATGAGTGTTGCAACAGTAAGTGCTGCAACAACATCGGTTGCACACAATCATTCAACTGCTGCCTTAGCACCAACTAAGAAACCTGCAAAGTTTTCTAGAGTCGACTTCAAGAGATGGCAGCAGAAGATGTTCTTCTATCTCACTACGCTGAGTCTGTAGTGGTTCATTAATGAAAATGTTCCTATTATGTCGGATGATACTCCACCTGAAGAACAATTCTTGGTAACAGAAGTATGGACACACTCAGATTTTGTGTAAAAATTATATTCTGAGTGGCTTGCAAGATGATCTGTACAATGTGTACATCAATGTCAAAACCTCAAAACAACTCTGGGATGCTTTAGAAAAGAAGTACAAAACAGATCATGTCAAAATGAAGAAGTTCATTTTGGTAAAGTTTCTTGATTGTAAGATGATAGACAGTAAGACCGTCGTCATCCAAGTTCAAGAACTGCAGGTCATAATCCATGATCTCATTGCTGAATGTATAAATTTACTTAATGCTTATGTTAGAAATATAGAGTTTTTCCTTAATACTTACATAATCTTCAATGTAGGTTTGATTGTGAATGATGTCTTTAAAGTGGCAGTCATTATTGAGAAGTTACCCCCGTTGTAGAAGGACTTCAAAAACTACTTGAAACATAAACGCAAGGAGATGACTGTTAAAGATTTCATTGCAAGGTTGAGAATCGAAGATTATAATAAAGCTGAAGAAAAGAGGTCACATGGTAACTCAACAATATCTGGAGTAAATATTGTTGAAGAAGATCCCACAAAAATAAAGAAAAGAAAGAAAACATCTGGTCCAAAAAGTACTCCTCCTAAGAAGAAATTCAATAGAAATTGCTTCAATTGTGATAAACATGGTCATAGGGCTACTGAATATCGGGGTTCTAAGAAGGACAAGAAAAAAAAGAATCAAACAAACTTGGCTGAATTCAAAGGAGAAATAGATGATCTCTGTGCAATGCTTTCAGAATGTAACTTGGTTGAAAATCCAAAAGAATGGTGGATAGATTCTGGTGTCTCATACCATGTTTATGCCAAGAAAGAATTATTTTCATCATATACTCCAGCAACTACAGATGTGAAGTTTTTTCTGGCAAACTCCATTTTTTCAAAGGTGGAAGGAACTTATAAGATCCTATTAAAGATGACATTAGTCAAGGTGGTGACTTTTAACAGGGTCTCGTATGTTCTAGAATTAAGAAAGAATTTAGTTTCAATTCCAATTCTCACTAAGAATGGATTCAAATGTGTATTTGTTTCAAATAATGTAGTAGTAAGTAAGAAGATATGTATGTAGGAAAAGGCTACTTTTGTGATGGCCTTTTAAAACTCAGTGTAATTGCAATTGATATGAATAAAGATTCTGCTTCTTCTTACTTGCTTGTGTCTAAATGTTAATGGCATGAACGTTTGGGACATTTTAATAACAAAACCTTGCGAAAACTGATTAACTTAAATGTTTTGCAAAAATTTGAGTGCAATAAATCAAAAATGTCAAATTTGCGTTGAATCTAAGCATGCTAAGCATCTTTATAAATCTGTGGAAAGGAATTCAAATCCTTTAGAACTGATTCACACTGATATTTGTGACATGAAGTCAACACGATAACGTGGTGGGAAAATGTATTTCATTACTTTTATTGACGATTGCACTAGATATTGTTATACTTATTTTCTAAATGTTAAGGATGAAACAATAGATGTATTCAGGCAATACAAAACTGAAGTTAAAAATCAATTGTACAAAAAAATCAAAATGATTAGAAGTGATAGAGGTGGAGAATATAAATCTCCATTTGCAGAAATATGTTTAGAAAATGAAATAATCCATCAAACTACTACTCCGTACACTCCTCAATCTAATGGGACTGCATAAAGGAAAAATCCAACTTTAAAAGAAATGATGAATGCATTACTTATAAGTTCAGATTTACAATAGAACTTGTGGGGGGAAGCTATCGTTACTGCAAATCGAATACTCAATAGAGTGGTTCACTCAAAGACACATGTTATTCCATATGAGAAATGGAAAATTAGAAAACACAACTTGAAATATTTCAAAGTGTTGAGGTGTCGAGCCAAAGTCCAAGTTCCTATACCTATGAAGGTAAAAACAGGGCCTAAGATTGTGTGTATTTATTGGATAAGCCACAAATAGTAAGGCATGTTGATTTTTGTTCATAAGTCCGATCGTCCGGATATTCATGACAATACGGTAATGGAATGAAGTAGTGTTGAACATATCTATCCATATAAAACTAGACTTGAGTCATCTAGTGGGGGGTCTAAACAACCCTGAGAAGAACCAAAAGAGAATGAAACCTATGAAGAGAGTCCAAGGCGAAGTAAACGTCAAAGGACAACTACTTCATTTGGATACGATTTTGTAACATTCCTTCTTTAAAGTAAGCCTCAAACACTAAAGGAAGCAATGTTATCTAGCGACTCAACTTATTGGAAAGAGGCTGTCAATAGTGAAATTGAATCAATCCTAAGCAGTCATACTTGGGAGTTGGTTGATCTTTCTCAAGGAAACAAACCCTTGGGTTCAGAATGGATCTTTAAAAGGAAGATGAAAGATGATGGAATTATTGACAAATATAAAGTAAGACTTGTTGTCAAAGGGTTTAGACAAAAAGAAGGTCTTGATTATTTTTCCACATACTCGCCAATAACTAGGATTACATCAATTAGGATGGTAATTGTCTTAGCTGCAATATATGGTCTTCAGATCCATGAAATGGATGTGAAAACTGTCTTCTTAAATGGAGAGCTGGAACAATACATGGAACAGCCTGAGGGTTTTGTAGTTCTTGATAAAGAAAATAAAGTATGCAAACTTATTTAGTCACTTTATAGACTAAAACAAGCACTGAAGCAATAACATGCAAAGTTTGATCAAACCATGTTGTCAAATGGATTTAAGATCAATGAATGTTTAATATGTTTACATTAAAGATAATCCATATCAAGAAGTCATTGTATGCCTATATGTGGATAAAATGTTGATAATGATCAAGGACATTGCCAATATAAAAGCTACTAAGCATATGCTCGCTAATAAGTTTGATAAGAAAGATCTAGGAGTTGCTGATGTGATATTGGGAATTAAAAGTCTCGAAACTCATAACGGTCTAACATTGTCTCAAATTCATTATATTCAAAAGGTACTTGAAAAATTCAAATATTGGAATTTCAAAAGGTCAAAGACTCCAATTGATGTGAACCGTCATCTTGCAAAGAATAAAGGTGAAAGTCGGTCTCAATTGGACTATGCTAAATAGTTAGGAAGTTTAATGTATGTCATGAATTGTACACGATCAGACATAGCTTGCGCTATTAGTAAACTGAGTCGATACACAATTAATCTCAATTAAATTCATTGGTTGGTAATGAAGAGAGTTTTGGGATACTTAGATGACACTCTAAACTATGCTTTGCATTACAACTAATATCAAACAGTTCTTGAAGGATATAGGGAAGCAAATTAGATTACTGGGTATCTGAAACAAAATCCACAGGTGGATACATTTTTACTATTGGTGGAGAAGCAATATCTTGGAAATCATCCAAACAAACATGTATAGCTCGCGCTACAATGGACTCTGAATTCATCGACTTAGACAAAGTAGGTGAAGAAGCTAAATGATTACGTAATTTGTTAGAAGATATTCTGTTTTGGCCCAAACCAATGGCGCAAATATGCATACACTCTGATACTCAAGTTGCAATAGGAAGGGCTGAAAGCATTATGTATAACGATAAATCTCGTTTAATAAGACGAAGACATAAATCTGTGAGACAACTAATCTCTAGTGGAACTATCAGAATTGACTATATACAGTCAAAGGATAATGTGTCGGATTCACTAACAAAAGGACTAACTTGAGAGGGAGCTGATAAATCATTGAAGGGAATGGGACTATGGCCGAGAACAAGTCATCGTGGTGGTAAATCTACCTAGAATACTGGAGATCCCAAGATCTAGGTTCAAGGAGATAAAACAAAGTCATTGATTATGGTTCAACATTGTCAAAAATTATTTTATGGTCTATTCTCACGATGAGACAATGTTCAGTAACCAGCATAAAGGCATAACGACTTTTTAATGGTTTCTAAATTTGATACAGGGTATATCAAATGGTGTTTCTACGGGATAACACATTTAGAAACCACCAATGTGAGTGTGAAGTGTAAGCTGCGTCAAAGAGAATCTAGTAAGGCTAGTTCTCTAACCACTTACTAACCGTGATGCATTCATGGCTGAAACGAAAAAAACAATGAGAAGTAAGAACAGTTCAAGGGTTGATTGTGTAACTTATGTTGTCTAGGTATACACCAAAGCTCGATGGTTCAAAGATATCAAATATACCGATTGACCGAGTATATCCGATATATGTTCACTACGGAAAGTTTAAAGGGAAACCTACTTATCCAGATGAGAGTAACCCTTACACACAAGTTTTTCATGCATATGTTTTAACAATAGTCATTCCTAATTCATGTGGGGGATTGTTGGGTTTAACAAAGTGTGAATGGGAAAAGAAAAGAGAGAATATGGAAAAGTGAGGAAAACAATTTGGAGGAAAATGAAAAGTCATATCTCCCATATTGGCAAAAAAGGGAAATTTTTGTACGTATATAAGGAAACACTTCCTTTACTTCTTAAAGAACTTAAAAGAAGGTGCCCCTCGCGCCGTTCTCGCTAGCTCGCTTGGCCTCGACTTGGGCTTTGGATTGGATTTGGATTTGGCAAATGATGTGATTGATTGATAAATTTTTTGGACAAAATTTATCTAATTGATTTTGTTAATCAAATAATCCTATTAATCTTATCTCTTATAAATTAATTCAGGACGTTATTTAATTAGTTAATTAACATAATTAAGTCGTTACTCTTTCCGAAAAGTCGTTACTTACCCAACAGACACATTTTTTCCAAAAGATGCAACTTTCTGGATAAAAAGGGTTTAAACATATTTCTCCGAACAGACATGTTTCTTGTTGAAAATGGCTATAAAAGGAAGTCATTTTTCGTTTTTTCAAACACTGAAATTTTTTATTCTCTGCATATATTATCTCTCAAAACGAAATTGTCGATCGACTGAGTCTGTGTGAATTGTTGTTGTTCTTAAGTACACTGAAGTTAAAGAAGTTTTAGATACAACTTTTCTTTAACAATATTAATCCGTTTTATCTTGGAAGAAATTAATTTGTAACATCGGATATAGTGAGGGTATTACATTTCTTAATAGGACATAGTAGTTTATGTGGAATCAGATTATTTTGTTTTCTATCTACTTCATCTTATTTCTGTTTCTGTTTTGACTAACCTTATAAGTTTTGGTGAATAACAAATATTTAGCAGCAATTGAGTTAATGTCAGTGCATCTACAACCACTAAAGCCTTTAGCAACATTTATATATGGCTGAAGTCATGTGTGACCCCTTAAAGTTGTCCGCATAATTCATTTAGATACCTTAACAGACCTCATGTCCTATTAGACTCTTCAATCTTAAAAAATAAATACCTATTGAATAATTTTCTGACATTGGTAAAAAAAGGAAGTGCTTGTAATACACATGCATATGATGTGTCAAATAGATAATCAAATAAAGACACGTGGAATTTTAATTTAAAAGAATTATAAATATAATTTCTTCATATAAATAAGTCAAAATTTAAAAAGAAAATTCCTCTAACTTAATTTTTTTAAAAAAATTATCATACACCTCTCACCCACCCCCATTTCATCCCACCCCTGATGTTCCTTTCTTCATTTTCCTAATACTCACCCTTCTTCACCATTGTTAGTTCTCCATGATGAACTTTACTGTTTTTATTTTTTCTTTACGTCTTAATTCTTATTTCCAATTAAATTGAAAATGTTTCTTAAAAGATTTGTTCTTACTTTATTTATTTTGATTTTGCCTTTTTTCTATTTTCTATTTTTGCTTCGAGCAATGGGGGAAAAGGAGTATGTGTAAGGGCTGGTGTGTGTGGAGAGGTGAAGATGGAGAGAGAATATATTGAAATAATAAATTTCATTTTTTTCGATTAAAAAGATACAGATGTTGGTCTCCATTTTTTTAGCAAAGAAAATGTAGATTTATATCTTCATTTTTTCCGGAAAAGAACTGTCGAATAGTGATCTTTATTTTTTTGGAAAAAAGGGAAGTTCTTTTTACATCAACAGAATTAATAATATAATGATAAGAAAATAAATTAAACAAAATGAAGAACAAAAATATGGAAATTCATATAACAAAAATCTTACATCACATTGTTTTCAAGAAATGGCTGCAAAAATGACAGGAGCTATCTGCAAAGAGACAAGATTGTTATTTTTATAAAAAATAATGAGAGAAAAAAGAAAAATTGAAAAATAAAAAGGAAAAAACTAAAAAATTAAAAAAGAAAAAGGAAAATGTTAAAATTACGATTTCACGCGCTTACCAAGCGTGCATCACACTTCTTATGCCACATCTGCATAAAGTGTTTAAATGGTTCAAATTCTAGAGGGTAGAGGTGTTTAAAAGGTATATGTCCTAGTTAAGGTGTCTAAATGAATTATGCAAACAATTTTAAGAGGCTACAGATGACTTAGGACTTTATATAAGTGGTGGTTATAAATACTCATAATTGCAGCTAAATATAATGTAGCAACAATTATATTATTGCTGCAAACAAGAAAGTGATTTTTTCTGTCATTCGACTTAGTAGGTCTTCCACTTTAACAAACGAGAATAGATTCTAAAGAAAGTGACTGCAATAATTAATGTGATTGAAGTGTCGTATCTTAACCATGTTAAAAATAAAAGCTTTAAGATTTAATTCAAACTACAATAAAATGGTAAGCCTACAATGGGTTACGAGTAATCATACAATTAAAGGATTACTAATTCTGCCTTGCTGTGGGACTTTTGCTCAAGTTCATATAAGTGGACAATCCAATCCTCAGCCAATGTGAGATATTTATCCACTCTAACCCCCTCTTTCACTCCCATTCCCAACTGGAGAGTGAGACGGGAGACCAAATAAGGATGGACGTGGCTCTAATACACCTGGGTCTAACTCAATCCTAAAAGCTAGCTCATGAAGGGAGATTGTACAAGTCCATATAAGCAGACCGTCTGAGTTCTATTGTAAATTTGAGCTACCTAAGATAGCGCTCACTTAATGGGTAGTAATAGTTGAGTGCTATGCAAGCTTGTGATTTAGACAAACATGAATTAGCAATAATTGTATTTCCTACATTTACCGTTTAATTTAGTCGATTATTGTAGCTTTCGTCAACTGGAGTACATTATTCATTTTAATATTTGACAGTCGTCTCCTATTTTTATCAAATTTGGACACCAATTTCTCTAAATTTATGTGACTTTATCCCATGAAAAAATAAATCACGATGTTTTACTACATTTTTGTGCATTTAAAAAAGCAATTCAAAAACATTTTCAACAATAATAAGAAAATATTTAAAGAGAAGGAGGTGAATTTGTATGGGTATTGTATGACAAAGTTTGAATATTATAATATCACCGACATTTATTTTAACTACAATTTTTTCTCAAAGAATTTTATGATTATTTTCCCTCTAGCCATATTATAGGGTGCATTGTTGATATAGTCAAGAATTGATTCACTCATGAACTTAAACTTTTAGTTAAAAGAAAAAAGTATCAAGTGAAATTGATGCAAAAATCCAACTAATTTAAAAATAAAATAAAATTATATCTTCAACATCAATTACTCATTTTATTTAGTTTGAACTCAAATATATAAAATTCAAAATATCGTGTAGGAAGTTGTATTGCTACAATTCATTGATTGAACTTTTATTTATTCAAACAAAGTTCTCTCTAAATAATAAAAGATATAAGCTAAATAATGCGTGTGCAAATTAACTACTCCATCTTAATCTATGTGATGTATTTAGTAGAAGATTTATAAATATGAAAAAGATTTTCAATGTTTGAAAACTACACAAAAAATAATTACATTTTAAAATAGAAGGGTACGCATTTGTGGACTTTTTGCCAGATATATTGATAGGGTTATTAAACATTTGTCAGATACAAAAATTCATTATTCTTTTTCAAACTTACTAATGTAATGCATTTAGAATGAAATTTATGAAATATGAAAAATNTATACACATGTATGGATGTTTTGTCAAATAATATTGATAGGGTCATTAAACATTTGTCAAATACGAAAATGTGTCATTCTTTTAGGCCCTAACTAATGAAAAGTATGTTACATAAAATAGAATAGAGAAAGTAGTACAAGTAATAATTACAATAACAAATAAACAATACTCCCTCTATTCATTTTAACTGAACTTGTGGATTATGCACACCAATTAAAAAAACCATTAAAGAGCATACTTTATATCATTATTTGCACTATTGTCCTTAGTGAAATCATAAATATAAATTTGTAAATAATGTAATTCATCTCCTAAAAATATAAAACTTACAAATATGGAAAAAATTCATCCCTTCAATTATTTTAAACAATAAAAAAGCCTAAAAAATTATTAATGTAAATAGAGGGAGTAAGATGGATAATTTATATATGTTAAATTACATTAAATTGTTTATTTTTGTTAAAGAAAACCTCTAAATGCTACTATTTCTTTACAAACAACTCAAATTTGGCACTCACAATGTTTGGTCACCGCCGTTTGAAAAGTAGTTCTTACATTTCTAATTAACCTTTCTCTCTCTCTCTCTTTCACACAAACACAAAACCTAGATTCTTGATTGATGACTATTTTGGTTGGATTTAATTAATTTCATGATGCCATTTGAACAACAAAATCAATTTTATACCATATTCTTGATTTATGCAAGATTTTAAAAAATTATTGATTTATTAATTTCATAGTTGACTAATATCATATCATTTTCTTGAACTTTGACTATTACTTTTTGTAATTGGAAGAAACTAAATCGTCAAAAGTCTGGACCCTGTCCAGCTACAGCAAGCTAGATGCCCCTGGCGCGACGGCGCCGCAATGGGGTATGTTGCCGCTAACAAAAATTCTATTTTATCCATCTTCCTAAGGAGAAAGAGATTTCTACCGTTGGGATGGTGGAATCTTGCAAATTCTTAGCAAAACTCACTATCTCGAACCTAAAAATGCTGGAAACGAAATCAAAAAACCCATACAACCGCTTGACGTCAAGGTAGGCTAGGATTTATGCATTGAATACTTTTAAATGTAAATCCACAAAACTAGAAGAACTAGAATGAGTTTAAAATCTGGCAATACTTATTCCTGGAAAGTATTATAAAAATCAGGAAATTTAAGTAAGTTGAAAAGTGTGTTTTTGACCAACTTCAAATGACCATAACTCCTAGTTCATGATGAAGTAGGTATAATTCTATATATGGTTGGAATGATTTTTCCAACGCAACCAGTTTGTGGGATTTCGACTTCGTATGAGTGAGTAGTGCCTTTTGGAAGTTGGGCTGTCAGAATAAGGAAATTGCCCAAATCCGGATTTTAAAGGGGTAATTTGGTCCTTTTCCTAGTTCATGATGAAGTAGGTATAATTCTATATATGGTTGGAATGATTTTTCCAACGCAACCAGTTTGTGGGATTTCGACTTCGTATGAGTGAGTAGTGCCTTTTGGAAGTTGGGCTGTCAGAATAAGGAAATTTATTTTGTTTTTGTTAATTAAGTTAGGGTTCTAATTTAAATTATTTGTTTACACTTCTAAAAAAGAGTTAGGGTTTTGAGAGAAGAGAAATGAAGAGGAGAAAGAGGAAAAATGAGAAGGGCGTTCAAGATTTGTCAAGATCATCAAATTAACTTGTGAATTTCATTGGGGTTGATCCCTAAAAAAATATGTGGGTCTCTCTTAATGTTTGATTCATTGGCCCATGTGTCAAGCATGTTTTCATCTTAAAAAGATTTGGAATTTGAATGTTCTTGAATGTGGTTATTGAGTTGCTTTAATTCTTGAATATGAGTTGAGATTTAGGAGTTTTTTGATGGTAAGTGATGTTCTTGAATTCAGTGGGTTAGATCCTTCTATATCTGATGTGGGTACATGAAATCTAAGTTAATTTGAGAAAATAAATCGAATTTAAATGGTTAAAGGTCACAAAACGAGTTGAAAAATTCGTGAGGGGTCACATGGGCAAGGCCAGGCACACCGTGCCCCATCTAAGCCAAAGGGTCTAAGGCGGTGCGCCTGTAGTGCACCCAAATCTAGCCTTAGACCAATGGGGCTAGCGTGGCTCGCCCGGATCGCGTTTTTGCCCAATTTTTGTAATTTAGTCCGATTAAGCCTTTGTAAAGTGTTTTAGCACTTGTTAATTATTCTAACTACTCTAAATGACTTCTAATCTTATAGAAATCATCCATAAAAATTAATTACAACCTTAAATCCATAACTTCAAATTCAAGGAAAGCTTAGAGTCATGTCTAGAAAGTTCTTATAATCCTTTTCAAGAAGAAGAATTTCATTTCAAGTTTCATAAGTCTTCCAAAAAAGTTTGAATGTCGTTTTGTGACTTAAGTTGAGTTCAATTCAGAGTAAGGTGAAGTCTTTTCATCAAAGCAGTATAAGAGACTATGTATTCCCCAATAAGTATAAAAATGTTTTAACATTTAAAAATAAGGGAACTGAGATATCGAAGAGCCTTCTGTCTAGTTTTCAAAAAAGAGTAATAGCTTTCAAAATGAAGCAAGTAGGGAAACTAAGATTTTTAAGATAACTTTTGAGCTATGTTTTTTATCACTAATATCAAATCACAAAAACAGTATGTTTTAATAAAATAAAAGCCAGAATATTTTTGGGGTAGTATTGAGCACCGAATTGGGGACGAGCATGAGTTCAGATAACTCACATCTCCATAAGATCATGTAGCCACAATGGGTACAAAGGGTCATACTTTTCAGCTGAACCCTTTTCACACCAAAGTAGTGGATCCATTAAGTATTTCAGGTCTTATACCTTTGGTTGGGTATAGGATGCGCTGGCAGCATAAGGTAGATCGATGTGTCATCTGGTTGTCGGTTAGAGAAATTGTCACAAAAGTTAATTGTATTTTGTTACACTCAGAAAGTCCATGACTTGGCCTAGAACCTCACTTATTGAACTAAGTCTTGAATCAATGTTTATAGGCCTAAAATAATGTATCTAAATCAATTAGGAGGTTTTAGAGTCAAAACGTCAAGGAACGTCCATGACGTCATGAGATTAGTGAAATACAGGTTAGTGTGCCTTGGCATGTATCATGGAGTTTTAAGAGTCAGAATTCAATAAAAATTGGTAGAAAGAAGTTGAACATGTATTACAGTGTGTTTCGGATCGAAACGTCAGGGTACGACTCCTCAAGGACCACTCTAGGGGTCCTTGGAGAGGATTCTTCAATTCGACAAAAAAGCTGCTTTAGACTGTGTGCAATCGACGAGCCAAGCGACGAGCTGTGGATTGGTTGACACTCTGTCGTTCAACAACTATTCGTTTTCCCAAAAATACCAAAAAGAACAGTCTCTGAACTCATCGACGACTTGCCATCGCAGGCCGTCGATTCACCTACGATCTGTAGGTTGGGGAGTCATCGATTAGGTCTGTGTTTTACCGTCAAGTTTTAATTTAAGTTATGTAATAGTTAATTTGTTAGTTGTTTAATTAAGGGTTAAGTTGTGTTTAATTCAGTTAGTTAAGGGACTATTATAGGTATAACCCTCATTAAACTTACCCAACACTCTTCAATTCCCAAACTCAAAATCTTCTTCCTTCTCTCTACTTTCTCCCTCCACAAAGAAGACCATTGAAGACCAAGGTTGAAAAGGAATTAAGTCTGGAAGAATTCAAATTTCTCTCCATCAATCTTCAAGGATTTTCAAGGTATGGAAGCTCCTCACTCTTGCGATTCCTTTCCCCAAGGGGCTCTTTCAAATTGATTTAAAAAGATGTCAAAAACATGAGTTTCTTTCCAATTTCGTGATTTGTCTTTTAGTTGGTTTTGATGTTGATTTCCTTTGATTATTAATGTTAGAATATGATTGTTTATAGGTTAATTGTTGTAGTTCTTAATCCTTGTTTTAGTTATGATGGAATCTATGAATTTGACCCTTTACCCTAACCCTAGTTATGAATTGATTATGAAGATGATTAGGGTGGTTAGAATTGACTATGTTATTGTTCAATTCTCTAGATTACGATGATGTTAAGTGAGTTATTGGATAATTATTATGAATTGAGGTGAGATTCTTGATGAAGGATATGGAGCTACTTGCTAAGATATTGTGATCTTGAAACTCTTTACTTCAAATATGATGGGTTGTACTTGTAATTGTTGTTCACTTAAAGTGTTGTGTGTGATTAGATTAGGAAGCTGATGATATGATGAATTTGATGAAATGTCTTGCCTATGTGAATTGTTATATCATGTTGGAGGTATGAAGATACAAAGTTGAATGTGATTCACTTGTATGCCTTAATATGTTATGAATATGATATGTTGATTTCACCAATGAAGGGTTGTTATGAAAGGAAGTTCTCATGCAATACCTAATGAGCTAATGATTATGATATACAAGGGGTTGGTCTCCTATGACCTATACTAATATATGATTATCAATAATAAAGGAACAAAGCCATTTCAAAATAGGAATTTAGCTAAGCACCGAGCGAACTAGATGTGAGATGTGTCACTTCCCAATGTGGGAAGGTTCACTATTGTACTCATGAGATGGAGATTATAATGCAATGTGCATAAAGAGGGTCTCTAGTATGTCTCCTAGTTCTTGAACTATGTTGCCACTATAGGAATACTACCTAGTTGATCCACTTAGAATTCTATGTTCATGTTTTGGTACTGGCAAGTAAACCGCCTTCTTTCAATGTGAGGTTTCATGACACCGGATTCTATGTTTAGCTCACATGGTCTACGTCGGTTAAGGCAATTGTTCCCAGAAGTAAAATAAATAAATTAATGTAAATGGACACGAACAAGGGTAA
Source organism: Solanum pennellii (assembly GCF_001406875.1). NCBI lineage: Eukaryota > Viridiplantae > Streptophyta > Magnoliopsida > Solanales > Solanaceae > Solanum > Solanum pennellii. Next base: position 61,627,959 of record NC_028645.1, on the reverse strand, counting down.
ATTAGGAGGTCGTACTCAGTATGAGTATAAGTATGGGACTCTACCTATGCATTGCAGTAGTTGGAGTTAAGGGAAAACCTAGGAAGTTGTTCTAATGTTATTATGATACAAATGTAATATGTATGAGGATTTTACATGTGATGATCCTATGTGATGTTAGTTTCAGTTATGAACGTGTTATTGGTTTATATTTCTATATATGATTATGACTACTTATAATGCTATGTTATATGAAGTTAGTCATTGCTTGTTATTGTTTATTTGGTTTACTTGGTTGTGTGGGGTTATGCGACTTCACTTGACCATTGAACTTGTAGGCTTGGTAAAGGGGTTGTGAGATAGTCAATATATGTTGTAATGTTATGAACTTTTATACATGAATGGTTTCTATAATGTTATGTTTGAGTTATTCATGCCTATATAGTATTAGTATTTTGTTGTTCATGTTGACTTGACTTTGTGGTGATGATGTTGGTCTTGTGTTGATTATGGACTTGTCTTAAATAAGGTTATATGGTTTTTATGTGTTCTTATTTGTGCATTAAGGCTTACAAAGGTGACTTAGCATGACTTTGAATAAAATGTCCATTAAGCATGATTTCAAAGATTATGTGTGCTTATGTTTCCATATTTAGTACAAGTGGTGTACTAACCCATATTTCTATTTTTTCTACAATAATGTAGGTTCCAGCCATTGAGTTCCTAGGACGCCGCCGATTGAAGAAGACTTGGACTCTTTCTTCCAAGTATTGGTAGGTCTTCATGTTCGGGGACGTTACCTGTTACACATTCTAGCTTTGAAACTGTATTGTCCTAAAGAAATTGTTCATTTCTTTATCATTTGAAACACTGATGTAAGACTATAATGGCATATTGACTTTGTATTTGCTATGTCCAACAATTGTACTCGTTTTAATAGTTTTATGTGAGACGGTTTTCTTAGACTACCTTTTGTATATTAGTTGTGTTGGTTAAAAGAGATGCCTATGTAATCTCCATATAAATAGTATGTGAGAGGTCTATGTAAACCTAACTATGTATATATGTAAGAAAAGTTTTAATTTTTCTACATTTTTGACCTAGATATGCTATGATAAATGCTAAGGACTTGTCTAAGTCCTCCCGGAGGACGAGGACGCCGGTTACGTCTAGGGGGTGCTCCCCGGTCATGACAAACTTGGTATCAGAGCATGAGGCTAAAGAAATCTTAGGATTGATGTCTCACTGAACCACGTTTATGTAGATTCTTATTCATAATTGTGAAGCACGCCACACTTATGAGTAAGAGACTATGATATGCTTAGGAGATAATCACCTTCTTGGTAATCTTATGTCGTGCCTCATGCGTAGTAACTCTTTCTGTCTTTTTTTCATCTAATCCCTTTATTGTGTTATAGGAAATGACTACTAGAAGGGAAGCAGCAATAAGAGTTGAGGAAGAGATTGCAAATGCGGAATTTCCTCTCCAAGGCAATCAAGTCCCTCATCAAGAGCAAGTTTCTTAAGATGGCCAACCTCTGGTCATTCCCCCGGCTATGAAGGATGGAGAGATAAGGTCGGATTTAGTGACTTTGGCTCAAGCTATGATTACTGAAGACAAGCCTTGACTTCCCAAGTACAAGCCATGACGGCTCAAGCAAATAGAGAGATTGGACCCTGAGTGAACCAACATGCAAGCACACGGCTTACCGTTTGAGGGACTTTACTAGGATGAATCCTCCTATGTTCTTTGGATCCAAGGTTTGAGAAGATCCCCAAGACATTCTTGATGAGGTCTACAAGATCCTATTTGCTATGGGGTGACTTCAATTGAAAAAGTCGAGCTAGTCGCTTATCAACTCAAGGATGTGGCCCAAACATTTGTATAATCAATGGTGTCACATCCCAAAACCACACCCTAGAAGTTAGGGGCAATCTCATATTGCAACCGGCGTACTTGACCTCTCGAAGGTCTTGTACAAGCCCTTACATATCATTAATCGCATATACATAATGAAAAGTAGTGCGGAATTAAAATTTTTCACAAAATATATCATATTCTTTAAAAGCGCTTTCATATAATGTCATAGGAAATACTAAGTCTGAGTCTCATCAAACATAAGACACGAGAATACTTGGGACACGGCCCATACACAATACTAATATAGAAATACTTATTCTATTACAATAATTTTAAAATAAACTAAAAGATAATGTATGCCCTCAAATCAAATGATAACATACTTCGACTTCACTTGAATGATGCTACGGTCCAAGTCTTCACTTCCCAAATGCTTCTCACCTACCAACAACTATAGAGATAGATAAAAGCATGGATTAGTACAACCACATGTACTAAGTATGGCATAATGCATAAAAATCATGAAAACGATCATTTATATTAGAAATATGTATCTTTTAATTTATAAATCATATTATAATCATAATAGAAACATTTAACATCTTTGAAAAACATAAGATAACATTTAAACGATTTGACACATTTTTTAGCTAACTTAACAGTAAGCTCAACTCACTGAATAGTGAAGGAATTCACTGTTCCAGTGAAGTTGTCTACTTTTTTCTTAGACACTTCTTAACGTGTAGTCTTCTCACTAAAAGTTATCCTAAGACCCACTTAAGCAACACAAAGATACCGCCCATACAACGTCCTTAAGCATACCTAAATGACCCTAAAAAATACTTATAATAAGACACATACACAATTAGCAGACATCAAACACATCAACATGTAGATGACATGACATTCTCATACCAAAGGCTATCAAAAGCCTTACTTAAGTAAATCAAGAAGATAACGTCCATGATTGACCTCTTCAAGACTACCTAAATAATCCTTAAGACTTCCTAAGTTTAGATCATGTCCACATGATCAACCAATTTCCTTAACTACAGTCATTCTTAAGACTCTCTAGGTAAGATACGAAGTGACCATTCCTACGCCCCCCTTCACACCTTAATTAGACAACCTTTAACTACTATAGATATGTACTTATTCATTTAATGTACTTTCTTACCTGAAGTTATTACATTTACTAGTTCATTTAGGAGACATTCAACACACAAAGGAAATTCAAGTAATGGTCTTGGACAAGACTTAGGAACTCCAATTAACACATTCAAAGCTTATTGTGCAATGTCTAGATAGGGTCCATACCACCACCTAAACCTCATAGAACTTCTCTAATGCTAGTAGGTATTCCATAAGATGAGAATAGGCAATAATCAACATAGACCATGATAGCAAAGCATGGAATCTGAAGTTCTGACCTACTCCGATGAGAGTGTTCTACTTTCCAATGGTAGAACTTAGACACATCCCATGTAGGCGTATGGTTAAAGAATATGAAGGGCATGCTTTGTAATCTAGTCTCATTCTTTAACTAGAACTATTTCCTTTATCATACTTACTCGGTGCTAGCCTTCTTTCTCATAGAGTAATTTACACATAAGGTTCATATAAAAGGGTTCCATATCAAGTTCATAACCCAATCAGATTTACCCTAACAAATAAAGGTCCAGTAGGGCTACCTCACAATGGCAACAAAAAGCTCATCATGAGGCACATAGGTGACTTAGTCGTCGAACGTCTTGGTCGTCCCTTGACGTTTACTTCTGACACACCTAATATCTTAGGCACTTCCTCCATATCACATTATAGACATATTTAGGACCTTAGACCATCATGACAACCATGTTAGTCTCTAGCTTCACCTAAGTAATTTTTTGGGGTCTTACAAATGGAGGGATAATAGGTCTTTGAGAGCGGGTCCTGCGACTTCGGAGATTTTCAAGAAGGCCTTTCTTGATAGATTCATCCAAAGAAAGAAGAGGGAAGCCAAGGTGGAAGAATTCATCAAACTTCGTCAAGGAGGTATGAGCGTTCTAGACTACTCTTTGAAGTTCACGAAATTGTCCATGTATGCACCTTCTTTAGTAGAAGAATGTCATACGGATGTGTTTCATGACAATATGTATATCTCTAATTTGATGATGCATGCTCAACAAGTGGAAGAGAGTAGGATAAAGATAAATAATAGTGATGCTAAGCGGGCAAAGTCTTTTGAGGGTGGCTCTTCTAAGGGAAGGTTGGAAATTCAAGGCAAGCCTAGATTCAAAAAGAGGTTCTCCAACCAAGACCCTTCCAAATACCTCAAGTCTCGTGATGATAAGGTGTCTAAACCTAAGTCCCAAAAGCTAAGGAGTGCTAATTCACCAAACAGGAAGCCTATTTGTAGAAAGTGTGGCAAGAAGCATTGGGGTGAATGTATAGTTGGGACGGAGAATTGCTTTGGGTGTGGCAAGAGCGACCACAAGGTTAGATATTGTCCTAATGTGAGGAGTCAAGAGAGTGGGATTGGTCAAGTTCAACCAAATAATTCTAACTCCGATGTTCTGAGGAAGAATCGTTTTTATGCTCTCAGCTCTAGGGGTGAACAAGAGAGTTCTCCCGATGTGGTAACCGGTATGCTACAAGTCTTCTCTATAAATGTTTATACTTTACTTGATCCCGGTGCAACCTTGTCATTATTTACTCCTTTGGTAACTAGAAAATTTTATATATTACCCGATGTCTTAATTGAACCATTTTTCGATTAATACTCCGGTAGGTGAATTGGTAATTGCAAAAAGAGTATAGAAATTGTCCTGTAATGTTAAACAATAGACATACTTATGTTGAATTGGTATAACTTGATATGGTTGATTTTTATGTCATTTTGGGAATGGATTGGTTGCATTCTTGTTTTTTTTTTTGATAGATTGTAGAACAAGGGTAGTTAAGTTGAAGTTCCCAAATGAACCCGTCTTAGAGTGGAAAGGGAGAAATTTAATTTCTTGTATAAAGGCTTGTAAGATGATCTCTAAGGGGTGTCTATACCATATAGTAAGAGTCAAAGATCTAGACTCCGAAATTCCTCCTATTGAGTAGGTCCCCGTAGTAAGGAAATTTCTCGATGTTTTTCCCGATGACTTGCCCGGAATTCCTCTCAAATGGGAAATTGATTTTGGTATAGACTTATTACAGGATACGAATCCCATTTCAATTCCTCCTTATCGGATTGCTCAGGCCAAATTAAAAAATTTTAAGGCTCAACTCAACGATTTACTAGACAAAGGCTTTCATTCAACCTAATATTTCTCCAAGGGGTTCTCCAATGTTGTTTGTGAAAAAGAAGTATGGGTCCCTCAATATGTGTATTGACTACCGAAAACTCAATAAGGATACAATAAAGAACAAGTATCCTCTCCCTCAGATTGACGACTTGTTTGATCAACTCCAAGGGGAAAACTACTTTTCTAAAATTGATTTGAGGTCGGGATACCACCAACTTAGGGTGAGAGAAAAAGATATTCCTAAAATGGTCTTCCGAATTAGATGGGGTCACTATGAGTTTAGGGTGATGTCTTTTGGATTAACTAATGCGTCAACGGAATTGATAGACCTAATGAACAGGGTATTCCAGAATTACCTAGATGCCTTTGTGATTGTCTTCATTGATGAATTCTTTGCATATTCAGAGAATGAGGGTAAGAATATAGACCATTTGAGAGTGGTATTGCAAGTCCTTAAGAAACAACAACTCTATGATAAATATAGTAAGTGCGAGTTTTGGTTGAGATCGGTTGTGTTTCTTGGTCATGTTATCTCTAGTGAGGGTATAGAGGTAGGTCCAAAGAAAACAAAAGCGGTTAGAAATTGTCCTAGAAATTAGGATCCAATCGATATTTAAAGTTTCTTGGGTTTGGCTGGGTGTTATAGAAGGTTTGTTAATGGGTTTTCATCCATTACTTCTCCTTTGAATACATTGAACCGAAAGAGTGTGAAGTTTGAGAGGCCGGAGGCTTGTGAGAAAAGCTTCCAATTGTTGAATGATAAGCTTACCTCTACTACGGTGTTGATATTACCGGAGGGTGCCAAGGTCTTTGTAGTGTATTGTGGCGCTTCCCGAGTAGGTTTGGATTGTGTTCTCATGCAACATTGTAAGGTGATAGCTTATTCCTCTAGAAAACTCAAGGTGCATGAGAAGAACTATAAAACTCATGATATTGAATTTAGTGGTCGTGTTATTTTCCTTGAAAATATGGAGGCACTATCTCTAAAGGGTAAATGTGGATGTCTTTACCGACCAAAAGAGTCTTCAATATGTGTTTACTATAAAGGAGTTGAATCTCCGACAAAGAAGATAGTTGGAATTGTTGAAGGACTATGACATGAATGATCTCTACCACACCGGAAAGGCCAATGTGGTTGCAGATTCTTTGAGTCGTATGACCATGGGTAGTGTGTCTCATGTGGAAGAATCTAAGAAAGACCTAGTGAGATATGTTCATAGGTTGTCTAGATTTGGTGTTCGCCTAGAGGATTCTCCAAATTGTGGTTTCATGTTCCATCATAACTCCAAATCGTCATTTGTGGTTGAGGTGAAGTCTAAACAGCCCCTTGACCCATCATTGATGGATTTTAAGAAATCGATGCTTGGTAATCTTAATGAGTCATTCTTCGAGGGGGGGGGGTACCAAAATAGGTTGTGTGTACCGGATGTTGATGATTTGAGTTATCAAATTTTGGAGGAGGCTCATGGTTTCCGATATTCTATTCAGTCGGGTGCCACAAAAATGTATCGTGACCTTATAGAGGTTTATTGGTGTGATGGTTTGAAGCGGGACATAGAGGAATTTATTGCTAAGTGTCCAAATTTCCAACAAGTAAAGTCTAAGCATCAAAAGTTGGGTGGCTTACTTCAAGAGATGTAAGTTACGACTTGGAAATGAGAACACATTAATATGGACTTTTTAATGGGTTTTCCTCAGACACGAAGTCAATATGACTCAATATGGTGACTGTGGATAGGTTAACAAAATCTGCCCACTTTATTCCTGTTAAGTCTACTTTCTCGACGGAGGATTATGGAACAATCTACATTGATGAGATAGTGAGCCTTCATTGGATACCTTTGTCCATCATTTTGGATAGAGGTTCTCAATGGACTTCTAGATTTTGGAGGTCCTTCCAAAAGGGGTTGGGTACTCAAGTAAAGTTAAGCACCGCATTTCATCCTCAAATGGATCGCCAAGCGGAGTTTACTATCCAAACCTCGGAGGATATGTTAAGAGCTTGTGTTATTGACTTAGAGGGAAGTTGGGATGAAAACTTTCCATTGATTGAGTTCTCTTATAACAATAGCTATCATTCGAGTATTTGATGGATCAATTTGAATCACTTTATATAAGGAAATGTAGATCTCCGATCGGGTGGTTTGAGGTTGGTGAGCCTTCACTATTTGGTCCGAGATAATCTTAGAGGCTATTGATAAAGTTTGGTTGATAAGGGATAGTTTTAAAACAGCTTATAGTTGGCAAAAATCCTATGCCAACAATAGGAGAGAAGACCTTGAATTTGAAAAGAGTTATAGGGTTTACTTGAAAGTCTCACTTATGAAAGGGGTGATGAGATTCAGTAAGAAGAAGTTGATTCCCTGGTATGTGGGTCCCTATGAGGTTTTTTAATGAGTCAGAAAGGTTGCCTATGAATTTTAATTACCTAGTTAGCTTTTTCTTATCCAGTATTTCTTATTTTTGTTCTTAAAAAGTGTTTAGGTGATCCGGTCTCATTCTTCTTATTGAAGGGTTGGGTGTGGATGTATACTTTCCTATAAAGAGGTTCTGATGGATATCCTTCATCGAAAATTTAAGAAGTTGACGAAGAAAGAGGTGGCATCTGTAAAAGTGTTATGGATAAACCACCTAGTTAAGGGAGCAAAATGGGAGGCCGAGGCCGACATGAAGTCCGTTTATTCTCATATTTTTCCTAATTAAGGTTAGTAGTTCCTACTAATAATTAAAATAATGACTATATATGAATTGGATTTTTCACTAATTATGTGCATATTTTGGTAAAAGTTTATGTCAAAAGGAGTTTTCATGAAAAAGGCTTTTGTGTTAACTTGCACTAATGTAAAATATATGTTTTTTTCTTCTTGAGATTTTTTGTCTTTTGATGTGGTCTTGAGAAAAATAGCATGGTAACTCTTTGGTGTCATTTTGAGCTCATGACAAGAGTTTGACAAGGTAGTTCCTCAATAAGTTATGAAAGTTAAGCTATTATGTACTGTGACTTGTGATTTGAGTGCTATATGTAATGCCATGTTTATATATTGAATGGATTTATGATATACTCCTTTGAGTTGTGAGTCATGTTAATTATATGTTTATTGGTTGCACTACTAGTATTGAGTCTATCCTTCCATACAAAATAATTTAGCGTCATTCGAGGACGAATGTTCCTAAGTGGGGATAATGTAACACTCCGAAAGTCCATGACTTGTTCTAGAGACTCACATGTTAAACTAAGGCTTCAAACACAGTTAATAGGGCTAAAATAATGTATATAAATCAATTAGGAGGTTTTAGAGTCAGACAGTCATGACGTCCAGAGATTAATGAAATACAGGTTAGTGTGGCTTGGCATGTTTCATGGGGTTTTAAGAGTCGAAATTTAATGAAAATATCGTAGGAAGGTGTTAAACATGCATTAGACTGTGTTTAGGTTCGAAACATCCGGGTACAACTCCTCAAGGACCACCCTAGGGGTCCTTGGAGTGGACCCTTCAATTTGACAGAAAAGCTGCTTTTGACAGTGTGTAATCGACTACTCAAATGACAAGCCGTCGATTTGCCAAAACTCCGTCGATATCTGCATATTTAAAAACTTTTTAATGTTCACGAAAATCCTCTAAAACGGTCTCTGAACTCATCAACGACCTGCCATCATGGGCTGTCATGGACCTACGGTCCGTAGGTCGGGGAGTTGTCGATTCGGTCTATCTTTTACTGTCAAGTTTTTTGTTAAGTAATTTAATTAGTTTGTTGGTTAATTTGTAAACTAAGGGTTAGGGGGTTTTTATCTTAGTTAATTAAGGGACTATAAAATGTCTAACCCTCATTAAACTAACCCATCACCCTCTTCATTTCCCAAACTCAAAATCCTTCTCCTTCTCTTTTTCTGTCTCCCCAAAGAAGACCATTGAAGACCAAGGTTCAAAGTGTATTAGGGATTCAAGAATTAAACTTCCTCTACATTAGTCTTAGAGGATTGTTAAGTTATGGAATCTCTTCACTCTTGCGACTCTTTTACCCAAAAGGCTCTTTCAAATTGATTCCAAAAGATGTCAAAAACATGGGTTTCTTTCCAATTTCGTGATTTGCCTTTCAATTGGTTTTGATGTTGATTTCCTTTTATTATTAATGTTATAATACAGTTTTTTATATGTTAAATATTTTAGTTCTTGATCCTTGTCTTAGTTTATGATGAATCTATCAATTTGACACTTTACCCTAACCCTAGTTATGAATTGATTATGAAGATGATTAGGGTGGTTAGAATTGGTTATGTTATTGTTCAATTCACTTTATTATGATGATGTTAAGTGAGTTATTAGATAATTATGATTAATGGAGGGGGAGATTCTTGATGAAGGCTATGGAGGCTACTTGGTAATATATTGTGATCTTGAAAGTCTTTACTTCAAATACGATGGGTTATACTTGTTGTCGATGTTCACTTTAAGTGTTGTGTATGATTAGATTAGGAAGGTGATGGTATTATTAATGTGATGAAATGTCTTGACTATGTTATTGTCTAATCATGTTGGAGGTATGAAGATACAAGGATGAATGTGATTCACTTGTGTGTCTTACTATATTAGGAATGTGATACCTTGATCTCACCAATGAAAGTTCTTTATGAAAGGAAGTTATCATGAAATACCTAATGAACTACTGATTATGATATACAATGGGTTAGTCTCCTATGACCTAATACTAAGATATGATTATTAAGAAAATCTTAAAGGCATTTCAAAAAGGAACTTTAGCTTTGCACCGAGCGAACTAGATGTGAGATGTGTCCCTTCCCAATGTGAGAAGGTAGGTTCACTATTGTACTAATGAGATTGAGATTATAATTCAATGTGTATAAAGAGGGTCTCTATTATGTCTCCTAGTTCTTGAACTATGTTTCTCCCATAGGAATACTAGCTAGTGGATCCACCTAGACTGCTACGTTCATGTTTTGGTACTTCCTTGGAAACCACATTCTTTTGTGGTAAGGTTTCATGACACCAGATTCCATGTTTAGCTCACATGGTCTATGTTTGTTAAGGAAATTGTTCCCAAATGTAAAATGAATAAAGTAATGTAAATGGACATTAACTAGGGTGACTTAAGAAGTCGTACTTAGTATGGGTAGAGATATGGGACTCTACGTATATACTGCACTAGTTGGCCTTAAGAAAAAACCTAGGAGGTTGTTCTAATGTACTTATGATACAAATATAATATTTATGAGGACTCCACATGTGATGATTTTATGTGATGTTAGTTTTACTTATGAACATGTTATTGGTCTATATTACTATCTATGATGATGACTACTCAAAATTATATGTTATATGAAGTTAGTCATTGCTTGTGGTTCTTTATTTTGTTTACTTTGTTGTGTGGGGTAATGAGAATTCATTTGACCATTACACTTGTAGGACTTGTAAAGGGGTTGTGAGTAATAGACTTGTACATGTTGTAATGTTATTAACTCTTATACATGAATGGGTTGTATAATGTTATGTTCTAGTTATTCATGCCTATATGGTATTAGTAAGATGTTGTTCATGTTGACTTGACTTCGTGGTGATGATATTCGTCATGTGTTGATTATGGACTTGTCTTAAATAAGGTTATATGGCTTGGATGAGTTCTTATTTGTGCATTACGGCTTTAATAGGCGACTTAGCATGACTTTGAATAAAATGTCCCTTTAAAGATCAAGTGTGCATATGTTTCCATACTTAGTACCAGTGGTGTACTAACCCATATTTCTATGTTTTCTACAATAATGTAGGTTCCAGCCATTGAGTTCCTAGGAGGTCGAGTGAAGAAGACTTGGAATCTTTCCTCCAACTATTGGTAGGTCCTCATGTTTGGGTAATTTACCTTTTTGACATTCTAGCTTTGAAGTTGTATTGTCATAAAGACATTCTTCATTCTTTAATCATTTGAAACATTGATGTAATGCTATAATGGCATATTGAGTTTGTATTGGCTATGTCCAACAATTGTACTCGTTTAGATGGTTTTATGTGAGATGATCTTATTAGACTACCTTATGTATATTTGTTATGTTGGTTAAACGAGAAGCCTGTGTAAGCTTCCTATGCGAGAAGCCTATGTAAGCATTTTATGCGGAGTCTATGTAATCTCCATATAAATAGTATGTGAGAGGTCTATGTAAACCTCTCGATGTATATATGTTAGAAAAGTTTTAAACCTTTTGAATTTTTCGACCTATAATATGTTATGACGAATGTTAAGGTATTGTCTAAGTCCTCTCCAAGGACGACGCCGACTACGTCTAGGGGATGCTCCCAATCGACATATTTATATATATACATTAGTTTATTTGTCTTTTAACATACATCTCATAGTTAATTGTATCTTTGTAGAAATTCAGATTTTACATCATGTTTTCAAAAAAATTATATTGCACTTGCTTTTAAATTGCTTTATATTTGAATGAGTCAATTATATAGAGTTATGTTATGTATGAGTTGAGCAGAGCCAAAGTACGAGTTCCTTCTTACTATTTTCATGCTTAATGTTTTTTAGCATTCAAACTTGCATGCTCGTACATTCAATGTACTCATGTTAATTGACCTGTATCTATAATGATATAGACGCAAGTAACAAGGATCTGCATCCAATGCACTGTTGATCAAGTTGAGTAATCCAGTGTCACGACCGGAATCTAGACGCCAGACGAGACCCGCGTCATTAACCTCTTAGAGGTCGCAGACAAGCCTACATACGTCATTCTTACTTCATCTAGGTTAATTTTAGCGGAAAATTTAAAATGTTTTGTTTCTTAACATGCTTACTAAACATTCTACTACATACGTAATTGTTCACCATCAACCATCTGACATTAAGATCATCAAATGAAAGAAACAATTTATTATAACGATAAAGATGTACTTGCCAAAATGGCACCAATACAATATCTGAACAAAAACGGGAAAAAAACATTAGTGGAACATACTCCACTAGCTCAATCCTACAATTAAGCTAGAATGTAAATGTGCAAGTATCCTCGAAAGGATGAGGGCCTACCAAGTCCGGATGAATGCTCGACGTCCGGATAACTACATTGTTGATCCTGTAGCTCTGGCGTCCACCTGTTCCTGCACCTAAAATTTTAGAGTTTTATAGGGTTAGTACACACTTGTACTAAGTATGGGTATATGCAAGCACACACCAAGGACATGCATTAGTAAGAATAGCTCTTTCCTAGCAACATGATTGTAGAAGGTCAAATCAGTGGACTTGCCAAATTGACATTAGGAAAGTGAGTGAGCTTTCCAAATTTGGATTAGGAAAGTATATGAGCTTTCCAAATTTGGATCAGGAAAGTTATGCCATGATAGTAACATGCTCATCATATTTAACATTTTGCACACAGCACACAAGAGCGTACACATAGCACATATCTTAATTCATATAACACATAAAGTTGTTCATATCATTCATTCGTATGCCATGAGACCTTGGAATCATGGACTTGACATTAAGACTTCCCAAAAATGAGGGCTCAACGTATGGGACCTCAACTAGGGAGTCTGATTTAGCAAATACAAAGCCAGCTTCATTCATTCGTACGTACTTAATTACATTTCATTCATGGGCGAGTGTAAACACCAGCTATACCTAGGATGTAGTTTAAGACTTTCATCGGGTTCGTTATGCAATGACCAAGAATGACCTAATGTCATTACTTGAATCCAACTCACCTCTTGATAATCCTATCCTAACACCTTTGGTATCATTCGTTTCATTATGTGCATCATTTGAGGTTGGCCTCATTCATTTTTTGGAACTTTAACTTTAACCGACATAAATCATCTGAGCATCATGAAATCCAGTGTCATGAAACCCCACACGGAAAAAAGGTGGAATCACCGTCCAAAATGACCCAAAACATGCTAGCGTACATGAGGATTGAACCCCGCCAGATCCCTATATTGGCAGTATAGGTTGAAAGACTAGGAGATATAAGGAGACACATACCCGGCATGCCGGACAGTCTCATCTTATGAGGGTTACGTGAACCTCCGCCCTTCTCGAGAAAAGGCATCACCGCTTATTGCTAGTCTATCGGTGCTCAATATAAAGTTCCATTACATTAAACTCATACATCATTGAAGTTGGCTTCTAGTATGAGGACATCATAGTTCAATAGATGTTTTCTCATCTCATCATTAGTATTAAGTGTGGTAATCTCAATACTTTCATTAGAGTTTTCATAGAGGCTGGTCTCTTCATTAACTTTACACTCTAATAGGTGAGTATGTTTTGGTAACATTTACTTAGGCTCATTTGAGATTGCTCTCATCTTTTACATTAGCCTCATATAATGTTGTCACCACATTCATCAACATTAGCACATTTGCTCTTCATAATTACTCACCCCTTTTTACGTGAATGTTCATATCATCATATGTCAATGCATTTGGCCATTTGTGTGTTTCACACTCTTACTTAACCCTTCTAGGGTTTCATCATTTCATTACATAATAATCATTTCATCGTATGCCAATGCACTTGGCCATTTAGTGTGTTTTACACTCGTACTTAACCCTTCTAGGGTTACATCATTTCATTACATACATCTTAGGTTCACTTATTTTTAAACGTATTCTAGACTTATGGGTCTATACATACAAGCTATGAGGCTTCATTCATAGTTCGTTGAATTTATTCATATATTTCTAAGATTATGTAGTACAAGACTTATGCATCTTGTATGTATTCCAAGATCTCGATTTCGATCTAAGTAGGCAGCATTATTCGTGAAGATTTAATTCACGTATGACTTATGCCTTTATACGGAATTTGGGCAAGGGAACCCAATTTCGAATCCCTTAGACAACACTTACATTTTTTTCATTTATTGTATTTTGATCCACATGACATTGGGATCCTAGATCAAGCCCCAATAACAACGTTTCCTCGTTATTTTTCTCCTTTGAATTACCTCTTACTTGGAAGAGGGGTTGTGGGATCAAACCCCCACGGCCCCTTTTATTTTATTTTTATCTATTTCTCCTTGTCTATTACGAGTTGACTATGAGGTTGTTTGATTAAACCTCCACAGCCTCTCATTATTTTTCTATTATTCTCCTCCTTAAATCTACCTATGAGGTTGTGGGTTCATTCCCACACGCCTCCCCCTTTATTTTTCTTTTATTAACCTCCTTAATCTGCCTAAGAGGTTGTGGGTTTGATTCCCACAAGCCTCCCCCTTTATTTTACTTTTATTCACCTCCTTAAATCTGATTGAGAGGTGGTGGGTTCGAATCCCACTCCTCTCATTTCTTATTTTTTTCTTTTAAGTTACATTTTCCAGCCAATACCATGGTTCGAATCCCGTTCACCACATTTCTTTTTACTTCTTTGTTTTCATGGTTTTTAACATGGTGAGTTCACGGGTTCAATACTCCATGACCTCACTTGTTTTTAATTCATATTTTTTCAACATTTTGAACCCTCTTTGCTGACCGAAATTCATCACTAGAAGCTGGAAATGTTCTTTTAATTTTTTAGCATCCTTTCATCAAGTTACACCTTAATTCTTAGGGGAATTTCGTAGTGCATTTAGAACGTTTTAGGTGCATTTTCATGGATTCGTTTAGACAAGAGATTATCCCTCAAATCAGCCACATTTAAACTCATATGAACATCACATTTAAATCAACATGTGTACATGAAATATAAAGAACTGTCATGCCATTTCAAGTCCTAAACCATGAACAATAGCCACGACAACACACACATACACACGTAGTTACATTGTCGGAAACATCAACATAAGTCACATAATTCCAAACATACATATAAAAACATAATCATCACGAAAACACGTTTCATCCCTAGTTTTCTACCAGCAAACATAACCAACCTATGATTCAGTGGGAGCTACTGATAGGGACATGCAACGGGGAACAATCCTAGTTTTTGGAATAGATTCGTCTGAACCTTAGGGGTCTCTTGGGAAAGGGACTAAAAGACAAGAGAATCAATACCTTTTTTACATTCAAACCTCGCCTTGCTTTCCAAATAAATCCTCCAAACACACGTCCAACACCAAAAGTTCAACACTAAACTCGACGGAAAACCTTCTCTTTGCCTACTTGATTGATTAACGTCTGTTTTTCTTATATTTTCGTGTGAGTTCTTAAAGGGTGAAGAAATTTGGTTTACCTACTATTTTTGGAGTTATTTTGGCAGAGGAAACGTGAATGAGAGTGATAGACACGTGAGAGAGAGACGAGCGTGGGAGTGAAGAGTTTTCTTAGGCTTAGGAGTCTAGTTTAGGACTTAGTCAAATAAGGTTTTATTTAATTATTACGAATCTGATTTACTTTTATTTTAAGTCAGCTAATAACTAATAAATATAAATTAATTACATTAATTTACAAACTTAAATTAAAACCAATTTAATTCATTGCTTCCACCTAGGTTCGAACCCGGGTGGAGCAAGACTTCACTTCTAGAGCCCAAACTCGGCCCTCTCTCCCAAAAATGCCCCTCCACCTTATTAACTAAATAATTAATTATATATTTAGGATAATTATGATACTACCCTTAGCCTGGAAAAAGGCCATTTTGACCCTAGACCCTCCAAACCTAAGATTTCATCTTTTTAAGTCCGGTAAAGACTCCTTCGAGTAAATCATCGTAATGGAGAGCCTTACATGGTTGGAACCAACCTTTCCTAGCTCAAATAACTCCCAAAGTTAGTTGGCTTGTATGTATCAAGGGTTCTGAGGTTTGAATCTACGTGCATCAATTCATGTGAACCGGGTCTAATCGTTGGCATTCTAGACACATTAAGGATTACTTAGAATATCCATTTTTAGGGTTGTTACATCCATAGTAAGTTGGTGAGCCTCTTTTCATTTTAGAGGACATCTTTTATTACTTTCTAGTTAGTTGATTAAGATGTTGTGAGCTTTGTACCAATATCCATCTCAGTCATATTAGATGCTTTATAGACACTAAGTAGTTCAATAGACTTTGTGTTATAATTCTTATGTTAAATATTTGAGTTGTCATATTGGCCAAGTTGAATGATTAAATAGTTAAATAATTCCTAGTTATCTTATTATTCTATTTAGTTTAGTTCTTTGATCATTAAGTTATTGATTGTTGCCTTCCGCTAATTTAAGAAACCCATGCCAAGGTTCTGCTCGAGGCCAACAATGATGATTACGCCCAGGGTGTAGGCTCAGGGCGTGAGAGTAAATCTCTGCTTACTATTTAATGTATGATATAAATAGTATAGGTTATGTGTATACCTTTGTGCACCAAGTGACTTTTGTGGGAAATCACAATAATTTAACGTAATTGAGGTAGTACTTAAAAAGAGATTTTGATGACTTGTCAAGGTTTCCAGAATTGTCTTCTTGAATAGAATTGCTTTAACAACAAGGATATCCGATAAAATTGAACAATATTGTGGGTGTATACTATATTTGATCTTTTGTAAGTATGAAATTGATGAACTTTGGTGAATTAGGATTAAACCATAATAACGAACCCTAATGAAGAACTGGGACTGAGTTTGGTATATTTGTACGTTAGGAATTGAGGAGTACTTCGTAGGTGATGGTTGTGATTCTATTATTATGTGATGTTGTTGTTCTATCTTCATTATTATATATGTATATGTATGAATGTTTTCATACTGATCACGCTTGTTGTAAATGAGATAGATGAATGATGATTATTGTGAAATCATGATGTAAATATATGATCTTGATGATGTACTTATGATTGTGATTGCGGTTATGCGATTGGTATCAGATTACCACGTTCCAACATAACTAACTTAGATCGGTTCCCATGTTCCGGCATAAATATTGGATCGATTGGCACATTTCGCCATAAATATAAAATTTGTTGCCATGTTCTGCCATAAACATAAGATTAGATGTCACGTTCCACCATACTAACAATGGAACCAGTTGCCACATTCTGGTAAAAATATGGAATAAGTTGACACATTTAAACATAAACATGCCATCGGCATCCACGTTCCAGCACACTAACAATGGGATCAAACTGCCACATTCCGACAAGCTAATTGTTTGGGCTTGGGTTCCGTGAGAGAACTATTGAATTATATTGTGTATCTAATTATGATGATTGCGTTTATATTTATTGATAAGTGATATTGGAAGATGGTATGTTGCTCCATAATTGATACACAATGAATTCGTGATAAATGTGTGTGAGGAGCCTGTTGTCATTATAGTATATACTTGAAGTACGCTTGTAAAAATAGTATGGCTTCGGTGGAAGAAGTCATGGTTTTGAACTCAGCTTATAATGACTTATAGTTGGTTTGTTGTGTATGTTAAATGGATTCTACTTGGAGAAGTACAGATGGGGATTAGTATAACTAAAATGAGTCTAATAATTTAAGTGAAAATGATGGGGTATTATGACAAGGTAAGGATATGACGTGAGCGATTAGTTAAATTAGCAGTGAGGTTACTTGGTTGTTGACTATTTGTTTAGAATGGCTAAACCTTAACCTAGAATTTGGTAAGAGGGTGGGAAACAACGAGTTAGTAGTTAGAATGGCAGTGTGAGTGGAGAAGCGAGTGGTTTATTTCAGGATTCTTACTAGTTCGTTTCTTATATTATGTGGTGGGTGTCGAGTTGATCAATAATGCATACCAGTACGTGTATTTGTACTAATACTACTGTTGCTATGTCTTTTGACATAGTTTGGTTGCAAGATTTTGTAATGTTTCCTTAGGTGAAGACAAGAATCTCTAGCAACTCTTACTTTTCCTTCTGCTTAGTGGAAGTTCTGTCATGCATTTTATGGTCCATTGTATCCTTAGTAGCTCTTGTGCTTTTATAAATTGGATCCTTGGGGTTGTTAATTTATTTACAAGTCTTAATAATTCGTTGAAAATCATTCTATTTTTAAAGATTTTTCATCTCTATTATTTCTATCTCTCGTTAATTTCCACATGTTTTAACCTTTGTGGTATGAGTGTTCTCCTACTTAGGTGTTAGACTGGGTGCCCGCACGACCAGGTGGGTTGGGTCGTGATAAATTCGTATCAGAGCCTAGGTTTGTGGTCTCCCACTACAAGAGAAAAATGTGAACTACGCTCTTGTGGATTGTTGTGTTGACGACCACATCTAATCTTCACAAAGCTAGAAGCATTCTAGGAAGTCATTTCACTCATTCTCTCCTTCGTGCGAAGTGTTGCTATGGTATGAGTTGAGACAAATTGGTATCTCAGTGAAGTATAGTGTACATAGTGATTTCGAATGAAGGGATACAAGAAAAAGTTAATTGGAACTGAGAAGGTTCCAATTGGTATATGGTCTTAAGGGTCGTACGAGGCATAGATGACCAGTAAATGTCATCTATGGGACCTCTGGCACCTCGTACTCAACTTTGGGACCTCTGGCACCTCTAGTACCTCATTAATAGCAGTGGAGTTAAAAGGAATTTCTACTCCCCAAATGCGAATGGCTAGATAAGGTCCTTCCTTGCATAAAACTCCGTTACCCAAGTAGATCGTACATTTAGGGGAGTCTCAGTCAGCGGTAGCCAACAAAACTAGACTAGGCAAGCATAAAAGGCAGGAGACTTATCTTCCACCTTATGTAACACAAACTCCATCTCGAAGCAGAATCCTACGTTGCGGTAGTCGTGATGTTTCCCTTGTCGAGGAAATAACTTTTTTTATTTTTCTTATTCAAAGACATTGTAATAGACTTAGATATTTCTATATTGTTGATGTATGGGCTGTGACCCAAGATATTCGTGTGTCTACTATGGCGACAATGAGACTTAGTATTCCTTATGTTTTCTATAAAAGAGATTTATAGATGGTGTTGCTGAAAAGTTTTAATTTCGCACTACTTTGATACATGTTTATGCAATGAAATATGTTTAAGAGCTTTAATGATACCTCTGAGAGTTCTAATATGGCGTGTGGCGACTCAAGAGTGATCTAACTTCTAGGGTGTACTTGTGGGTCGTTACAAACTTTGTATCGTAGCATAAGTTTTGAGAGTATTCATTAGGATTCAAAAGTCTCGTAAATGCCACGTCTAGTAGAGTCTTGTTCATTTGTGAGAGTAGTGACACATCCATGAGAGAGTGGCTATAGGATGATAGACTTTCCCCTCTTATCTACACTTGTGTCGTTCCCTAAAGTTAAAAAGTTATGAGTGTCCATTATTAATCCTTTTCCTTGTGTTTATATGATATGAATATAAGGAAGACGATGGCAAGGAGAGTTGATATGGAAATGGTTGAGGGAGTTCCTCCCCGAGGTGAACAAGTTCCTCACAGTGGACAAGCTCCACAAGGTGTTGAAGTTTCTCAAGGTGAGCAAGTTCCTATTGTGGGTCAAGGGAATGAGGTTCCGGTGGTTCCCCCAGACATGACAAATAGGAAGACTATAGAGACTCTTCTTATCCTAGCCTGAGACTTGACGACTCAAGTGATTAGAGACATAGGGCCTAGGGTGAATGCTTTTGAGAGTACTATGACCTTTAGATTGAGGGACTTTGTGAGGATGAATCCTCATATCTTCCTTGTCTCTAACGTGGGAGAATATCCCTAAGCCTTTTTAGATGAGGTGTATAAGATAGTCTATGCTATGGGAGTGACTTCTAGAGATAAGGCCGAGTTATCTTCTTACCGATTGAAAGATGTTGCTCAAGTGTGTTTCAGTCAATGAAATGATAGTAAGCCGGTTTAATCGGATCCCTTAGAGTGGGAGGAGTTTAAGGAAACATTCTTAGGAAGATACTTTCCCGTGAAAAGAGGGATGTTAAGATTGAGGAATTCATAAACCTTAGGCAAGGTAACATGATTGTTGAGGAGTTTTCCTTGAAGTTTACCCTATTTTCTAAGTATGATACATCCTTGGTGTCCAGCCCTAGGAATGAGATGAGTAGGTTTTTGACGGGAGTATCAGATATTGTGAAGGAAAAGTGTCGTACAACTATGCTCCATGGTGATATGAATCAATCTAGGCTTATGGTGTATGCTCAATCTATTGAAGAGTCTAAGCTTGGGAGTATAAGTAGAGATGCTAAGAGGGGGAAAATTGAGAGCGAGATAAACTTAATTTTAAGAAGAGGGCTACAAATCAATATGGTTCTATTGCTCCTAAGACCAACTATGAGAGAGGTGGTGGTTCTCAAGGTGTTAAGCCTACTTGTGCTACTTGTGGGAAGAAGCACTTTGAGAAGTATCTAGCATGTACCGATGGCTTCTTTGGTTGTGGTAAGGATGATCACAAGGTAAGACATTTTCCTACTATTGCATCTAGAGGAAGAGAAGCCAAGCAAGTTCCTCCAAGTATTGCGTATGGTGATGTTCCAAGGAAGAATCGTTTCTATTCTCTCCGAGCTTACGGAACAAAGTCGGATGAGGATGCCGGTAAGTCATAGTTTTCTCTCTTTAGTTGTTATGGGTTCCTTAAAAGTAGGGGAGTATGATGAGAAGTTTGGTTGTAGATTGTTATCTCTTCTCTTTTATTCAATTCAATCATGAGAGTTAGAATGTCATAACATCATGTTGCATGTTTTTAGGAGTCTTGTTGAAAACGAATTTCATTGATCTCCTTGCATTATGCGTTTCATGAACTCATGTTTATGAAGTAAAATGAGTTTATATGATATTGTCTCTCATATTGTCATGCCTCCATCATAAATTTCTTAAAAATTGCATTAGTGTGTTAGTAACCATACTTCACTGTAAAGAATTTCATAGTTCACTGTAAGGAACTTGAGAATTTGGCTAAATTGTGCTTTCATAAAAAAAAAATATTTATAATGTTATAAATATTATTAATATGAGCATGAAAATATGTGGGTAATGAATCTTCTCTTATATGATGTGTAAAGGTTGAGTCTTAATGCATGATGAGTATTAGAGGTTGTGCCTATTTCTTGTTGTGTTTTGAGTCTCTTGTAATGTGGAGTTGATGTTCCTCCTATCTATATCTATAATATGTTGTGTGGTATGGTTATGAGCTTCTATTCTTTATTCCTTATCTCTTGATAGTGTTTAATGTGTAGCGAGTATCATTCGAAGACGAATGTTGTCCAAGTGGGGGAGAATGTAACATCCCTAAACATGAACTAGGTAAAGCTAAAGCCTAACATGTATGTCAAGAGGTTTTAAAGTCTTGAAATGGTTAATAATAGTGTTTACAGGTAGGGTGTAAGGTTTGTACGATGTTTGTGAAAAGTTTTAATTACGCACTACTTCTCATACATGTTTATGCAATGAATGATGTCTAAGGGATTGTATGAGACCTCCGAGAGGTCAAATACGCCGTGTGGCAACTTAAGAGTGCTCTTACTTCTTGGGTGTTCTTGTGGATCGTTATAGCTGCAGAAAGATTGAGGAGATTGTAATTACAGAAATCCTATTTTCTCATTCTTCTTAAAATCCCTAGGATAATCGTAAATTACCCTAAAACCTCAAAAAAAATGTTATAAGCTTGGGAAGGAATAAGAAGGAGATTTCTATCATGAGGGTGGTTAAATCTTGCTAATTCTTGTCCAAACCACCGACTCAAATATGGAAAAGCTTGAACCAAAGTCACAAACCCAGTAAAATCGCTTTGCGTCTCGGTAGGGGCTAAGTTTCATGAATTGAGTAGTCGTAAATTTGTGCTTACATGTAATGTGTACAATCAAAAATGTGGGTTATGTGTAGATCTTCATGCATAGAGTCGATTCCGTAGGAAATTGCTCTAGTTAAACGTAATTGGGTTAGTGCTTAACACGAGATTTCGGTAACTTGTCAAGGTTTTAAGAATTTCCTCCTTGAATAGAATTGCTTCAACAACAAGGATATCTGATAAAGTGGAATATGATTATGGGTGTATGCCATATTCAAACTATTGAAGTTATGAAATTGATGAACTTTGGTGGATTAGGATTATACCCTAATAAAGAACTAGGATTGAGCTAGTATATTTCTATGTTAGGAATTGAGGAGCAATTCGTAGTGATGGTTGTGATTATGTGATGTTTTTTTTTTCGTTCTTCATTATGATACTTCTATATGCATGAATATTGCAATATTGATTACGCTTGTTGTAAATATGATAAATGGATGATGATTGCTATGAAATCATGATGTAAATGTATGATCTTGATGATGTACTTGTAATTGTGATTGTGATTTGTGATTTGTGATTCAGATCAGATTGCCACGTTCCAGCAAAACTAACTTGGATGGGTTGCCACGTTTCAACATAAATATGGAAATTGTTTCCACGTTTCCGGCATAAACATGGGATCGATCGACACGTGCCACCACACTAACAATGGGATTGGTTGCCATATTTCAACATAAATATGGCATTGGTTGTCACGTTCCATAATAAACATAGAATCAATTGCCACATTTTCGGCAAAATAACAATGGAATTGGACTGCCACGTTCTAGCAAGCTAATTGTTCGGTCTTAGGTTCCATGAAAGAACTATTGAATTATGTTGTGTTTCTAATCATGAGGATTGTATTTATATTTATTGATAAGTGATATTGGAAAACGGTATGTTGCTCCATAATTCATAATCGATGAATTCATGATAAGTGTGTGTGAGGTGCTTGTTGTCATCATAGTATATTCTTGAAGTACGCTTGTACAAATTGTGTGGCATTGGTCATACTCAGGTTATAACGAACTGTAGTTTGTCTGTCGTGAGGAGGAAATGGTGAGAGTAGCGATAGTCCATCCGATAAAATATATTAGGTGGATTCTACTTGGAGACGTGCAGATGGGGATTAGTATGACGAAAGTTAGTCTAATGATTTTATGTGACAATGGTGGGTTATTATTACAAGGCAAGGATATGATGTGAGTAATTAGTTAAATTGATAGTGAGATTAATTGGGGGTTGACTATGTGTTTACAATGGTTAAGCCCTGATCTACAATTTGATAAATGGTTGGTGAATATTGAGTCACTAGTTAGAATGACAGTGTGATTGGGGAGGGGGGGTAATGCAACAAAAGGGTTAGGTGGAGAAGCGAAAGGTTTATTTCATTATTCTTACTGCTCCCTCCGTTTCAAAAAGGACGGCCTAGTTTGACTTGGACGGAGTTTAAGAAAAGAAATAAGGCTTTCTAAACTTGTGGTTCTAAATTATATTTATGTCAAATGTACCAAATACAATTTAATATTGTGGTGTTAAACATGTCACGTGGAAAGTTAAAGTTAAAGTGTTGCCAAAAAAGTAAAGGTGTCATTCTCTTTTAAACAAACTAAAAAGGAAATAGGGAAATTCTTTTTGAAACAGAGGGAGTACTTGGTTTCTTATATTATGTGGTAGGTGTCGGGTTAACCTGTGATGCTTACCAGTACATGTGTTTGTAGTGATACTACTCTTGCTATGTCTTTTGACATAGTCTTGTTGAAGGATTTATTGATGTTTCCTTAGGTGAAGACAAAGAAACTCCAGAAACTTCTAGTTAATTGTTCTTCCACTTGGTGGGAGTTTCATCAAGTATTTTATCGTCCATTGTATCCTCAGTAGCTCTTGTGCCTGTTTAGACTAGATCCTTGGGGTTATTAACTATTTACAAGTCTAGTTTGTTGAAAAACATTCTAACTATAGAGATCTTTTTAAATCTATTATATATGTGTTTCATTAATTTTCTGCATGTTTAACCTTTGGGGTATGAGGGTTCTCTTTCTAAGGTGTTAGAGTAGGTGCCCGCACAACCCCGTGGGTTGGGTCGTGACACTTTTGGCAAGAACATTATGGTATCCAACTATTTAATGGGATTTATCCTCTCATGATAAACAAGACATATGAATGATAAGAATACTATTTTGATGCTTAATTTTCTCTTTTGTTTCAATGGCTTCTTTAAGAACGGGGTTTAGTTCACTTTAGGAACTTTTCATCAAGTGAGTTTTTCTTTCAAATGTTATTTTATATAGGTTAATCATATATAACTAAAGGATTCCGTCATTATAGATATTTCAACGAGGGAAAAATCGGAGCCTGAAAAACTTTTTCGTAGTATTAGAATTTTCCCACCCTTGTCCATATTTGGAAGATATCGGCGTCATCAAAGTGTAGGGAAATATGGTAGCAATCGGGTAGAATTAAATATGAATTAGATTTCATGATTAGTTAGATAACTCATTAATGAATCTGTAGTACTTTACGAAATAGAATTTGGGTAAATAGATATCCGGGAATCGATCTTAGAGTTAAGGATATCTTCTGAGCGTAGTGAGTTAAGATGTGCTAAAAAAAGGGAGAATCAAAATTTTCTCAAAAGTTTCTGCCTCGAATCCTGCCGCTTCAGCAATATTTATACAATATACACCTCTATAGCGAACAAGGCAGGAATGAAATTGTAAGATTTTTTGGGATTTTTCCAACAAGAGTTGAGCTCACTGCTTCAAAAGGTTTCGTTGCAGTGGTGCCGCTAAAGCGGGAAGGGTACCGCTTTAGCGCGATCGCGAATAAATTCATAACTAAAACCCCAAAACGACATTATTTGGCACTTTTCAACTTTTAGAGATAAGACACGATCCCTAGGATCTTCCAACTAGTTTTTCACCATTCTTGAAACTAATTGTAAGCTTCTCACTCCCCAAATTCACTTTTCGATCATTAGAACATAATAGAATGGATGAATGTTGATGGGAAAGGGTTTCTTGACAGATTCTATTGTGTAACTAACCTTAATTTGACTATTTGGGATCATGGGTTTGATATAGGGTTCATAGAATTGTTCGTATTCTGGGTAATTAGAGATTGTTTGTTGATTCTCATGTTATTGTGATTATTTGTAGACTAAGAACAAGCGGAACGAATCTGAAAAGGGAAGGATCAAATTTCTTATGGTTTTAAACTTGTTTCAAGGTAGGTGATGGTTTTGATTTCATGATTGTGTGGTGTATGCATGTTCTTGCTTAATGATAATACTTGCATGTATATGAATGGTGCAAGATTTATCACACTTGTTGTAATAGTGATAGACAAAAGAGGTAGTCATGAAATCATAATGTAAATATACGATCTTGATGATGTACTTGTGATTGTGATTGTGATGTATGGTTGAGGATCAGATTGCCACGTTCCGGCAAGCTAACTTTGGATCAAACTATCACGTTCTGGAATAACATTGGATTGGATTGCCATGTTCCGGCATACTTGGGATCAGCTTGCCATGTTTTGAAAAACTAATTGTTTGGGTTTAGGTTTCGTAAGAGGACCAATGTTGTGTTAAGCATGTTAAATGTGTTGTCGAATCGTCATATTGATAATGTTGTTTGTATTGATATATATGCATGTGATTATTATGTTGGTCAACTTAATTATATTGCACTAGTGAGATAATCACGTGATCTTAACAATACATGGTATTTGTGTATTGATTCTATACTTGCTCTTATTTTTGTTGAGTACAAGGCATCTTTAAGCGGCTATTAACAAACCTCACTTAGGAGATTGGAGAATATCGCATCGACTTCAAGGGTGACCTACTTCTTCCGGGGAACCATTAATTTCTCTTTCGTCCATGTCCACCAATTTCGAACTTTGACCTCTATGTTTAGTTAGTTGAATAGTTCATTAGAAATTCCTTGTTTAGAGTTGGTTATCGGAATTTTGGTACATTCACTTTCTGGTCCTAGGTTTATCTTCCGCAGATGTTAGTTATTACATCTTTGTTTAGTAATGGAAATTCGTTTTTTAGTTATTTAACTTGCTTCCGTAACTTTAATATCTTAGTTTTAGAATAATTGTTTTAGTTGGATTGTAATAGTGGTTCTCCAACCGGTTTGTAAGTGTGCTTGTCAATCAGGACGGATTTTTGGTCGTTACCTCTTATTTACTTCATATGTTCATGGATTTTTTATTGTCCATACCATTTTTAGAAAATTCTAGACACATGAGGCACTTAACAAGTAAGTTTCTTTTTTATTTTCTTTCCTCGTCCTGCTCATAACTAATAATAACATCCATTAATAGTGCATCAATATTTTATTTTTATGTATATATTATTAAATATAATTTATCTTATTTTTACATTCACTAAACACATATTTTGTATGAATGGTTAAACTATTTCTATGTCAAATTGAATATATTTTACATTCATCAAGAATTTTTCTTATATTGCTTCTATTTTTTAAAGAGATTTAAAGGAAATAGAAAATAAGATAAGTACGCTTCAATATTCATCACGTTGCATGAAATACACAATGTTGATTGAAAAGAGGAGTATATCTACTTGCTTAACCTTTTATGAAGAAAAACTATCAAGGAGGTTGACGAACAGGTTGAAGAGGTTAGTTTTCATCTCATCATATATATTAAATTTAACATTGTGTATACCATATATCTTATATGTATAAATAAATTTTCTTTGTCTTTTTTTTTCTTTGCAGAACGAAGAGTTAGTAAATACTATCGAGTACACAAAATAATGATTGATGAAGAGTAAAGTTGCCCTAGAAGCTTTCAATGGTATTTCAATGTTATCACCTTAGTGTTAAATTCAAAAAAAAAATAGTTATAGTTTCTTACTCTCTTTGGAAGGATTAATTTTTCTTATGAATTGCCTAAAATTATAGATCTTGATATTCTACTGCTATTTAATTAATACTAATTTCCAACTTAAATTGTTATCATGATTATTCTATTTTTTTGGTTGAATCTACTGTAATATTTCAAGTAACACTACCATACTTAAGTTTCAGTAGATCATAAATATACTTATCACATTATATACTTACCACATTGTATACTACAAATAACACTACAACACTTATGGTTCCAAATATATCATGGCTTAAATATAATCACATTGTACACTACAAGTAACACTACCACACTTAATGTTCCAAATAGATCATAGCTTAAATATACTAACCACATTGTATACAATAAATAACACTACCACACTTCGGGCAACTCGTCCATGTCTGCAGGATACATAACGGTGTCTATGAATTTCTCGTAAGGTTCCAAATAGATCATAACTTAAATAAACTAACAATATCTATACTACATATACACACCTCACGAAATTGAGCATAAAATATTTCACCGTGCACATTTTATCACAAGTAGTTTGCCCTCTCATGGGACCCCAATTCAAATTGTTAGTATGCAACCAATCCTAGTTAGAGTGCTGGAATGTGGCAGCCGATCCTCGTTAGTATGTCGGAATGTTGTTTTCCAATCCAAGTTAGAGTGCCGAACGTGGCAGCCGATTTGAATCACACATCACAATAATACATCAACATCATACATTCAAGTCATGATTTCATCATATCGATATTCACATATCTTTTTTCAACATCTAAGACCATTGTTGCAACATGCATACATATACAAGTATCACAACAAAGCAAAACATGTGTATATCACACCATCACAGACATCACCTAGTCACATACTTAATTACATATGGTTCCCTCTATTTCTCCTTACAGTATTATACAAGTCCAAATGCTAGTTCTTCATCACATAGTTCTGTTACCCTGACTAATTGTAGCCAAGAACACGAATAAGAACCTCGACCAATTTACTATCTCAACACAACACTAATCCCATAAGCATTGAATTATAGCAACTTTCCACCGAATTTACTCGTTGCACGAAGGTCTGAACATACCTCATACTGTTAAATACATATATAATATGGTAAGCATGTATTTATAACTACTCAACATAAAAACCCAATCTACCTGAGCGCCAAGCCGGAGTTTTGATTTTGTTTCTTGTTTTTCCCGATTTGCTATGGTGAATTTGGTCAAGATTTTGCGAGCTTCAGCAAGTCATCCCCATGCTAGAAAACTCCCTCTCCTTCCTTTCCCAACTTAAAATATTTTTTTATAGGGAATCTAGGGTAATTTACAACTTATTAGGATATTTAAAAAGATGAAAAAATAAGGATTTCTCGTAAACTCAGATTCTGCCTCGCTGATCCCGCTACAGTGGTAGTGCACCAATGGCACATGTCCCGCTGTAGCGGGATAATGAGCAGAAATTTTGCGAATTTTGCTCTTCTCCAATAACGACGATTCGGGTCGTTACAATATATTGGTTTTTTATGGATTTTTAAAAACATATTTTCCATTGTTTTGATTGAAATCTTCCTCCAAAATCTACCTAAAGCTGTTATGTGTGTTTTCTGATATAATAATGCTCCATAAAAATAAAAATAAAAATTATTTAATGTAATATAGAGCCTTAATTATTATTTTGGTGTGATGGTTTTCGTTAAATATTTAGGTATTTGTGGCTCTTAAAGTTCATTAAAAAGTGTCCAATTTCATAAGAGTTTAATTCTTATCCACCCAAGAAAATTACACAATCACCTCCTTTTTAGAAATATTTATTTTCCTATTAATATATGCACATATTGTTAATATTTAAATAAAAATAATTAAAAGAGTATTATATGATAACTTGGACTCTTAATTAATTATACAATTTTGTTTAGGATTCTTACTTGGTTTACCAAAAATAAAAAAAGATTCTTTCACACTTTCTTCTCATTATTTTACGCTCCTTCTCTCCCACGACTCAAGCAACTCAACACCGGAAGCAATTTGAGACAATCAATGAAAACTTATTAGAAATACTTATTTCTCTTATTTAAATTCAACTTATATATTTTCACATCTAATGATAAATGGTTTTTCGTCTTTTTTATAAACACATTTTACAGATCTTTTAACGACACTCTATCGATGATTCTCTTAATGCATTTTACTGTATATTTACAAATTCGGATGTTCAGTCTTTTAGCGACATACTCCACTTTCCAAATCTTGAAAATGTTAGTATCAGAGGTAAGAAGTAAGAGTTAATGTCTTCATGCCTCATGAATTATTCTGATACTGATGAAGATTCGGAAATATTATAATCGATCTAGTACCTAACATGGAAAATCAACTACTAACCCAAAATTAAACCAACATGTAATTTCTTAAACCAGGACATCAAATAAATATTAAGAAAATAATTTTAAAAGCAACTAAGGAACTGAATAAACTCAATTAATAGTCAAAACGTTCATGCAGAATAAAGTCTTAAGAATTGAAAGTGCTAGTACCAAAACTCTAATATAATCAATAATGGGGATGCAATACTAAAAACTTAGAAAACAAATCTATAGTCGAATGTAAGAATAGACAGAAATTATAGAAGAATCAGTGACAACTTGAAAGAGTATCTCACCCTTGGATTTAATGTCAAATATCTCTTCAGTAAGGTCTCCTCTCAGCTAGAAGATGTCTTGCACTTAACAAGAAAAGAACATGTACAATATCAATACACAAATCACTAGTAGGATTATACGGTCAGTCAAAGATATAAGTGTAACAATTTACTACATTAAAGTAAGTAAAGTCAATATAAATAACTACAATCTTTAAGCCCTACGGGTTCCTTATTGTCTCGGCTACAAGAATACTTTCAGCAAACCGAGGCACCTAGTCCAGATTCCTTCCCAGGTTGACCTAAACTAAAAATTTTGAGTCACTATCTATAAAGCTTTCAACCCATTTCACCATTGATGGGGATGGATCATTTCAGTGTTATTTCACTTAACTAAAGTGGGACAATTAAGTAGGTGGGGTCATATGCTAAATGGTAGAGTTCATCGCCACTCAGACTTTTCAACTTTAAATTTTCTTTCAGGTTCCTGTTACATTCAACGACAGCAATGACCATCGCCGAATAACTTTGACGATACGCCAACTTTTCCCTGATATTTCCAAACTGAGATGAACTTGAGGGTTAAGAACTGTTACCTTCGGCTATGTTCCGAGTCAACTAGGCTGACGCTCACTATCGACTTTGCATATTTCTTTAAGTTCTTTGGCTACTTTTGATCTCTTTTGTATCCATGCTTACAGTATCATCACTGAAATACAAATACATTTGAACAGAATAAGTTGTAAATGGACATTGAGAACATTACTTTTGGTATACTAGAAGCTTAAAATGAGCCTAAAATTGTCTACTCATCAGAGATCTTCATATTTTTTAAATACTTTCATTTTTTTAACGACACTAAATTTTTCTCTATACTTTTACCCTATCACTCCATTCTAATGTATCCCTTAACTTCGCAAAAGTGTCATGTCTGAGTTATTTGTGTAACGGTAAGAGTATATGTGAGTGACTTTTGCAACAAGGGATATATTAACTATAAATAATAAAGTTGAGGGTTATATCCTATCCTTTTCCTTTAATTGTTAATGTGACAAATAAAAATAAAGAAACGTGAATGGAAAAAGAAAAAAAATAATTTAAGATTGTTGTTTTGAGGCTACATTGTAAGTCATTTTGTCTGTATTTGCAAAAAACGAAAAGGGGGAGGGGAATCTATGATAAATTTTATATGAAGATGAGTGTAGAAATAAATTTGATCATTAAGATATTAAAATCAAGTTATTCATTGAATTAAAGAAGTTAGAAAAAAAAACTCATAGTTGAGAAAGATCAAATGTACCTCTTAACTTTGGGAAATAATCTAATATACCTCTTACATTTTCAAACGGATCAAATATACCTATATAGATTCTATTTTTAATAATATATCGAAAACATAAAATAAATTTAATTAATTTTCACTTCCATTAGAAATATAAGATATGTTTGAGCTATTTATGTAATAATAGGAGTGTATATGAGTCACTTTTGTAACAAATGATATATCAACTCTAAATTTTGAATTTTAAAGGTACACCATGCCATTTTTCCTTAATTCTTTAGGGGTCAAGTCTAGTCTATCCTCTTTTGATCGAGTTTGGTAGATATTAGATTAAATATTTAAAAGATGGTTTAAAAAATAGTGATGTTACTTGTCACGACCCAAAACGAGCCGCGAGTGGCACCCACATTTATCCTCCTATGTGAGCGAACCAACCAATCTAATCCCAATTTCTTACCAATATTTCAACCATAATAAACAGAATATAATGCGGAAGACTTAAAACTCATTAATATAACCAATAAATAACTTCTAAAATTTAATACTTATTATTCCCAAAATCTTGAAGTCATCACCACAAGAACATCTATCCTCAAATTACTAAATCTAAGAGTATCTAAGAAGCTAAAATAAATGAACGGCTAGTCCATGCCAGAACTTCAAGGCATCAAGACGTGAATGAGAGAGAATCCAGTCCGAGCTAGGGACAATAGCTCACCCTGAAATCTGACGTGATGAAGACTGGCTAGAGTTGAGGACGAGTTGAAGACGATGGCACGTTTGATGCACTCCACAAATAACAAAGAAAAACAAATACAAGTAGGGGTCAGTACAAAACACAAGTACTGAGTAGGTAGCATCGGCCAACTCAAAATAGAAAGCAATATATATCGAATAATAACATAAAACCAACCAAATACTTAACAGGTGATAGCAACAATTATAAGAATCATTTGCAACAACACCAAACACATCTATGAGGACTCAAGCCTCCACACCGTACTCACTTAAGAATTAGGTTCTTCAAATCGGTGTATATTAGCATAATTCAAGATTCATTCTCTTTGTCCTTCTTGTGTCGGAACGTGACACTCCGATCCCCTACTACAATGTGTCGGAACGTGACACTCCGATCCTCTACTATCCTGGTGTCGGAATGTGACACTCCGATCCACTACTATCCTGGTGTCGGAACGTGACACTCCGATCCAATACTATCCTGGTGTCGGTTCGTGACACCTGATCCATTACCCTCAATCATTTAGTTCATCAAGCCTTTTTTTATACCAAGGCATCATCATTAACAAAGTGGATTTAAGGTTTAAGATTCACAGCCTCATCTTTCCAACCCACTACAATTACATAATCACATCATGCAAGCACACAATTAAGCATATAGAAGACTTTACAATACTACCCAATACATATCATTCGCTATTAAGAGTTTACTATGAAATAGCATAAACCATAACCTACCTCCACCGAAGAAT
>NC_028645.1:61593175-61595189 GCF_001406875.1 Solanum pennellii | reverse complement strand
CAACAACACCAAACACATCTATGAGGACTCAAGCCTCCACACCGTACTCACTTAAGAATTAGGTTCTTCAAATCGGTGTATATTAGCATAATTCAAGATTCATTCTCTTTGTCCTTCTTGTGTCGGAACGTGACACTCCGATCCCCTACTACAATGTGTCGGAACGTGACACTCCGATCCTCTACTATCCTGGTGTCGGAATGTGACACTCCGATCCACTACTATCCTGGTGTCGGAACGTGACACTCCGATCCAATACTATCCTGGTGTCGGTTCGTGACACCTGATCCATTACCCTCAATCATTTAGTTCATCAAGCCTTTTTTTATACCAAGGCATCATCATTAACAAAGTGGATTTAAGGTTTAAGATTCACAGCCTCATCTTTCCAACCCACTACAATTACATAATCACATCATGCAAGCACACAATTAAGCATATAGAAGACTTTACAATACTACCCAATACATATCATTCGCTATTAAGAGTTTACTATGAAATAGCATAAACCATAACCTACCTCCACCGAAGAATCGTGATCGATCAATCTACTTCTCCAAATCCTTGTTGTCTCTTCGTTCTTCTCTCTCTCTCGCTCGTTCTCTCTTTTTTCTCTCTCTGTTCTTTCTATTTTTCTTATTCAAACCCTTCTTTACCCTAATTGTCATATAATTAAGTATAAAAGATGATAAAAATAACCCACTTTTTATTTCAAGGTTCTCTCCTTTAACCCCCAAGTAATTGAATTATTAACATTAATCCACTAACTTTATAACTATAAGCATGAATAGTCCAAAACGCCCCTTAAAAACTTTTAGTAGAAATTCGACCCAGTCAGGGTTACGCAGCCTGTGACGGTCCGTCATGACTGTGACGGTCCGTCCTGCAGGTCCGTCGTAAAGTTCAGAGAGTTAATTCAGTGGAAAGATTTGTGACGGTCCGTCGCGCCAACGACGGTCCATCCTGCCATTCCGTCGTGAAGTCCAGAGAGTCGATCTCAGTACCCAATTTTCAGAATCTAAGTGTTTTGGAACGAGACCCCCTCGACGGTCCGTCGTGCCCATGACGGTCCGTCGTAGGATCCGTCGACCTAGACAGTTATTACCAGAAATAAACTCTACTGCTCAAAACGACTAAACAGGTTGTTATAATAGATACCAATTTACCCATCGTTCGTCCTCGAACGATCACAAGAAGAAAAAAAACAAGGGCGAAAAGGAGTACCTGAATCTGTAAACAGGTGTGGGTATCTTTCTTGCATATCAGCCTCCTTCTCCCAAGTGGACTCTTCAATTGGTCGATTCTTCCATTGAACTTTGATGGATGCAATCTCCCTTTATCTCAACTTGCGGATTTCTCTATCTAGAATGGCAACAGGCTCCTCCTCATAAGACAAATTCTCATCAAGAAGAACTGAATCCCAACGAATAATGTAGTTTCCATCCCCATGGTATCTTTTCAGCATAGACACATGAAATACCAGGTGCACTCCGGAGAGTCCTGGAGGCAAGTCTAATTCATAAGCCACCTCCTCTACTCGCTTAAGTACTTCGAATGGTCCAATATACCTTGGGCTTAGCTTACCTCTCTTACCAAACCGCATCACACCCTTCATGGGTGAAACCTTCAGCAAAACTTGTTCACCCTCCATGAACTCCAAGTCTCTCACCTTTCGATCTGCATATTCCTTCTGCCTACTCTGAGCTGCTAAAAGCTTTTCTTGAATAGATTTCACTTTCTCTAATGAATCCCTCAAAAGATCAGTACCCCAAGGTCTAACCTCAAATGCATCAAACCAACCAATGGGAGACCTACATCTCCTCCCATACAATGCTTCGAAAGGAGCCATATCAATACTTGAGTGATAGCTATTATTGTATGAAAACTCTGCTAAGGGTAAGAAGTTATCCCAATGACCACCAAATTCTATCACACATGCACGAAGCATATCCTCCAATACCTGAATCGTTCGCTCAGACTGCCCATCGGATTGAGGGTGGAAGGCACTACTAAG
>NC_028645.1:61590511-61591647 GCF_001406875.1 Solanum pennellii | reverse complement strand
TGTCCAGTCTCCCCACATCCATAACACTCTCTGGATTCAAGCATAGGTCTCTGTGAGAATGACAAAGCCTGGGGGTAACCTCCAAACTCAGAGGAATGTTGGCTGGGCTGCGATGGACCCCCAGCTACAGCCGGCAGTGAAGACTGGATAGGTCGGGCTGGGTAACCTCCTGAACCCTGCCCTCTGGAGTAAGAACCATTAAACTCACCTCCCTTACGAAACTTCTTAGATGTTTATGCCATGGTGAAGTCGTCTGGCTTCACCCCTTCCACCTCTATCACAAAATCTACCACCTCCTGAAAGGATTTTGCTGTAGCAGCTACCTGTAAGGCTGAAATATGCAAATCTGACCTCAACCCTTTCACGAAACGACGAATCCGCTCTTGTGGACTGAAGCAAAGTTGGGTGGCATACCTGGATAGCTCGCGAAACTTAACCTCATAAGCAGTAACTGACATCCTGCCTTGCTCTAGGCTTAGGAACTCATCTCTCCTCCTATCCCTCAAAGTCCGGGGTATAAACTTCTCCATAAACAAGCTAGAGAATGATGCCCAAGTCATAGGTGGTGCCTGTGCTGGTTGACACTCAACATATGACCGCCACCACATTTTGGCGTTCCCTTGAAACTGATAGGTCACAAACTCAACACCAAATCGTTCTACTATGCCCATATGTTGTAGCAACTCATGACAATCAACCAGAAAATCATAGGCATCCTCAGATTCAGCACCCTTGAAGACTGGAGGTTTCAACTTCAGAAATTTAGTGAAAAGCTCATGTTGATCACTCGTCATTATAGGTCCTGTAGTCAATCGAGGGAACGTGCCTATTTCCAATGAGGCATCCATGCGGGGAGCCACAGTAGCTGCATGTTGTACTCCCGGAACCTGAGGTGCTGGTGCAGAAAACACTGGAGGTGTCTGGCCTTGATCAGATAACCCGCTAAGATAAGCAAGAACCTGGTTAATCATCTCTGGGGTAGGTTGGGGTGGTAATTCCTCATTCTGCACTTGCTCATTTTCCCCTTCCTCACCCTCTCTTACTATTTCCTAAGTCGGTGGAGGAGTCACCGCCCTAGTACTAGCTAGGCCAGGTGCTTGTCCTCTTCCTCTAGAGGACGTCCTCCCGCGACCTCT
>NC_028645.1:61585973-61588196 GCF_001406875.1 Solanum pennellii | reverse complement strand
TTCAAACCCTTTTTCTTTTACCCTAATTGTCATATAATTAAGTATAAAAGATGATAAAAATAACCCACTTTTTATTTCAAGGTTCTCTCCTTTAACCCCCAAGTAATTGAATTATTAACATTAATCCACTAACTTTATAACTATAAGCATGAATAGTCCAAAACGCCCCTTAAAAACTTTTAGCAGAAATCCGTCCAAGTCAGGGTTACGCAGCCTGTGACGGTCCGTCATGACTGTGACGGTCCGTCCTGCAGGTCCGTCGTAAAGTGCAGAGAGTTAATTCTGTGGAAAGATTTGTGACGGTCCGTCGCGCCAACGACGGTCCGTCCTGCCATTCCGTCGTGAAGTTCAGAGAGTCGATCTCAGTACCCAAATTTTCAGAATCTAAGTGTTTTGGAATGAGACCCCCTTGACGGTCCGTCGTGCCCATGACGGTCCGTCGTGGGATCCGTCGACCCAGACAGTTATTACCAGAAATAAACTCTACTGCTCAAAACGACTAAACAGGTTGTTACATTACTATTAGAAAAATAATTATGTGATTTGAACTAAAATATTGTTCTCAAATGTCCATTTAAGGGATTAACTTGCAATTTAAATATAAAATTTATAAATGACATACCATATCTACTACTATCAAACCAAATCTTTTATGAGGAAAAAACAAAACACATTCAGACTCCTTGTGTTCACTTTGGGTCTGTTTGAAAGAATTAATATAATTACTAGGATAGGAAATATCAGCATGGTAAACTCAAAAAAAAATTAATATGTAGTGTTATGTCAATTTTCAACATAACATTCAGACATATGATTGAAATAATAGGAAAACATAAGTCTATAATATTACTCAACGGTGCATTCTACTTTAATTTTAGAATACTAGCAAAATTATGTTAATGAAATAAATAAATAAATATGGTATACATGAAAGAGAATGTGAAAAAATTGCATAAAATCACATGCAATTTAATATGTTCAATTGATATCCTTTTTATTGATTTTCTTTTTGTGTATTTTTTGTTCTCCACATGTCCATTATATTCAATAAAAGATTTGTACTTTTGATTTCACATTTCCTATTTTTTTTAATTGAGTTTCTAAAATGGTTTTGAATTAGTTTATTTCGATGATTAATTTGTTATGTATATACATCTTTATAAATGAACTGATTTATTCTTGATTAGTCATAAATGACTTTTAGCATAAGAAGATAAATTCATTTAATTTCAATTTCTTTCTTACTTTTTTCACCATCAGAACAAACAGTTTATTTCCCATTATGTTGGATACCCCTTTTGAGGTGTAATTAACTTAACTTTGTGTTTAGATATCTCTAGGACCCAACTAATCTACATCACATAAAAAATCTCACTTTAGGGACCGACTAATCTAGATTTGCATTGAAAAGTCCCATTTAGAATCTGCTTAGTTCAGATTTGCATTAGAAAGTCTCACTTTGGGGGGATAAACCTCTCCTAATCGATGGTACAACTCTTGTCCCATGACTCAACACGAGGCCTCTAGTTAAGGATAAAAGAGTACTTACTACTCCTCAATCTTTAGTGAGTATCTGGTAATTGATCTAGGTCCCAAAAAATTCAAATTCAAGTGGGGAATCAAGTCCCATTTTAGGGTTAAATGTTCCTTACCAAAGCTTTAGTTCCAATGCTCGAACTTAAGACCTCATTAATGATGGAGAAATAGTTGCCAATCTGTCATGTTTTTTATGACATTTGTTTATTATTTTCATTTTAGATTTATTTTAAAATAAATTATCAATAATGTTTTTTTCTTGAATTTTTGAATGAAGATTCTTCAAGAAATATCGGCATCCAGATGACGATCAACAAAAATAATTGGGTTGGGAAGCAGGGCTTGACCATAACCAGGTCAACTTTTGGTTCCAAAACAGGAGGACTCAAATAAAGGTACTTTCGATTATTTAGTTCTTTTATATATTGTCAATTGTACTTAAATGATTGGATATTATTATTGTTGGTGGTGGTCTTGTTGTTGTTTACACACAATAACAAATTAATATTTTTTCATTAAGATTTTCAAAAATCTAGAAAAAGTGATGATAAAAGTTGAATCAATTTAATGGAAAGCAGTGAATCTATTGGTAAATTGTTTCTCTAAATTTGGTGATGTTGTTAGAATGTGTGAATGAATAAGATAATTTCTTCCTCTTAGTAATCAAGTTATTTACTTTCACTATTA
>NC_028645.1:61573870-61585892 GCF_001406875.1 Solanum pennellii | reverse complement strand
TTCCCCCCCCCCCCTCCCCTCTTCTCTGTTGCGTACAATCAATTCCATTATTTATGATTTCTCTTTTGAATATATACATAGTTTTCCTAAATCACTCATTTGATTCTCCATGTTAAATTGATCAATAGATTTGAGAAAGTATGTTCTTTGCCTCGTTAATATATGAATTTTATTAAAGAAATATCTTTTCATTTAAATTATTTTCATCATCTAACCTCCAAGTCACTTAATTTGTTGCTCAATAAAATCAACGGTAGAATCATGTTAAATTATTCAAAGTACATGAACTCCCTAGCAAGTTCCATAATTAGCAAGGAATTATAAAATGGACAAAAATTGAATGCCTACTAGGTTTTGCGAATATGAAGTCAGAAAAATTTGATGTTGCAACTCAGAACTAATGTTTTTCCTTTAAAAAATTATTTGATGAAATAAGGAAATCTTACAATATTAAATGGACCAATTGAACAAAGTCAAGGCTAGTCAAAATAGTTTTGTATAAATAAATGAGCAGATTAATAAATTATTTGGGTTGGGTTGGGCTTAAAATAGACCATAACCCAATTTTCAACATCTACCCAAAAATTATTGTTCTTAAATTTTTTATCATTATTTATTCAATACAAAACAATATAATTTCCTTTTTTAACATGACTATATTTATCACATCTAGGCTAAGAGTG
This sequence comes from Solanum pennellii, assembly GCF_001406875.1. Taxonomy (NCBI): domain Eukaryota; kingdom Viridiplantae; phylum Streptophyta; class Magnoliopsida; order Solanales; family Solanaceae; genus Solanum; species Solanum pennellii. The sequence continues at coordinate 61,585,209 of NC_028645.1, read as the reverse complement.
GTCTTTGATGAAAAATTCATAGAGCTAGTAAAGATTCTCAAGAAGAGAAGGATAACTTGTATTCAAGAGAACAAATGAGTAGGATAGAAGGTATGTGATATGTACAAGTATAAGTTGTGGTACTCGAAAGGTGTAAGGATTAGGAATAAAGTAGGCATCTTAGCAGATTGTAAGCTTAGGGAGGAAGTGATTGAGGTAAGCAGGATCAATGATAGGATGATGACGATTAAGTTAGTCATTGGAGGGTCCACTTTGAATATGGCCAGTGCTTTGGATATGATGGAAAAGTTTTTAGTCGTGGGAGCTTTGGGTAGTAGTAATGATACAAATAATATGTGGTTCAGGACTTCTAGTTAAATTTGGGCAAGTTGAGTAAATTAAATTTTCATGGATTATTTTTTCACCTATGTAAAGAATATTTATAATATATATCTTATACGAGGAACAAAGTGCATGTGATTCAAAATTATGATGGAATTTTTAACTTTTAAGCAAAGATGGATGGAAAAAATATTTTTCAAGCATTAGAAAAAAGGCTAAGTAGCATTTTTGGTGCTTCAATTATTATAATATTCTAATTTTGATATAAGTAATATCTTAATCAATACATAAATCTTCAATTTATTGGAATTTGCACTATTGATCCCTTGTTTGTGTATATTCAAAAATTTAACATAATGATTAGTTGTACAGTTATTTTAATTATCTATATGTTATATTAAGTTTGTATTGTTATTTCACATGTGATTAATTTTTGTTATATATATTTCATCAGACTCAAAATGAGAGATCCATTAACAATTCTCTTCGAAAAGAAAAGGAAAGATTTCTTTGTGAAAATAAGGCAATGAAAGAGGCAATGATTAATATTATGTGCCCAAAATGTGATGGACTGCCCATTGGAAAAGTAGAAAGGGAACGTAATTTAGAAAATATGAAAACTAAAAATTAATGGTTGACAGAACAGGTAAACCTTCTATTTATCCTATTTATTTTATTTTATTTTATTTTTAATTTTAATTTATTTATTTGTCTATAAAAGACTTACTTATATATAACAAAAGATGAGGCAAGTTCATGGTTTGAACTAGAAGGATTAATCAAGAATTTAAGGCATTAGCACATAAGCTTATAATATAAAATGAAGGAGTCAGATTTATTATATTTATTGAAATCTAAGTTCGTGTTTGTATATATATACACACATGTACATTACACCTTAGAGATATATATATTGAGGTGGATGCAGATCACAAGCACCGAGTTCATTTGAATCTCGAATTTTTAACACGAGGCATAGATGCATGTAAAGAATTACTAAAATTTAGATAAACATTTTATATAGATCCATAATATTATAAATACAACAATTAACCATTAGAATCCTACTACCAAGGGTCGTGATGGTATGGATAAGATTCATCTATCCTTAACAAAGGGTCTTAGGTTTGAGTCTGGTACAAATATCCCAATAGGAAGTGATTCTCTTTTTAATGGGATTTACACGAGTGTTACATGTATTAAGCACCTAAAAATGCCTAGTTCATGATGTTTATATCTTGGATTTGTTTCTTCCCCACACATATGAGTTTCAGCCTCCATTGACAAGAGAGATCATCTTGATCTCGCAATCAATTAATTGATTGAAAAAAAATAAATACATACAATAATAGCAAATTATACAATTCTTATCCTTTTTAGATTCTCAAATCATGTTTAGTTTAGATACATACCTATTGTAAGTAAATTAACTTAACAAAATATTTTTGCAGTATGAAATATCAAATCTCATCTCACGTCTTGTTGGAAGGCGTTTTGTGATGGGTTCAAATTTGGCACCAAAAAAATCGAATCTTCGATCATCTTTAAATTTATCTGATGGAAGTTTGCTGAACCAAGACATATGTGGCTCTCCCATTAGATATCCTCCTCTTCGTCAATAAAACAATCCTAATAATAATAATTACGTTCATACACATTCAATAATGTCTCCATCACCACTAGAGCATGATGAATGTCATCATGATAGCAGGAAACAAACAATAATGTTTGAGACTGTGGTTGCTTCTATGAATGAAATGGTTAAACTTTTGAAAATGAATGATCCATTTTGGGTAGATTCATCAAGTGATAGGAGTTGTTTTATTCATCGCGAGATTTATGGAAGAAAATTCTCAAATCAAGTTCTACCTTACCAAACATCAATGGGTCGAATTGAATTATCAAAGGATTGCGAAATTGTGTCAATGACTGCAATTGAGTTGATCCATAATTTTCTTGATCCAGTAATTTTCATGAACCCTTTCATGTTATAAATTTTCACTTAACAAGTGATATTATCTATTTTGAACCTATATACATGCATACAAACAAACATACATACATAAAAATTACATTTTTTAACCATGTTGACCCGTGATTTTTTTCTTTTAATGGGCTCGGAAAATGATTCTCCTTTTATTTCGAATGTCATTTTTCTTACAATTTTTAACTTTTTTTAAAACTTCTATTATTTCCTTTAGGGGTGTGTTTGGTATGATTTAAACTTTTTAAAAAATTATTTATCTTTTGATGTTTATTAATTGGCAAAAAAATAATTTATAGAAAAAATATTTTCCAACAAAGGAGCAGGAAAAATGACCATTTCTCTCATTTTCTGTGGAAAGTCATTTTCCTTTACAATCATCTCAATTTTGAACATTATATAAATGCTTTAACGACACTCAAATATTGTTATCACCTTTAACATGTAAAAATATCATCGAAATACTTTTCGATCTGTTAATATTTTTTATCAATATTCAATAGAAGTTTATTTTTCTAGAAAATAAATTTAGTACTTTCCAAACAAATCTAAAATAAAAATAGATTTCCTAAAATAAATTATTTTCCAAAAAACAAACACACACCCTTATCTTGTTTCCCTATTAGTATTGTTATAATTGTTTTCCTAATATTTTATATTTCTACTTTAGTATTACATGTTGTCTCCTTTATATTCTTATGTATTTGCTTTTCATATCTGAATTTGGATATACTTTACTTGAATGAGGATCTATCAAAACAACCCCTCTACCTTCTCAAGATATGACCACCCTTTGCAGACATCACTTGTGGATTTATATTCGATATATATGTTATTGTAATATTTAAATTTCATTTTACTTTCAGTGTTTCATGATCTAGAAGGAATGAAAAATACAATACAAGTATTTCAAAGGAAGATGAAGTTTTTTTTTTTAAAATTCTAAGCATTACAGAGAACCATGGAGATTTCCACCTTCATCACTGTTCAACCGTGTAGATAGGATTTCAGTAAGAAAAAATGAAGAAATCATTCAACCAAAAGGCTTTATTGCTTTTTCCACAACTTCTTTATGGCTTCCTCTTTGATTCCAAGATATCTTCAATTTCATCAAACACGACAAGACAAGAAACCAGGTATGTATCAAACCCCTTTCTAAAATGCATTGCAGGCATAGGAGAAAAGAAGGTTAATGATACCGGAAGGGTCGGTAGAAGGTGTATGTCACGCCCCGAGCCTATACCATGGGTGAGACTGGCACTCGAAGACCATTGATGACCCTCAAGTGGTCCCTTGGTCTGGCTTACCTGAACTCATCTTAAACAAGAAATAATACAGGTTTAAAGGAAAGTACTTAATGTAATATCTGGTCGTGATGGCATTCAAGTCTCAACAAGCAACAAATAAACTCCAAACCGAAATACTAGTGTCTACAAAATGTTGAGACAGACCCCACAACATCCTAAAACTAAACTACTAAAAGAAAAATAAATGGATGTCCTCCTGAATGCAAAGAGGCTCACCACTGACTCTGGAGCTCAATATGGATCAACGAAACGTCGCGTGTTGATCCTGGTTACCTAGGTCTGCATCACAAAATGATGCAGGCCAACTGGCATCATTACATTGAAGGTACGAGTATGCGAGTTGGAAAGCTAAAGAAAATTTAGGCTTGAAAGGGAGTAAGAACGAATACTTACCTTGGCTCTGCTCAACTCATGATCCACTAACTCTTATTCAATATAAGCAGTTAAAATAAATGCAATATAAAGAAATGCTGACTAAAATCATGCATAAACCTCTGATTGTGTGTGTGTGTATATATATATATATATATATATATATACACACACAAGTATCACAATAAAGTTTGAGATGCATAAAATATAATATTGTTGCATATAAAAATACAATAACTGATTTATATAAAAATACATTTACCTTTGGGAGATCTCTACCCGACAACCATCACTTAAGAGCTACAGTGATGATATAGCAGTCTACCGTACGCTGTCTGCGCATCCTATACTCGGCCAAAGGTATAAGACCTGAACTGCCTAATGAATCCACTAGTAAACTGTGAAAAGAAATCATCTAAAAAGTATGACCCTTTTCTACCCATGGTGGCTACATGGTTTATGGGGGATGTGAGTTATCTAAACTGTCCCCCATATCGGTGCTCAATATTGCTCCCAAAAATATAATGGCTATTATTTTAGAAACATATTGATTTTGTGGTTTGGGATCAGTGCTCAAAACATAGCTTTTAAAAAACTCTCTTGGAAAACACATTTTCCTCTTTCTTCTATTAAAACTAGTCATAGGCTCTGTGGAAATATAACTTCCGTTCCTTCTCAAAAGTTTGAAAACATTTTGCTTAAACTCTTAGGGACTATTTAGTTCCCTTATAACTCTTGATAAGTGAACTCAACTTGCTACTCTTTGCTTACTTGAAACTTAAATCTTAGGGAAACTTAGTTCCCTTATAGCCTTTAAGAAATGAACTCGAATCTTTACTCTTTCTTGACTTGAAATTTAAGTCTTTAAAACAAAGTGAAAACGTTTGTGAAAGACTTTAGAAAACATGATAACTTTATTTTGACTTGCTTCTTAACTTCTAGACTTGGCTCTTAACTTCCTTGACTTTGATCTTAACTTTCCTTGAATTGGATTATGGATTCAAGGATCATGATATCATGTTTATGGATTATTTCATGATGTTTAGATGTACTCTAGAGTGTTGGAATAAACTAGGAAAGAGGGGTACATCAATCAGGAACTAGTACACAAAGATAGGGAAAGAACGGGGTCTCCAGGGGGTCCTGGCGCTCTGAGAGGAGCGGAGTGCAATAGCCTAACGGACAGAGGCTGTCCTCAAGCGCTCTAAGAGGTGTGGCGCGCCAGAACCTGACGGACAGACCCTGTCCTGAGGGGCTTTGGAGGCGCCCCAGCATCTATTCAATGGGTTTTTCGACTTTCTTCTTTGTTTTTCATCTTTGAACCTTCCCAAACTCCCATGTATCCCACCCCAAAACACATAGATCCCTAAATAACTCATTACCCAATAGTTTAGACCCAAAAATAGTCCGAAAACATGGATTAAAACTAACAGAGATCAAAAACGATTCAACCACCAAGAACTTCAACTTTTCATCAAGAACATCAAGATTTACATCGAATTAACTATAAATTTCAGTAATGAATAAAGTTGGAGGGTGGGTGAAAGAACCCAACACCGAATGATCTCACATACCTTGTTAGGGATCACCCTCGACGAAATCCACGAACGAATTCTTGGCGTTCTTGCGTCTTCTTCTTCCTTCTCCTCTTTTCTCCTTTCTCTCAAAGCCCTAGCTTATTTCCTAAATGTGAAAACTTATCGGAATCAGCTTAGACCCCAAGTTATTACACTTAAAACAAATATAATAATAAATTTAGGAAAAGACCAAAACACCCTTAACAAATCCAAATTTGGAACTTTCCCTTCTCAATAGCCTAACTTACGAAAATCATATATCCCTCATAATACCTCAGAAATTCGCAAACTTGGTGTATTTAGAAAGAACTTTCGACGAGTTTTACATCCATATAAAGAACTCACCCAAAATCCTCTTGAGTTGGAAATTATGACCATTTTAAAATGACCAAAACTCACTTTTGAAATCTGGAAATTTTCTAGACTTCCTTACTTATTTCCAAATTTGATTTTTTTTTCTTGTTTTTCTTAGCTTAACCTTAATTTATCTAGAATACGAGATGTTACAGTGCACTTCAGGCTAAATTGCAAAACTATCTTGGAAAAAAATACAAGAAAATCATTGGGAAGAAGAATTATGCTAAAAATAGTCAGGTTTCCGCTAGTAATGGAAGTAGCGACAATTCAGGCAGCAATAGAGGAGAAAATTCCCTCAATGAAAATATTATGGAAGGAAGAATCATCCTCACTTCAAATGCTTGAGAAAGTCGGATATGAAATACCAGAAATGTCAAAAACATGGGCATGCTAAGATAATCTGCAAGGAGAAAGTACAGCAACAACAAGGAAAAGCTCAAGTTGCAAACCAACATGACAAAGAACAACTATTTGTTGCATCATGTTCTGCATCTAGCATTTCTAGTGGAAGTTGTCTTATTTATAGTGGTTTTACAAACCACATGACTAGTGATGAAAAGCTTTTAAAAAGGCTTGAGAGAACAACAATATCAAGAGTCAGGATTGGAAATGGAGAATACCTCCCTGCAAAGGAAAAGGGAATGTAGCTATTGAGAGTTATATAGGTACAAAATTTATTTCTCAAGTTCTGTTTTTTCCTGAACTTGATCAAAATTTATTAAGTGTTGGACAGTTACTTGAAAATGGGTTCAAATTATTTTTTGAAGATAAGGCGTGTCTGATCATTTATGTAGGTAGTCAGGAACTATTTAGAATTAACAATGCAGGGTAAAAGTTTTTCTTTGAATCCAATGAAGGAAGAACAAATGGATTTTCCAACTCAGTACGGTGTTAGAGAAACTTGGCACAACAGGTTGGGTCACTTCCACCACAGGGTGATTTTGTATGTGCAAAAAACAGGGGTTGGTAAAAGGTTTAGATTCACTTGAATAGGAACTCCCAAGTTGTTAGGAATGTCAATTTTATAAGAAGACCAGATTTCCATTCCCAAAATTAACTTGGAGAGCGACTCAAAAATTGCAGTTGATTCATACAGATCTTGGAGATCCCCAAAGAAATCTATCATTGAAAGGAAACAGGTACTACATGATTTTTATTGACGATCTAACAACGATGTTTTAGATATACTTCTTAAGATTCAAATCGGAGGTTGTTGAAGTTTTTTTGGAAATCCAAAGTCTGTAGAAAATCAAAGCGGCTGCAAACTACAAGTGCTCAGATTAGATAATGGGACTGAGTACACTTCTAATTAGTTCAAATACTTTTGTGAAGTTGCTGCAATAGAGCATCAACTTACTACTCCATATACTCCTTAGAAAAATGGAGATAGTGAAAGGAAAAAAAGGACCATCATGGAGATATCTAGGTATATGTTGCAAGAGAAAGAGCTTCCCAAGAAGTTTTGGGCAGAGGCAGATAATACTATTGTATTTTTGTTGAATAGGCTGCCTACAAAGGCAGTGACTTGTCAAACACCTTTTGAAGCATGCATGGTTACAAACCTTTACTAAAAATTCTCAAGATTTTTGGTTGCTTATATTTTTTTCACATACCTCAGCAAAAAAGGGATAAACTTTACAAGAAGGTAAAACCTGCAATTTTCATTGTCTATAGCTTGCAGTCAAAAGCTTATAAAAATTTTCCAACCACAAACTGGAAATATTTTGGTATGCTGAGATGTGGAATTTGTAGAACAAAAGCAATCAGATTGGGGTGGAGAAAAGCAAGAAAGAGAAGCTAATGATCGTTGCACAATTTTTAGGAACGGGTTGATCATCCTCCTGTTTGAGGAACTAGATCACTTTCAAATATATATCAAAGATGCAATGTAGCCATATTTGAACCTACTTAATATGCAGAATCTAAAAGACACCAGAAATGGATTGTCGCAATGAAGGAAGAGCTAACCATGATCAAGAAAATGACACATGGAAGCTGGTAGAAAGGCCTCGCGTTAAATAGTTTTACAAAACTAAGCTAAATGCAGATGGTTCGGTGAACAAACATAAAGCTAGGCTTCTGGTGAAGGGTTATGCTCAGATTTTTGGTGTGGAATTTTCTGAAACATTTGCACCAATTGCAAGACATGACACAATCAGGCTTCTGTTGGCAATTGTAGAAGAAAAGAATTGGAAGATTTACCAGCTGGATGTTAAATCAGCCTTTTGAATGGTTTCTTGCAAGATGAAATCTATGTTGAGAAGCCTGAAGGATTTGTAGCAGAAGGATACGAAGATAAAGTCTACTTGCTGAAAAAGGACCTCTATGGATTAAAACAAGTTCCAAGGGCTTGGTACTATAGAATATATGGTCATCTTTCTAACTTAGGTTTTCACAAAAAAGTTAAGTGAATTAACTATTTACATAAAGCATGTTAACTCTGACATAATTATAATTTCTTTGTAAGTTGGTGATGTTTTAGTAACATGGAGTAATGTTGTGCTCAAAGAAGAGTTAAAATGGGAGATGATAAAGTCTTTGAAATGAAGGATCTCAGAGAGATGGCTTTTTTTCTGGGATTGGAGGTTAAACAAATCCAAGATCAAATATTCATTTGTCAGAAGAAGTATGCAAAAGAAATTCTGAGGAAATTTAGAATGGACGACTGCAAAAGTATGAGTACGCCTATGAATCAAAAGGAGAAGCTAATGAAGGGCGATGGTGCTGAACGAGTACAAGAAGAATGCTACAAAAACTTGATAGGATGTTTGATGTATCTTACAACAACAAGGCCACATATAGTGTATGATGTAAGTGTACTATATATTCTGATTCTTGACTTCTCCTAGTGAATTGCATATTCAAGCTGCGAAAGAGTACTCAGATATGTCAAAGGCACAGTGGACTATGGAGTCAAATTTAGCAAATGCCAGAACTTCAAACTTCAAGGATTTTTTGACAGTGATTGGGGTGGTTCCGCTGAAGATATGAAAAGTAGTTCAGGGTACTGTTTTATTTTTGGTGATGCATGCTTTTCTTGGTGTTCCAAAAAAAAACAAGAGATTGTTGCTAAATCAATAGCAGAGGCAGAATTCATTGTTGCTACAACTACGGTCAATCAAGCTTTATGGATAAAGAAAATCTTATGCGATCTTGGGTTGGAGATGAAGGAAAGCAATAAAATATGTGTGGACAACAAAGCTTCCATTGCTATTCTCACAGTCCAGTTTTTCATAGAAAGACCATGCATTTCAATGTGAAGCTATATTTTCTTAGAGAAGTGCAAGAGGATTGTTTAGTTAATCTGGTATATGTTGGTATATATACTACAAACCATATGTTAATAAATAATATTTATTAAAGAATAAATATTTACTGAATTTCAATAGATCATATATTCGTTTATGGTGTTTATTTACCTATATAGTAGATGATTAAGTGTGTAGAGTTTTAGCTTATACACGGAGGATTAAATCATCGGTTCTTATAAGTATAAAGATTTTGGTTCACAATTTAGGATGGAAATTGGACATGCCATCGGGTACGATTGTAGCACAAGACTATACGTAATTTATCCTGATTATGGGAACAGTATAGTTCCAACTTCCTGTGCTAGTACATTTTGTATGTATTGAAAGGGACCGAGTAGAGATAGTTTTTTTAGACTGACTGATAAAAACATATTCTCTAAATTATTAAATGTACTTATATTCTTAATTTTGATATAACTATTATGATATGTATATATTAATTTTCGTTTTGATTTATTAAAATGTGAAATTCTGAGATGGGTCAATATGCCTGGTAAATTGGATGATAATAATATATATTGGTGAAATAATAAGTTAGTTGATGGAACCCATGTCTCCTTATAGATATTGATTGACATCCCTTTTTTAGAAACTTATAAGTTTTCAACGTGTCAAATCTTGCAAGTGGATTTATGAATTCGACACATGAAATAAGTTAAGTAGTGATCTATTAAGTTAAATTCGTCATTGATTTAATTTATTGATTTGTATGTGAAATCTTAATATGAGAAATTACATAAGTGTTTAATGGGGAATTACAAAATAGAGGAGTGCATTTACGAATTTCTAGTGGAATGATTTGTAATTTATTATGGTAAGAATAATTCAAATTAATTATTTGGAATTATTTCCATAATAGTAAGTCTCGGTAATTAATTATGTGGTCTCTATAGTGCCATAATTAACTAGAACTCAGAATACTAATTCTAAAGGGAAAAGGGTAGAGGCATTAGTTTTCTTATAAAAAAAAAAACCAACGTATGTTTTTTTCTTTGTAAGAAAAAGAACGTGAATTTTATCCTCCTCTTTGGACTGGGAAGAAATCTCTATAATTAGGATTCTTCTAACCCTAGAAGGATGATTAGTTTTCTATTCATACTTGCCCACCCAAGTATTGAGAGAGTTCATATGTGACTTGGGATCAATGTAGAAGACCATAGATATTGTTTATCTTGTAGATACGCTTGAAGGTCCGTCTATCTTGTAGATCCGCGTGAAGATATTTGTTCACTCTTTAAGAGGTTTTTATCGAATTAAGTTTCAGTTTATATATGTGTTTTAGCATAATATATATTTTAGAATAAACGGTATTTGTTATCTATTATTCATGTAAATAGTAAAGATCCTGTTATGCTTCCGCTGTGTATATAGTTCTCCAACAATTGGCATCAAAAGCAAAACTTATATCTAATTAGATAGCTTCTAAAATAGGTATACATGTGTGTCACGACCCAAAACGAGCCGCGAGTGGCACCCACATTTATCCTCTTATGTGAGCGAACCAACCAATCTAAACCCCAATCATTTACCATAATGAACAAAATATAATGCGGAAGACTCAAAACTCATTAATATAACCAATAAATAACTTCTAAAATATAATCCTTATCATCCTCAAAATCTGGAAGTCATCACATCAAGAACATCTATCCTCAAATTTCTAAGTCTAAGAGTAATCAAGAACTAAAATAAAGAATAAAAAGGTACTCCACGTCCGAGCTTCAAGGACATCAAGACGTGAATGAAAGAATCCAGTCCGAGCTAGGAACAATAGCTCACCCTGAAATCTGACGTGCTGAAGACTGGCTAGAGTTGCGGACGAGACGAAGTCACTGGTGCACTTGCTGCACTCCACAAAACAACAAGAAGAACATAAAAGTAGGGGTCAGTACAAGTACTGAGTAGGTATCATCGGCCAACTCAAAATAGAAAACAATATATATCAAATAATAATATAAAATCAACTACATACTCAACAGGTGACAACAACAAGTACCATAACCATTGGCCACAACACCCAGCACATCTATGAGGACTCACGCCTCCACACCATACTCATTTGGGAAATGGTTCTTTAAATTTGAGTATATTAACATAATTGAAGATTCAT
>NC_028645.1:61571058-61571867 GCF_001406875.1 Solanum pennellii | reverse complement strand
AAAACTTTAGCAGAAATCCGACCCAGGTGGAATTACGCCACTCGTGACGGCCCGTCGTGCCTACGACGGTCCGTCCTGCAGGGTCGTCACAGAGTTCAAAGACTCAATTTCAGTAAAAAAGTCTGTGACGGTCTGTCCTGTCTACGACGGTCCATGCTGCAGTTCCGTCTCGAAGTTCAGAGAGTTGATCCCCGTACCCAAATTATCAGAGTTGAAGTGTTTTGGAACGAGACCCTCGACGGTCCGTCGTGCTCATGACGGTCCGTCGCAGGATCCGTCGACCCAGTCAGTTATTATCAGAAATAAACTCTACTGCTCGAATCGACTAAACAGGTCGTTACAATAGATACCAATTTACCCATCGTTCGTCCTCGAACGATCACAAGAAGGAAAAACAAGGGCGAGAAGGAGTACCTGAATCTGTAAAAAGGTGTGGGTATCTTTCTTGCATATCAGCCTCCTTCTCCCAAGTGGACTCTTCAACTGGCCGATTCTTCCATTGAACCTTGATAGATGCAATCTCACTTGATCTCAACTTGCGGATTTCTCTATCTAGAATAGCAAAAGGCTCCTCCTCATAAGACAAATTCTCATCAAGAAGAACTGAATCCCAACGAATAATGTAGTTTCCATCCCCATGGTATCTTTTGAGCATAGACACATGAAATACTGGGTGCACTCCTGAGAGTCCTGGAGGTAATGCGAATTCATAAGCCACGTCCCCCACGCGCTTCAGCACTTCAAATGGACCAATATACCTCGGACTAAGCTTACCTCGCTTACCAAACCGCATCACCCCTTTCATGGGT
>NC_028645.1:61548786-61569482 GCF_001406875.1 Solanum pennellii | reverse complement strand
GGGGCACACATACCCTTCCATTAATTCTTAAAACGCCTTCCTCATCAATTATTGCCTTTTTAGCCTCTCCTCGCAACACCATATCCCGAATTCGGCTCAGCTTCTCATCATCAAACTGTTTTCCCTTAATCTTGTCAACAAAAGAAGATCTTGCCTCCACACAGGCCAAAAATCCTTCTTCCTCTAATATTTCCAGCCTCATAAAGTCGTTAGCCAAAGTCTGGACCTCTCTAGCCAATGGGCGTCTAGAAACTGGTAAGTGGGCTAAACTACCCATGCTCCCTGTTTTTCTACTTAAAGCATCTGCCACCACATTAGCTTTTCCTGGGTGATACAAAATAGTAACATCATAGTCCTTTAGTAGTTCCATCCATCTCCTCTGTCTTAAATTCAAATCTTTCTGAGTAAAGACATACTGTAAACTACGATGATCTATATAGACTTCACACTTAACCCCATATAGGTAATGTCTCCATTGCTTTAATGCAAACACGACTGCGGCCAACTCCAAGTCGTGGGTCGGATAGTTACGTTCATGCACTTTTAATTGCCTTGAAGCATAAGCAATCACATTTCTCTCTTGCATTAGCACTGTACCCAACCCAGAATAAGATGCATCACAATAAACAATGAAATTCTTGCCTTCCACTGGAAAGGTAAGAATTGGTGCAGTAGTCAACAAGTCTTAAGGTTCTGGAAGCTTTCTTCAAATTCGTCCGACCATACAAATGGAACATTCTGCTTAGTCAAATTTGTCAGTTGGGAGGCAACAGAAGAAAATCCCTTGACAAATCGACGGTAGTAGCTAGCTAAACCAACAAAGCTCCTTACCTCTGTAACATTAGTAGGTCTTACCCAACTCTTCACTGCTTCAATCTTAGAAGGATCCACCATCACTCCATCCTTAGAAACCACGTGCCCCAAGAAGGACACTGAATCTAGCCAAAACTCACACTTGGAGAATTTGGCATAAAGCCTTTTCTCCCTCAACAACTCCAATACAATTCTCAAATGCTCCTCATGTTCTTTCCTGCTCTTTGAGTATATCAGTATATCATCAATGAATACAATGACAAAGAGATCCAGATATGGCTTAAAAATCCCGTTCATCAGGCTCATGAACGCAGCAGGGGCATTCGTTAGTCCAAAAGACATTACTAAGAATTCATAATGCCCATACCTGGTTCAAAAAGCAGTCTTTTGCACATCTGCTGCCCGTATTTTCAATTGATGATAACCAGACCTCAAATCGATTTTTGAGAAGGTACAAGCACCTTGTAACTGATCGAACAAATCATCAATGCGAGGAAGAGGATACTTGTTCTTAACAGTTACCTTATTTAGTTGCCTTTAGTCTATGCACATCCTAAAACTTCCATCCTTCTTCTTCACAAATAATACAGGAGCACCCCAAGGGGATGCACTTGGTCTAATAAAGCCTTTACCTAACAACTCCTGAAGTACAGAAAATCATAAGCATCCTCAGATTCAGCACCCTTGAAGACTGGAGGTTTCAACTTCAAGAAATTAGTGAAAAGTTCATGGTGATCACTCGTCATTATAGGCCCTGTAGTCAGTCGAGGAAACGTGCCTATTTCCAATGGGGCATCCATGAGGGGAGCCACAGCAGCTGCATGTTGTTCTCCCGGAACCTGAGGTGATGGTGCAGAAAACACTGGAGGTGTCTGGCCCTGGTCAGATAACCCGCTAAGATAAGCAAGAACCTGGTTAATCATCTCTGGGGTAGGTTGGGGTGGTAATTCCTCATCTTGCGCTTGCTCATTTTCCCCTTCCTCACCCTCTCTTACTACCTCATCAGTCGGTGGAGGAGTCACTCCCCTATTACTATCTGGACCAGGTGTTCGTCCTCTACCTCTAGAGGGCGTCCTCCTGCGACCTCTACCACGGCCTCTTGCCACTGCTCCTCCTCGAGCTAAAGCCCTAGTGGCTGGTTCAGACGCACCCTGTCCTGCCGGTGCTGGTGTTGACACAGTCGTTGCTCTAATTCTTACCATCTGCGAAATAGAGTGAGGATGTCAGAAACCAATTTGTATCACCTAGATACCAATTGGATCCAACTAATAGCACGAAAGAGAGAAAGAATGGAATTTTCCTAAAGTCCTATAGCCTCTCAAAGAAAAGTAAAGGCGTCCCCCTACCGTTCCTCAAGACTCTACTAGACTCGTTCTTGTGTGAAGAGACCAACGAACCTAATGCTCTGATACCAAGTTTGTCACGACCCAAAACGAGCCGCGAGTGGCACCCACATTTATCCTCTTATGTGAGCGAACCAACCAATCTAAACCCCAATCATTTACCATAATGAACAAAATATAATGCGGAAGACTCAAAACTCATTATTATAACCAATAAATAACTTCTAAAATATAATCCTTATCATCCCCAAAATCTGAAAGTCATCACATCAAGAACATCTATCCTCAAATTTCTAAGTCTAAGAGTAATTAAGAACTAAAATAAAGAATAAAACGATAGTCCATGTCCGAGATTCAAGGACATCAATACGTGAATGAAAGAATCCAGTCCGAGCTAGGAACAATAGCTCACCCTGAAATCTGANAGCAAAATATACCATTCACGTGATATTAATTTATGTGTAATTTAACAAAATATTATATAGATGGGATAAGGTGGAGAGTAGCTAGGGGTTCGGGGTGGCGGGGGGTGGTCAAGATGTAGTTGTTGGGTGGGACATAAAGAGGAGATAATAAACTTGAAATGTCACTTATGAAAATTGTATTTTTCTATTTTTATGTTATTTTCTTCATTTTTAAGAAACCTGTTTTTCTAGAAAAAATATTTTAACCTATCAAAGATGATAAACTGAAAAGTATTTTATACATACCAAACACACCATAATAACTCAATTAGTTAGCTACCTAAACTTTCTTCTTGTTGGTGAGGATTCAACTCCAGACCGTAATCCCCTTCCCTAAGAATTCTCATTTTATTTTCCCCTTTTAAGTGGAGGATTCATTTTTTTCACCACTCAAGGTAACTAAACAATAGACATTAATATCATCAAGGAATTTGAAACAATTTTGGAAATATCTACCACTCATATATGTCTTATAAAGACAGGCTGGTTAATAGTCTAAAATCCAGAATGTTTTTTGGTGTAGTGGAAGACCAATATGGAAAAGAATGGAGCACTTAATTAATTTCATCCCTAATGCTTTTGAGTTTGATCTCTACATTTAATTTGATATTAGTGCTGTCTCTTTTATTTTACCTAATCATTTAGCAATTAAACATTTGAAATTTCACTTAATAATGTCCTTAGCTTAATAATTACTAGTAATTTAATTATATTGTTTGACTTCAAAAAATAATTATTATTAATCTCCTTAATTGGTGTTTCAACATAACGTGTTGTTTGTTTCATATCATGGAGACTGAAAAAGAATTAACGGAAATAAAGGGATAGCAACATTCTACTTATAACAACACTTATGTTATAGTTATACACTTGTCTAACAAATATATTATGTGTAAAAATAAAATGATAGCACATAATAAAGTTTAAGTATGTCTAAAAGAAAAAAAATTATATTTAAATAATATACATCAGTTATGGTCATATCTTCACCAACAAAGGTTAATTGTGATGTTTGCCTTTTTTAAATATTTGTACGCTTTTTATTTTATTTGGTTAACAAGTACATGTTTTCTTCTTTATACATAAAATCATTAAAATAAACTTTTGCATACTTTTGCTTATAACAGCTAAATGAGATTTGAACATCAAATATTGATATACATATACATCACAATGATTATCTCAAAAATAATTTTTAGCGACAATTACTTAACAATATAGCTTAATTGCCTTTAAAAACATATTTTTAGCGCCATTTAATATTCTTTGTAAATGTACCTAAAATCTATAGCGACATTGGATTCAATGACAATTAACTAATGCCGCTAGATATTTTATTACTAATTGTTAATGTATATATTTATTGTCGTTAAAAACTGTTTTGTTATAGTAAATCTCACCGTAACATCAATAAAACGGATTGATTCGTCAATTAAATTGATATGCGCAAATATATGGAAAAAAGAGAGGTTAATTTCTCCTGATGAAAATAAATTCTATTTAGTTTATAAATTAATGACTAATCCTAGTCTCACGCATGCTTTGTTAAGTTGTTTTTTGAAGACTCTAAAATAGTAGTTAAAACATTTGAAACTAGGAATATTCGTAAAATGTTTCGATTAATATAGTATTAATCAACAAGACTAATTATCTTTGTATATATTAATGAAAATTACAAGGTCCAGATTCTGATAACTCTGATTAAGCATTAAGATGCTATCCATGTGAGGTTAGCACGTGAAAATTACTAAGGTTGTCTAATCTTATCTTATAAATAATAAAATGAAGTTTTGGGTGGCCAAAATGCAGATGCCCTCTAATTAATGCACAGATGGCAAGCAATGAATGAGACAACATAATAGGAGTAATATTATTCTAATTGAATTCAAGATTACTAAATAAACAAATACTATAGGTAATTAGAATATCTATCAATCAAGTAAAAAAAAATTAATAAGTGTCGAATTTATATATATATATATATATATATATATATATATTAGAAGAGAGTTCAAATGTTTCAACATGTCAGCTTGGTGACATTAGAAGACAGTTTAACGGTATAATAGTATTTTTTAGATTGATATGCTTACAAGAAATTGTACTTTCTGCTTTAATCTTTAGACGATATGAACAAGTACTTACAAATCCATCATTTTCTATTAACTTACAATTGCTGCCATCCACTAAAATATCATTAAATGTGATTGGGACCCATTGAACTTCACTTGTGGAGTTATGTCAGTGTTCGTCAACTTTTTGCCTTATTTGTTTTTCTAATAAGATACTTTAGTCATTTTATTTATGAAATGTTCATTGATGAGTTTGGAATTGGTTCTAAATAAATTTTTTTTAAAAAAGGGAAGTATTATTGATTCATATTGAAAACGTATATATTATATAATAATTTTCCTGAAGTGTTATATTACATTAAAAAAGTTACAAATATTGAAATTTTAATAAACGATCTTATATAATTATAAGTATTCTATAAAAATAATAATGAAATAATCAAAAAGTAAAATAGAGAGTACGAATAGTAATTCTTCGATCATCTCTACAAATGATGAATAGACTGAATAAGAGAATGAATAAAGAAAACATTCTTTATTTTACTCTTCGAATATATAATAAAATAAAAATGGATCAAAGATACTTGTACATGTTTTTTGTTTTCAAGCTGTTTATAATTGATAAATACGATCTTTAAAATCATTTTGTGCTTAGGTATAATTAATAAATGTTAAAAAATTAAAAAATATCATATAAAATAAAATGAAAAAGTCGATAGACTCCTTACACTTCAGAAATAATTTATTGTGATTAAAAAACATCCTCTTTTACTATATTTATAATTTTAGATAAATGAGGTTATTCATTACAATACCAATAGTATATAGAATTTAATTGGGCAAATTTTATATATAGCAAAGAAAAAATTGATAATTTTATGTTTTAGCAAACAATACAAAATTGTGTTCCGTAACAAACAATACAAAATTGTGTTCCGTAGCAAACAATACAAAATTGTCTTCTTTTGTGTATAACAGATCCTTTATACACTTCCAATTTAAAAAAAAAAAAAGGCGGCAGATAAAGAAGAAAAATATCCCACAATTCATGCGAAATCAATTTCAGTTTCATTCTACCTTCTTCTCCTTCGATCGAAGTAGCTCCATTGTAGACAATTCAAAACATTGATCAAGCTATTAAAGGTTTTAAGCAATCAAGCTGGATAAATTTGTTTTTAGAGATAGAAATAAGAGGTAATTTTGATTTTTTTTTATTTTGTGGACAATGGTGTTTAAAATTTAAATTTTGTTTTTCAATTTCATGAAATCAGTTGAATGTATATTGAGATGTGAATGTTTGTCCGTAATTGATTTGATTAGTTAATGTGAATTGTAGAAAAATTTGTGATAAATTTGTTGTTGATTTCGAATTACTGATTTGAGATTTGCTCCAATCATAGTATTGTTTGAATTTGGAACTGTATATGAGATATGATTTGAGTCATGAAACTATTATGTTTTCGTTTTATACATTGCATCTTCATTTTATTTTTTGAATTTTCATAAAATGTATAAGTGTATAAGATTGTTGTTTGTATATTCGAATCTATCATATATAGTGTTATTTGGTAAATTGTATAATTGTATGGAACTGTTGTCTGTTATATACGAATTTGTCCTTTATATTCATGTAGTTTTTTTATTGTTTCTTTCGAATTGTGTACTTCTATAAAGCTATAATTTTGTGTATACAGAGATTTTTTTTGTATATTATGAAATGTGTATAAGTTTAAAACTGAAGTTGCTATTATATGTATAAGTACATGTTTTGTTTGTTGCTGCATTTCTTTAGCTTATAAATTTATATATATATAATTTAATTTTGTATACAAAAATTCTGAAAATGGCTTCACTGGCTATATTGGTTATGCATTTTGGTAGATGGGACAATGACAATTGTTACGTTGATTATACAATTGAGGGGTGGTTTTCAAAGAAAGTTCATCGTATAATGAGTTGTATAATGTCATTGCAATGCAACTAGGGATTGATATGAATGTGAATAAACTCAAAATTGAGTATAAGATTGAAGAAAGCAAGACACCCATGTTGATTCACAACGACATGGGTGTTAGAGTTTATATCATGCTTAAAAATGCTGAAAATGAGTTAAACAAGTATCCACTGTGTATTAGCAAACTGCCTAGTATATTTGATACCAATGAACTGTGTGGAAGTTCAAATAAAGATAGTGATACGATTACATCTATTAGCAACAATGAAAATGATGAATTTGATATTAGGCAGCTGAATATTGGTGAGTTGGTAGAGTCGCTTTGTATTTTGGGGTCAGGGAGTTGCGATAGAGTTATTTTTCAGATCTTTGTAATAAGTACATGGAGGTTGACCAACTGTATAAGACCAAAGACATATTGAAATCTGTGATTGAAAAATATGCAATTGAAAAAAGATTTCAATATAGAACAATGAGGTCAAACACAATCAGGTACCTGCTTTATACATACAAATATGTAACTGTATAAGTTCTTTTAATTATTTGTATATTGATGTGTTGTGTTGTTTTTGCTGATGTAGTTATACACTGGAGTGTATTTCTGATAAGTGTGAATGGTTAACGAAAGCATCTAATGTCAACAAGTATGGTATGTTTAGAATAAGATCATTTAATACAAAGCATACTTGTCCTTTAAAGGATAAAGTGTATTCACAAAAACATGCCACAAGCATGCTGATTGGAGGGATCGTTAAACCCAAACTTGTTGATCACAAGAGAAAATATAAACCTACTAATATTCGCGGTGATGTAAAGATATATTTGGGAGTTGATGTAAATTACTCGTTGGCTTGGAGGGCTAGAGAAAAGGCTCTAGTTTCATTGAGGGGGACTGTAGCTGCATCTTACAGCAAACTTCTAGCATATTTGTATATGATGAATATTGCATATCCAGGCTCGCATATACGTCTAAAGAAACAGATAAAAATGATTCTTGTATGTTTTTGTTGCATTGAATAGCTTTATACAAGGCTTTGAACATTGAAGGCCTATAATTGTTGTGGATGGAAGTCACCTAAGAGGACCGTATAATGGAACATTTGTTGCTGCAAGTACAAGGGACGGAGCATGTATGATTCATTGATTTTTTAATGTAAATTTTTTATCAAAATGTTAATGTGTGTGTAAATTAAAATGCAGGACACATTTTTCACTGGCATATGGTATCATTGATTCGGAAAATGATGCAGCTTGGTTTTGATTTTTTCTACAACTAAGGGAGGCTTATGGTGAAAGGATTAATATGTGTGTAGTGTCAGATAGAAATGAAAGTATCATAAATACAGTGACTCAAGTGTATAGAAATGTACCACATTATGCTTGTATGTGGCACTTGTGGGGTAATGTAGAGAAGAAATTCAGGAAGGCCTCCAAGGACCTAAGTCCTGTGATTTATACAATGGCAAAGACTTGCAACAAAGTTGAGTTTGACAAGCTGATGGATACTATAAAAAAAAGTTGATGTAGGTGTTAAAGAGTATTTGGAGCTAGCTGGATATGATAAGTGGTCAAGGTGTCATGCAAAAACTGATCGGGAATGGGCTATGACGTCTAACATTGCAGAAAGTATAAATGTTGCATTAGTATCTACAAGGGAATTACCAATATTCAATTTTCTGGAAGAGGTCACACTGATGTTTGGGAGATGGAATCATTACAACAAACACGAGGCAGCCTGCACATCACTACATTGATTGGAAAATCTCAAAATTTACTAATCGAATATGAAGCAATGAACACACGAATGGGGGTATGTTTTATGTATATATATTATTAATTAATGAGTTATACACACAGATAGAAATTGTGTGTGTCTGTGTGTGTGTGTGTATATATATATATATATTTAATTGTATAGACTTATACATATACATAAATCGATTTATGTGAAACAGGTTGTGCCGTCAACTGAATACTGATGATGGTAGGAGTTTTATGATCTGTTTAATGAATAAAAAATGCAGCTGCGGGAAGTTTTAATATGAAGAAATTCCTTGTGAACATGTTTGGGCTGTACTAAAGCAAAAAAGTCTAGTAGCCGACGGATATTGCTCAGATTTGTATAAACCAAAGACGGTTTTGAAGATTTATGAGATACCGATCTATCCATTGCCTTCCTTTTCAGAATGGGTCATACCTGAAGCCATAATGTATGATGAAGTCTGACCTCCAAAATTCAAAATACCACCAGGAAGGCCTAAAAATAAACCCCGTTCAAAAACTAAACGTGAATTGCTTGGACTAAAAGGGAAGCATACGTGTAGCACATGTAGATTTGCAGATCATAATAGGCGTTCATGTAGAAATAGGCCACAAGAAGTTTAATAAGCTTTTACGATTCTATTGAACTGTTAAATTTGATTTGATATACAATTGAATTTTATTCTGAAGAAGTTTTGTGTTTAAACTGTATGAGTTAGTTTTTTCAATATGGAATAAAGTTGTTATGTCTTATTAATTGTGCTAATTAGTGTTCTTTATTTTGTCTTCATGCTATTATTAGGAATTATTGTTTGTGTCTATAGTGTACATCATATACAAAAATACTTTACGTATAAGTTCAATTGAACAATTATATATAATTGTAAAAGTTTTACAATTCATAAACTTAGAAAATACATAGTTGTATAATTTTTTTGTTTAAGCTGAATGTATATTTATACTTTATTAAATTTGTATAAATTTTACAGGTACTTAACTGTATACTTATACAGTTTATAATGAATTAACAATTGTATAACTGTCGAGATTTATACAGTTAATGTATAAATATATGTTGTTGTTTAAGTTGAATATATATGTATACTTTATGAACTATTTTGTAAGCCTTGAAATGTATATGTATATATCCAACATAAATGTAATCCTAGTTTTATACTGTTAATGTATAACTATAAATTGTATAAGCTTTTTTGTAAATTTGAAATTTCTGAACAATTGTATAATCCTAAAAATGTATAATTATACAGTTCATAATGAATTAACAAATGTATAAACTGTCGAGATTTATACAATTTATTGTATAACAATACACAAAGTAAAGTAAACTATCGAGATTTATACAGTTAATGTATATAGCCTTATTATTGAAAATTGTATAATAATCATTTTGTATATAAAAAATACAGAAAGTAAAATATACACATAGGTTTATACAGTTAATGTATAAATAT
The DNA here is from genome assembly GCF_001406875.1 of Solanum pennellii. Taxonomy (NCBI): domain Eukaryota; kingdom Viridiplantae; phylum Streptophyta; class Magnoliopsida; order Solanales; family Solanaceae; genus Solanum; species Solanum pennellii. The sequence continues at coordinate 61,559,603 of NC_028645.1, read as the reverse complement.
ATATTGTGAATGTAGTTTGTACAAGTATTACATTGTTAACAAAAATAACGAAGTGAAAGACTTAATTGAACAAACAAGTATATTACAATACAAAAACATAGAAGTTCACAAAGTTAAAGGTTGTTATGTATTTTGCATATTCAAAAATACATAAATATGGTACTACGGTTCTAATCAATTGTGATCATGTCACTGATATCAACATCCCTATAAATCCTGACTGGCCTTTCTGGTGCCTCATTGTCACTGGTGGCATCAGCTTGGATTTTTTGCATTCCATAATTCCACAATAAAGACGCGTATGAATATGGGTTAACTCTGCATCAAATGTTGGAACCAAATACCCCTTACTGATCTGGACTGCATAAGCAGCAACATATAGTCCACAATCGCTGAAATTATACAGAGCAGCTTGTATGGTCAGTATAAAATTAACAATAAAAATTTGATTAGGAGTAATAATAAGACTTACAGGCTTTCTTCATGTTTTTGTGTTATATCATTGACTTGTATCATTTCAAAAGAGTCAACTTCAGAATGGGACTTGTATTTCGGGTATGACGATATGTTAATGCATTTCTTTCCGTAAAAGCCAGACTTAGATAGATACATAGGAATTAGTTGTGCATATTTCTTGATTTCATTTGAAAATGACGAATCGTATAGTGAACTACCCCTAAGATAATCATAGACATGTATACATCTCTCATTAATGGACACAACGATAAGAACCCAATGAAATATATGCTCGATGTTAACAGGGATAAGGATGTTATCAACGATATGCCAAGGTGCAGCAACATGAATTATGTATCCATTAATGTACTCAATAATGGACTCCTCTGTACTTTCCTTGTTGACTGTACTATCCAAATTGTAATAAGCATCCCACACATTTTCAATTAGTTTATTGAAATTGCAATCCACAGCAATAAAGCTTAATTCATTGTTGTCAGAGTCGGAGTACTTGGCTCTTTTGCGTAGGTAATACAAAATGTCATCTATGTGCTGTAAAAAGACATAGACATAAATTGTATGAATACTAAAACTGTAAATTGTATAAAAAAACAAAACTGTGTAAAGCTTACCGAGTCATCAACAAATTGATCTTTGTATGCAAGCCTATAGAACCAGTTCTTGTTTTGGACAGTTACAATACCAAAGTGAAACCACATCTGTAAGCGAGACTTGTTCTTTTTGTATCGCTCTTCTTTGCCAATTCTATCAAAATTCAAATAAAAAGAAAATTTTATACAAAATATACACATATATGATTAAATAAGTATATTTAGTAATTACTAAATGATTTACTTTGCGCTATGCCTAACAAGCAGCCCTTCATTTAACCATTTCCAGAAATGCAGATATAAAGTTGTAAGATCCACATCCGACATTGCAACAAATGGATGTTTCAGTTCAAACGTTTAGTGGAACCTTGATGAACTACCTGAAATGTATAAAGACATATTATTTTTAGGTGTGTAAAACACTTGTTGATATAATTGTGTTAATATGTAAACTATATAATTTGTTATACCAGACATTTAACTAAATGTTGTCACATAAGGCAATGTGTTGAATGAGTTTGGACGCCTTTCCCTCTGAATTGGTAATGGTGTGTGTTCGTCTACAGCTAATAAATGATGTAACACAATCCTTATTTTTGTATTAATTTTTTGTTGATTGTCATCTACAATCTGAAGAGGTTTTGGAAAGATGAAATCTTCCTCAACAACTAATTCATCGGCGTTGGATGATCCTTATTTGTTTGTATCTCCCAATTCTTCTTGCTCCATCTTTTAAGTTTGATCATATAAAATATTCAATAATTCCTGCTGTTATATAACAATAGACAAAATTTTGGCAAAAATATACAAATTAATGATCATATTATATACAACTTAACCCCTTTAATTTACGAAGACAATAACATACAAACGAAGAATTGTTGAATTCTGCTTGATCATTCATGAATTGGGATCCCTCTTTGACCTTTTGTACTGGAACATCTTCACATTTATCCGTCTAAATGTATAATATTAGTAATATATACATATGAACATATATTATAAAAAAATTACTATTTAAGAATTCAAACCACAAAATTGTTTAGAAACTCAGAAATATTGGAAGTGTTTTGAACATCCAAGTTGATTGGAACATTAGAATGTTGTGAACCTGTCACAAAATTATCTTTGCCTATTACTTATTTATATATTATTTTATAGTTTGTTGCAAGTTGAATTTTGTTATTACATTATACAATAAAATATTATATATGTTAGATGGGTACTCAATTGTATATGTATAATGATCATATCAGTACGTTTAGTATATATATATTTTACAAAATTAATAATATTGTTCATAACAAAAAAATTACCTCTGGCTCGGGAGTAACAAATTGTTGAACTAAAGGGCTAAAATTTTATTGACCAGCTGGAGAGTGTGCAGGTGACTGCTGAAATGCAACTTTGGGACTAGATGATGTGACGTTTACTCAAACAAAGTTCTGCAAATATTATTAATAAAATATACATTATATACAAAACGCAATAAAAATTTGAATGACAAAGAAGATAAATAAATAAATATATTACCTCTTGATCATTTAGATCATTCAAAACAGATTGACAGTTCAATTTAGAACGTAAATTCAAAGAAGGTTCTTCGGACAGAACGACACCGACTGCTGGAACTTTACGTGGTACTTCTACGCCATCATCCTGAAAAGAAAAAAACAATTGTTATATATATATATATATATATATATATATATATTAACAGAGCTTATCTTCCGCATTCTTGGTTTTGATAGAATCCAAAACAACTTTGAAGTTGATTTCAATGAAGTTCCTTAAATCAGTAGATTGTTTCTCCATCTGACATTGAAATGTATAATTAACATTAATGGTATATATAATTTTCATAACAAAACATTTAAATAAATAAATACCGAAATTTTTAATCAATCAAACTTATCACGCGATATATTGAAATCCTGTGACTTGCTGGTGGATGGAATTTCAGAAGCAACATTTTCTTTAAGGTCAACATTTTTCTTAATGCCTCTACTTGCTGGAACCTTAGCGGATTTTTTGTTCTGCTTCTTCGGATGTGGTGCCTAGTTATTTTTGCAACATTGACACTTCGAGGAGACTTTCTTAAATTGGGCTGCTTAGAAATGACTCGGGGTGATGACTTATTCTTTAAATGACTAATTGTCTTCCTTGATTTCTTCTTAGGAGGAGACAAACAAGTATCAACCTTTTCTTTTCCACGATTATTTCTTGGACGTTGAGAATCCTGAAAATCATCATCCGAATCATTTGCAGCTGTTGTTTCTGTTGGCAATTGCTCTATTTGAACATACTCAGGGGTAATTCAAGAATCTTGAGTTCCATTTCAGTTGGAGTCAGATTCTAAAAAATAAGCTGCAAAATATAGACATGTTCGTATATGTATAATTATACAATTCATAAACTTATTTATACAATTAAGTCTACACATATACAGTCCAAACTGTCACGACCCAAAAATGGGCGTGATGGCACTCGTCTTATCCCACCAAGACAAGTCAGTCTAAAACTCAACCATTACAATAAAGTGCGGAAATAAAATATAAGTAACCTAATAAAACCCCCAAAACCTGGTAGTCACGTGAACAAGCCTCTAAAGTATTACAATCGATTCAAAAGAAAAACTCAAGTCTCAAATTAACTTGTTTCTAGAATAGAACGAGATCATAATTAAGGAGAAGAAAGTCTGCTGAGATGGAAACAGCTACCTCACAAATCTCCAAGAAGCCTCAGAAAAAAAGAGAATGACAAGTACAAAAAAATCCAGGCTCATAACCCACAAAAATTTGTAGAAGCAAGGGGTGAGTACCAAACAACACGGTACTCAGCAAGTAAACCTCTAAACACAAGCTAAGGGGATGAAATACGGTACTCCTACCACCCCCCAACAAAACCTCCATAACTAAAAGCTGCATTAAAATTAACCCAACCTAACAGCTCACAGTTTACATAGCATGTAGCTCAAAAACAACACTTAGACAAATTACATATCCTCAACAACAACACTTCAACAAATTACATATCCTCAACAACAATACTTCAACAAATTATATATCCGCAATAACAGGCTCAATATTGATCAATCACAAGTTCCGCAGAAAGGCAATCAGAAGATCAGCAAAACACAATATCAAGTTCACTAATGATAAATATGTGCAATGCAATGGAATACAATATCAAGTATAATGATGCATGTATGACCTATTGATGCACACCCGCTGTCTCTCAGTCCGGGACCCATGGGGGCACATATCTGTCCATGCATCTGTCGCGGCGTACGACACGACCCTCGATAATAGAAACCATCGCGGCGCGCGATACGTCCCTCAAAATATAGTATCCATCGCGGCGTGCGATATGTCCCTCGAAATGGTACATCCTCTTTAAGTTCTCATTCTTTCTCAATGCACATAACAGTTTTCACAATCATGTCTCAAAATAGTGCAAATGACATGTTCATACAAAAATAAAGAGGATATCACCATTTTCATAACATTGCACAATTCACAACAACATCAACAATGATACAACAAGACTTTCGAACCATTCTCCATTATCAACACATCAAACACAACCCATTATTCACATTGCCTTTGATTACCCTTTGTTTTCATCGTTAGAATTAATCAATGTTGACAAGTCAACCCATCACCAATTCCCATTACTCCCAAAAATATACCACATACACCACAAGGAAATACACGCATTCCATACACTTAACAAGAGTTTAGAAATTCACTTGCCTCAAATAGTCGAACAATGACTCTAGAACTTGAGCCTTCTCTTTTCGTTGAGCTTCAAAATCAATGCAATCTATTCAAGTACATATTCACTATAAGATTTCAAAGCTTACAACATCCCTATTATTATAGGTTTAGCTTAGACCCAAAAGATCACCCAAATCTATGATCAAGTTTCTAAGTTTCAAGCTTAAAGTTAAGTTCCAACTCTTGTCCAATATCATAATTCAAATAGTATGTATATGATATGATAGATATAATATTTAATTACCTATCTCAATATGTCAAAACTCAACTCATAGTTTGATAATAATAATAAAATTAAGTCAAGTTACCAATGACCCACGGATAGAACACCACCACCGAACCTGAGGATCCATCCGTCTTTATTGTATCTCCAATTCAATCAATCATTACATATCCTTTATTAATTAAATTATCAATAATCAAATCATCTACCCAATATAATAATTTGATGATTTTAAGACATATTTTTTAAAAAAAAGAAACACAAACAGTAAGCTAATAATTTTCTTCACTCTTTGGTGCAAAATTAATTGCCCCTACATCAATCATTGGCAACATGATTACCCAATGATTTTGCAACAATTGTTATATAACAGAATCCAAAGAACAATTTATATTCCACAGTAAATTCAACTATATTATATTAAATATTGTTCCATTAATGTCTAACCAAAACTTTATATTACAGAATTCAAGATTTGCATTCGGTGATGAAAAATTGCTAACCGTTCTTACCTGCATTCGGTGCCCTCGCCTCCGATGCAACCCAGCCCAGGTAATTTTCTCCCCTTCTTAGTATGTTTATTTATTTTTATATATATAAATAATAAATCCTACTACTTATTTAGTATATAAGGGTCAAATAGTATAGAATCTTAAATAATTTATCACTTTAACCTATTAACTATTGATTCAGTCATTTATCTAAAATTACCCATCAATTAATTAACTCAATTTAAACGAATAGTTCAAGATTCTCAAAAATAACGTACCGGGTCATTACACAAATAGTTTATTTTTTTATTATACAGTTTATATGTTTATATATACAATAAGCCTATATTTATACAATTAAGATAATTATATGCATATTTATACATTTTCAGACAGTTATATAACTAATAATACAAGGAGCACATTTATACATATATTTTTAATGGCATAAACTGATACATGTATTTATACAGGTACATATTTATACAGTCATATATTCTACTATAATTATATATAATTGTATAAATATGTAATTGTATAAACAGATCATAAACTTATACATATATTTGTGCAGTGCGTACCGGATTGTTGTCGTCTCTGAATATGCCATTAGCAAAATAGCTTAGACGAGGGAAATCTTTTTTTGTCTTCCAGTTGAGTATCCTAGGGATGTGATCAGATACTTTAATAGCAATTTAATCATCAAACTTAGAACAACATTCATAAAACCACACTTGCAAAGCAAGTTGGAAACCATACAACCTAAAATACTTTCCATCATGTATGCAAATGCAGAATCATTATATCAAAAGCCTTTTTACCCCAAGGATAGTCAATATATCTCCCTGATTCAACTAACTCAAAATCTTTTCTATCAATTACAGTACAAGTTGGTTCTTCAGAAAAGATGAATGAATAAATGTAGAACAATATTGCAAACTTAACAACATCATCATCATTATCTACCCAAACTTTTTTATATTGTCAATCAATTGACTCTTGGTGACGGGTTTTTCAACTCCAAAATATTGATGAATAATCCTATTTACTTCTACAGTATCAAAAATAAAATCATTCTCATTATCTGAACAATTTAACCCAGTTATTAAAGCAAAGTCGCGAATGGTGAAACGCAGAGTAGTGTCGTTGACATGTATCAGGACTGCATCTTTTGAGCTACCTTCAATTTCTCTCAAAAACATGCACCTAATAATTTGTGCATGAATGTGACACCTACGAATGCTAGATAGTTGAGCAAAACGTGTATTTCCACAGAATTGTCTGTACTGTGACTCAGTAAGCTTTGAAGATAGAACATTCATAACGTCAATATTTGTGTAATACTGCATGTGCGGAATTCTTGTTGATTCTCTTTGACCTAAATACTTAACAGCCTGAAAAAAAAAGCATATACATTTTACTAAAAAAGATAGTGGTATTAGACACAAATATAGATAAAAATTATAAACTTATACACACAGTTGTATAATGAGGCAGTAAATTAGGCCGAATAAATTATACGCTTATAAAAACAATGTTATAATGAGGCAGTAAATTAGGAAGAACAAATTATACACTTATAGACAGTTGTATAATGAGGCAGTAATTTAGGCATTATAAATTATACACGTATACACCGTGGTATAATGAGGCAGTAAATTAGGCAAAATAATTTATGCACTTTAAACACAATTGTATAATGAGGCAGTAAATTAGACAGAATAAATTATACACTTATACGCACAGTTGTATAATGAGGCAGTAATTTAGGCATTATAAGACATGAATAGAAAGCAGGTATTAAGATATTATACATTTATAAAAAAAATTGTATAGGGCACAAATCAACAGAACACAAAAACATGTACGAATATAGATTATACATTTATACATTTATAATTATATAAAGACATGAATCAACATAAAAACAAAATATATATAATATAAAATCTTAAACACATACATGAACAATTATTATACATATACCTTATGCTCGATTGACCCAGAACCAACGGCTTCATTTTTATCATTATGAACGGTATGAACATCAGCTTTATGTTTTCTTTTCTTATTAGACCCAGTAACAACATCGATACTATTCTTCACACCTCCATCAACAAAACTAATTGGGTCATTATTGAATATGGATCTAATCTCTTGCATGTTAGTAGATTTAGACAATGAACCTGAAATCTCCCAAATTCATGAGTTAGACCCAATGAAAATGATGGATTTTCAAAATCAATTTGAACATGCAATGGTATACCTCTTGTATATCTCTTAGATGGAGATTGGGCATCCATTGATTGAACCAAAATAATGAAGCAATTATCAAGCTAAGTGAAAAATTAGTTTTAAGAAATTCAAAAAAAATGAACAAAAATTGATAATGTAAGTAGGTTTTAAGCGTTACCTTAAAATTTTTGAAATAATTTGGAAAACTGCTCTGACGTGCGTGCTAGAAGAAGTTGGTAGTTTGAAATTGCAATTGTGGAGAAAATTGTGGAGAAACTGAAGGAAGAAAAGGAAATTGTATAAAATGGGCGAAAAGAAGAAAAAAGAGGGTTTTGTTTTGGGAAAAATGTTTTATACAAAACGTGGGACCTGGTATAGCAAACTTACGGAAAGTTTGCCCTTTAAAGGAAATAACTGAAAGGGGGTTTATTTAATTTAATTACCTTTCTTAGTTTGCCATTCTCCATAATTTTCCCAATTTATAATTATGCATAATTTTATCCTAATATTTTCTAGGGCAACTTTCACATATAGCAAACATAAAATTCATATTTGTATGCTATAGCAAAGTTTGCATAATTGTACTCCATAGCAGACATATAAATGTATAATTCACTATACATATACAATTAAAGCGAATTGTATAAAACGAACTGTATAAAATGAGAAAGAAAAAGAGACTTGGGCAGAGAATTGTATAAAATGAAGTGTCTAAAACGAATTGTATAATTCTAAGTGTATAGAACGATTATATACAATTTGAATTTGTATAAAATGAAAAAGAGAGAAAGACAAAAGAGAACATACAATTGAATCAAATTGTATAACACGAGAAAAAGAGAAATTATATACAATTTGAATTGGTATAAAACGAGAAAATGAGAAAGGCAAAAGAAACTGGGCAGGGGAGTATTTTTATTGTATAATTATAAGTGTATATGACAAATATATATGTATTTTCATTTGTATATACAGTTTTCTCTCACTTTATAAAAATAGAATTTATACATTCCATTTTTGTTTGTATAAGCGAGAGAGTCAAGGGTGGCGAGCAAGATTAGGGAGAGTGGCGAGCAAGATTGGGGAGAGGGGAGAAAGGAGAACAAAAATATATGTACTTATACAATTTTCTCTCGCTTTATAAAAACACAAAAAAAAATTGTACATTTTTGTTTGTATGAGGATATTTAATTTTTTAAGAAAATTCGAATTTGGGGAGAGATTTTAGAAAAAAATTGAAAGAAATTGGGAGAGTAAAGATAGCTAACAGATTTGTATAAAAATACAGGGTGGGTCATAACCAATTAAAAATAATTGATTTGGAGAGAAATTTGAGGGATAACCGAAAGAAAATGGGAGAGAAAAGATAGAGAATGAATTTAGATAAAAATGAATCTTCCGCTTGATGAGTGGGTCCGAACCAAATGGAAAAAAATCGTGCAAAATTTTCTATGGAATACAAATGTTTTAAACAATAGCATAGGATTTATTTTGATTTAAATGTTTGCTATTATGTACAATTTTTCCTATTTTATACATCAATATAATATTGGGCCCGTGCTAACACGGGCCATTTTTACTAGTATGTATATAGTAAAAATTAGGCAAATCACATACTCTAAGGGACAAATTACATTATATCCCTATTGTATCAATATTTACCAAAAATCCCTTTTTAGAGTAATTCGGATACTTAAAATAACATAACGATACTTAAATTATAGCGGGTGGATACTTTAATTATTTGTTTTTTAATAGTTACGGCGCAAGAAAAGGGATAAGAACTATCTCACAATTCACATTGAATTTTGACAAATTAAGCGTCTAATATGCATAAACATCATGTACTAATTTATCTCTTTATTGAATTACAAATATTGAAAACTTCAGGTTGTGAATGAAAAAAAAAGTCGTGCTTGTTTAAAAAATCAAGAACGCAATTTGTGAAGATTCAAAAATGAATATTTCGATCTTGTTACGACATTCTGGAATATGGGAAAGTGCTGTTATATATGAGTGATACAAAAAGTGATGGGATAGTGGTTGGGGAAAATATTTCGTTCATGAATCTTATTTCAGCAATTGCGGTTGAGCTGGGTATTGATGAATCAAAAAAAAATATCGAGATTAGATATGTTGTTGAAGGTAATTCGTCTCCATTGTGTATTTGGACTGATATGCGTTTAGAATTGTACATAAAAATTAAGAAACATTAGGTTGGATTTGGAACGTATCCTCTACGTATTGATACTTCAGATAAAGGTGTTGAAAAGATACTGAATTTCAATGCAACAACAGGTGCCATCGTGTGTGTTAAAGAGATATTAAAATTCTTGATGATTATTTTTTTTCTTGTTTTATGCTTGATGTGCAATAATTTTTCTGAATATTATTAATTTGCTAATAAGATTTGAACTTTTTATTTGATGTGATTAAAACCATGTGAATGTTTCAAGCTACAAAATATATTTTGATACTAAATATATCGAATTTTGACTTTATTATATGAAGTTTAAAGAAATTGACAAATTTATAACTTATTTAATCTCATTTACATATAATGGTAAATATATAATGTATCTGATAATAAAATTTTGTTATCCAATGCAAAACAACAAGCGATACTAAATATATACAAAGTAGTATTTGATTCAATATGTTGAACGATACTGAATCTATTCATTACATAATTTTATATTAATTGTTAAAGATACACAAATTTATTTTTTGATAATAAACATGTATCATATACTTAATAATACTATAGATTTTGTGTATCTAATTGTAATATAGTATCATACATTTTGATTTACTAGAAAACTACGACATTTGGAGTAAATTATTTTGTACCAGTTTGTGTAACAATTGTGTAAATGTAGTATCAAGTATACTTTGAACAAAGTTTATATGGTATCATTATTTATTTTGTAGATCTTACTTTTACAAAAATAATTTATATGTACTGTTAATTAACTTATATAATTGGAGATAAAAGTTGACAAAATTATAAACTACTGTGTGT
>NC_028645.1:61536265-61545558 GCF_001406875.1 Solanum pennellii | reverse complement strand
TATATATATATATTTATATACAATTTTATTTTTTGATACTAAAATATGTATCATATACTTAATAATTCTATGGAAATTTTTTATCTGATTATAATATAGTATCATATTTTGAGATTTACTGAAAAACAACGACATTTTAATTAATTATTTTGTATCATTCGGTGTAATATTTGTGTAAATAAAGTATGAGGTGGTTAGTGAACAAATTTTATATGGTATGATCAGTTATTTTGTAGATCTTACTTTTACAAAAATGATTTATAGTTACCGTTAATTAACTTATATAATTGGAGACAAATATTTGACAAGAGAAATTCTTCAAATTAATAACTACTTAGAAGATTGCACGAAAAAAGAGAAGTTATAATACAAAATATTAATTAACGTAAGCTCAACATAATTGAAACCTAACTAATCAACATCAACCAATACACCTTCTGCTTGTGTAGTATACCCGCTCTTTGGCCTTGTTGGATCGTCGCTATCACTAACATATTCAGCCTTGACTTTGTCCATACCATACTTCCATAACAGTGTTCCGTATCTGTTGATACCTTATTTTGCATGCAAATTTATACTAAATAACAGCAACACATCAAACTTAAACATCTTTGTATTTCGTGAGCAACATAAAAAGATACACGAATAGCAACTAATTTCATTATTCTTTATATAAAGATACAAATAAATATATATAACAAACTGATACTTAAAAAGTATATATGATACATTAATATATATGTAATGCCTAAAAAATTAACACATAAATCAGTTTATCATGAGGGCACATAAATACGAAAAAAATCGATACTTAAAAAAAAGAATCAGCAGACTAACAAATAAATACAAAATTCCTGATAAAAAATAAATGATACTTAATAGAAACAAATAAATCATCAGGCTAACAAAAAATTATAAAAATCCTGATAAAATATAATCGATACTTAAAAATCGGAATCATGAGACTAACTAAAAAATATGAAAATCACGATGGATATAGAAACAAATGTACATACCTTTGGTAGTGTTGGTCGAACAATCGGAGGTGCCGCCTTTCTATCCATTTTCTTTGGGGTTTTTTTATCTTTCGAACTAGATGCATGTTTGCTTTTTGACGAATTTCTCTTGCTAGAACTTGGGTTTGTCATGACTATATTGTCATGTAACGATGTATAACTCAGATTTACGGAGATTTTCATTCTGATAAAAAACTATAGATTTTTAAGAACAATAAAAACAGTGAAAACGCAAAAAAGGAAAAAATGAAGAAATCATAATGGGGAAGATGATATACCTATTTTTGGACTCAATTCCCGATGATTAGGGATAAGAATCATTTGAATTTCAAATTTGCTTTAAATTTTTAACTGAAAAAATTAGGGGGAAAGTTTTGGGCGAAAATTTTGGGGAAGGTAAACTTTTTGTTTTACTTTTCCAACGTGAAAAGTAAGTAAAGTATCTTTGGAGGTAAAAAAAAGGATTTTTGAATTTTAATAAAAGAATAGTGAAATATTGGGATTAGGTAAAACAAAGTTACGTAGTTTAGTAATTTTTCCATATACATACACGGGTAAGATGAATTAGTGTAAAGACGAAATAGGATTCAATTTCCTGGTTTCATGCGTCTTGTACAGAATTTGGGTCTTACCTTTTTATGGTCGATGTGTGGTACCTAGGATAATAATGAAGAATTGCTGAAGTGTCACATGTTCTTAGTTTAATTTAAATTGAAAAAAAAAAAGAGGGCAAGCTAAATTTTGTTGGTGGGGAAGCACTAATTTTTTTTATTAAATTAAGGTCGCCATCTTGATGGCAAGTTTTGTCCTGTTCCTTGTTTTCATCGGGTCAAATTGCCAGAAATTTTAACCACGATTTTTGTGATCGACTGGAATTTTTACGTCTGTGCATAAGGCATAAGAGCCTTGTTCTTCAATTGTAATTACAACTATTTTAATTAATTACATAGGAAGATGTTTGTTTGTGTTTCCGAAAGAACGATCCAATCTTTTTAATATCAAAAGGTGTTGTTGTGTTTATGGATAAACATTAGGGCGTACAACATTTTCTTTATGCTATTTGTATTCATGTTGGTCCAGTAAGAATCATAAATTAATTTTGGCATTGTTTTCTCTTTTTTGACTAATTACATGAGCTTAACATTATAAGACTTTAGTCTATTTAAATTAAGAATTTATGATTGATATATAGATACGAGTGTTTATTCGGAATCAAGAAAAATTCTTAAAACATTATACATGTGAAAATATATTAGTTTATGAATTAGAATTATGATTAATAAATGGATATATGAAAGTAATCTATTTATTTGACTCATTAGAATATTTTCGATTTGTGGTGTATAAATTGTTCTATGTGAATACTAGTGGTAAATATTTATTGACTTGAATTGAGACTTATCATTAGATACTAATAACACTTAATTAATTCATGAAAAGAAATATTAAAGGTTTTCATCGGTCTAAAAGGAAGAAAACATAAAATCTTGAATTCTCAAGTGTATGAATTGAAGGAACTTTTTTGATATAAGGAGGTGTTGTGTGTCTTAACTAAAGGAAAGACTTATAGTCTGTCTTATGCTCATGAGATAATTATTATAAGAGAATGAAAATTTGAATCATGTTATTTTAGTCATTAACTATTCCTAAAACGAATAATTTTTTCAAATTTGGTCATAGTCTAGGTGGTCATTAATTTTATGATCTTTGATTGACTTGATGTTTGATGGTTCCAATGAAAATCGTTTAGATGGGTTTAGTTAATTTTCAAATTAAAATTTGATTTGAATATGATAAAGTCATTCTTTATGTCAAATATGTTTATGTTAAATTTGGAACGTGATTGCACATGGTTATTTGACATGAATTGATATGTGATAAGAATGTAGGTCATATCGTTTTAATTCCTAAAGATGCTTGAATCACTTGAATTTAAATTTGATCATAGCTTTGGAAATTAAGATTCTTTACAGACTCCAATTGACCTGAAATTTGGTAAGTTCATTGATAACGGCCTAGTAAGAAGTACTCATTGCTAAGACTGGTCAACGGACCAGAACCGGTTCACCGGACCGGAACGGGAGGCGTTGACCAGTATATTGACCGGTACAGGAATGAACCGGATCGGAATTATCGGATGAATAATCAGTTCCATCTCGTTCCACGATATACCGGGATGGAACCGGAACGAACCAGAACGGGCTGGAATGGAACGGGACGGGATAAATGGGATGACATTTTTTGTGATTACGAAAATATGAATATTTTTTTTAATTTTCTAAGTTTAAATTAATAGTTTTTAAATTTATAGTATAAGTTTCTACTTAAGTTTATTTTAAAGATATTTTAAACTTTTTTTTTGTTATTAAGTTTGAAAGTAAAGTCTAATAAACTTTTTAAAATTTAAATCTTTTGAAGTTTATACTTTATAAGGTATTACTTATTATTCATTAATATTTATTTTATAAGTTATATTTATAACTTGTGTCTTGTAAATTATACATAAATAAAACAAAAAAAGTAGTCAATTTAATTTTTTCGTTTTAAAACGACTGTTGGAAAAAAGGGAAGGGACAATAGGAATGTCGAATGGGTGGTTGGAAAGGGGCGCTGCAGCTTTATCAAAAGTTGCAGGGCAGGGGCAGGTGGTCAGGGGCTCAGGGCGCAGGGCAGCTGTTAGTAAAGCTACCGCCTGCCAAGTGTCAGGGAAGGGGAGGGTGTGGTGGGTAATTAATTTTAATATATACAAATTGTATAAAATAAAATTTATATAAAATATAAATATAATTTATATAAAATATTAAATATAAAATATAAAAAATTAATATATATTAAGTAAATCAGACCGGAATCGGAACGGATCAGACCGGAACCGGGATGAACCGGTACCGGTACACCGGTACCAAACTACGGTTCTGTCCTATTTGGTGTACCGGTTCAGACTATCCCGTCCCGTCCCATATGCACCAAAATAAGACGAATCGGAACGAACCGAAATGGTATTGGTATGTCCCGTTCCGTCGCCAAGTCTTACTCGTTGCTATGTGGTTATATTTTTTTGAGGTCGTTAAAATAATTTTAAAGTTGTTCCTTGAAATTAAAATGTGATTTATTATGAATGACATCCTTTATATTGGTTTTATTTCTTTTATATGTGGTACATGATTACACATGATGAGTTAACATAAATTGAAATATGATAAGGATGTGGATCTATTCAGTTTTTTTTACGATTTGTTTGAATATGAATTTGATCATAGATTTGGAGATAAATATTGTTTTTGAACTCCAATTGATCAGAAATTCGGTAGGTTCATGAGAAACGATCAAATTTATAATACTCATTGTTATGCAGTTATTTGATAATTTGAGATCGTTTAGATAAAGTTTTTAGATAATTTTTGTATCTTGAAAAATTAATTTTATTAAAAAAATACTCGACTATGATATAATGGTGATAGAGTTTTTTTTCTATGGTCTTGATGACTAAATTTTAGTGATGTATTAAGTTCATGTGTTGGCTTAGACCTTCCTCCATAACGGATGAAATTAATACGAGTCATTATAGTCTAATCTCTAGTTTTGATTAACTGTATTGACTCTACTAAACTGAGTAATATTTGATTGGATCAATTGATTTAGGGATAATGATATTCACTTGACTTAAACTAACATATATCTAACAATCAAAATTTATTGTTTAAACTAACAACTGAGTTAGGTTTGGATAAGTTTATGGAGTGAATAATCGGTCATTGTACATGTGTGTTGCATGAGTAGTTCTCCAATCCCAACGATTGGCTATTTGAGATGCATGGATATATATGTATAAATGAACCCTGAATTTTGTTTCCGGCAAGCAAATTTGAGTTCTTGGAAAAGGAACTTGAAATTTGCAGCTCTTAATGCAAGGAGTGTGAAAATCTACATCTTGAGTTATTAATTGATGTTGAGTTGGCATGATGACATGTCTACTGATGTGTTTTCTATTTTCAAAAGATAAATGATAAATATTTTTGTTTTAGTTTTTCCATTTTGAGTTTCCTAGTTTGTAGGCATGTCGAGTTGTTGGTAGACTTAGTGCCTATTAGAAAGATTCTGTTTTACTGCGTTATCTACTACAGAATAATAGGAGTTTCTTCTCTTTAAACATTTCTTCTTTCAATTTAATATAATATCTCTCTTTTCTTGTGCTGTATGTTTTTTCTTTAGCTGGTAACACCAACAATTTCCTTGTACAACAACACGAACTCCTTCAAGTTTGAATAGTCTACTCCATTATTCAAAGTCACGAGTTAATTCCATGTGAACTATTTCTCATCCGATATCCCGTACCCAGGGGCGGATCTATGTGAAATCTAGGGGTTTCACCCAAAACCCCTTCGTCAAATAATTTCACTGTATGTATAAGGTCAAATGTCAATTTATATTTATCCGTCGCTAAAAGGCTCGTCTGTAAATATTATCAACCAACTTTATTTGTTGGTAAACTTACCAACCAAAAATCAGTTGGTAAACACTCAAAGAAATTTTCACAAAATTTTGATACATGGCTTTGAAATTTTTGTTGGTAAATTTATCAACTAATTTTTGGTTAGTATATCGTTAGTACCTTTAGTAACAAATGAAAAGGAGTTAGTAAATTTTTTTCTTCATTATGAAAATTTATGCTGGTAATTTACCAATAAAATTTTAATACTTTTTTTGGTTTCCCATACTGTGTCGGTATCCACGTTGGAGCTCGACTAAATCCGAATTCACATGCTCCATAACAAAGGTGACTCCGTATCCAAGGAGAATTGAACCCGAGACCTCTTGGTTAAGGATGAATGAGTACTTACCGCTCCACCACAACCCTTGTGGATAATACATTTTAAATACGTTAGTATGATTATTTATTTTTCTAATAAATTTACTTATTTATGCTAGTTTATTGGTAAGATATCATTCAAGTTCAATGTTAGGTTAGTAATTAATTGACAATATGTTCATAATATTATTAACTAAATGATTATTCAATGGTAAAATATTTATTAATTTATTGCATTTAAAAATCTAAGAGCACGAATATAAATTCAAAAATATTAATATCAATTTCATAAACCATATTTGAATGAAACAATGAAAAATCCATGATAACAAGTTAAATTAATCTCAATATGACACATATCATTATATCAAAAAATTTATTTGAGCACGATTATAAAAGTAATGACCTGAACATAAAAGTTAAAATGCTAACAACACAAACTAAAAATAGGATCCTCAACACCTGAACCAATCATTGTATTAGATATAAGGATGACCATATGAAGCTAATTGCACTAACAGAATTCTCAGCGGAGCACGTTTACAAAAAATGTTAAGCAAAGTCAAGTTTTGACCAAAAGTTAAAACGCTTAATGGTACAAACTGAATATGAAAACCTCAAAATTCAAACCAACCACTCTATAAGACAAAAAATGACCTTCCAAAATTTTAATTGCGCGGACGAACTTCAAATTTGATCACATTTCACAAAAAAAAAAGGGTTCTACATTTGAGCTCTAGTACAAAGATCCTAATAGGATGTCCTCTTTTTAATGGGACTCACATCGGTGTTAAATGTGTTAAATACCTAAACAATCCTAACTCATCATGTTTATATCTTGAATTTGCTTCTGGCCCATGCCTATGAATTGCCCCATCCCTTGACAAGAGAGATCGTCAAAATCTCACAATCAATTAATTGATTGAAAGAGTTTAAATTATATATACTAATAGCACATTATACACTTCTTATACTTTTTAGATTCTCAAATCATGTTTATTACAAATACTTACCTATTATTGTAAGTAAATTAATAATTTTTTTCGTAGTGTGAAAAAGTATCAAATCTCATTCAAGTGTTGTTGGAAGGCCTTTTGTAGTGAATTCAAATTTGGCACCACCGAAATCGACTCTTGGAACATCTTCAAATTCATCTGAAAAAATTGTTGTACCAAAACATATGTGGCTCTCCCATTAGATATCCAGCTCTTCGTCAAGAAAATAATCATAATAACAATAATGTTCAAGCACAATCACAACCGAAAAATGGACGTGATGGCACTCGTCTTATCCCACCAAGACAAGTCAGCCTTAAATACAACTATTACAATAAAACGTGGAAAGTTTACTATCAACTTACATTATACCCCAAAACCCGGTGGTCACGTGTACAAGCCTCTAAAGTATTACAATTGAATCAAACGAAAATATAAGTCTCAAATGAACTTGTTTCTAGAATAGAACAAGATCAAAAACTATGAAGAAAGAGAGTCCGCTGAGATGACAAACAGCTACCTCATAAATCTCAGAGAAGTCTCAGAAAAAAAGTGAATGACAAGTACAACAAAAATTCAGGCTTAATAACCTACAAAAAAATTGTTGAAGCAAGGGGTGAATATAAAACCACACGGTACTCAGCAAGTAAATCTCTAAACACAAGCTAAGGGAATGAAATACGGGTACTCTTACCACCCCCAGCCGATCCTCCACAACTACAACTTGCATAAAAATCAGCCTAACCTAACAACTCACGGTTTACAGCGCACATAGTTCAACAAGAACACTTAAATTACATATCCTCAACAACAACACTTTGACAAATTATATATTCTCAAAAACAACACTTTAACAAATTACATATCCTCAACAACAACACTTCAACAAATTACATATCCTCAACAACAATACTTCAACAAATTACATATCCTCAACAACAATACTTCAACAATTGCATATCCTCAATAACAAGCTCAATATTAATCAATCAGAAGTTCCGCAGAAAGGCAATCACAAGTTCAGCAAAACAAGATATCAAGTTCACTAATGATAATTATTTGCAATGCAATGAAATGAAATGTCAAGTATAATAATGCATGTCTGACCTAGTGATACACACCCGCTGTCTCTAAGTACGGGACCATGGGGGACATATTTGTCCACACATCTGTGGCGACGCACGACAAGACCCTCGATAATAGTAACCATCACAGCGCGCGATTTGTCCCTCGAAATATAGTATCCATCGCGGCGCGCGATACGTCCCTCGAAATGGTACATCCTCTTTAAGTTCTCATTCTTTCTCAATACACATAAGACTTGTCGCAATCATGTCTTAAAATAATGCAAATAACATGTTCACACAAATAAAGAGGATATGATCATTTTCATAACAATGCACAATTCACAATAACATCAACAATGACTGAACAAGCCTTTCAAACCATTCTCCATTATCAACACATCACACACAAACAATTGTTCACATTGCCTTTTATTACCCTTTGTTTTCATCATTAGTATTAATCAATGTGGATGAGTCAACTCATCACCAATTCCCATTACTCCTACACATATACCACAAGGGAATATACATTTCATACACTTAACAAGAGTTTAGAAATCCACTTGCCTCAATCAGTCGAGAATTCACTTCGAAACTTGAGTCTTCCCATTTTGTTGAACTCCAAACTCAAAGCAATCTATTCACATTATTGAACTAACAACACTCACATTACCATAGATCTAGCGTAGACCCAAAACCTATCCGAATTTATACTCCAACTCCCAATTTTGATGCCAATTAACATTTCAATTATCATATCTTTTTTTTTTCAAAATTTTATGTGTAGAATTAAGTTATAATTTCTCCAAATAGCGTAGTAGCCTATCTTAATATACCAACATTTGAACCACGAGATTATTTTATAAATGTCCATTTTGTAAATAACCATATTAATAAATAACTCGGAAATTTTTAAACCAACTTCTCAAATTAATTATGTGACATAACTACTGAGATGAGTAAAACGGTAATTTTACAAAAATAAAATTTAAAAAATTTAAAACTTATTTTTTGGGTCATTACAAGCACATTTAATAAATATTAATAATATCACATTAATGTCTCCATCATCACAAGAACATGATGAATTTGATCATGATAGCAGGCAACAAACAATTATGTTTGAGACTGTTGTTGCTTCTATGAATAAAATGGTTGAACTTTGAAAAATGAATGAAACATTTTGGATAGATTCATCAAGTGATGAGAGGTGTTTTATTCACCGTGAGATTTATGGAAGAAAATTTTCAAATCAAGTTCTACCTTACCAAACATCAACTGCTCGAATTGAATCATCAAAGGATTGTGGAATTGTTTCAATGACTGCAACTGAGTTAATCCATAATTTTCTTGATCCATATATCCATTATTTTTTGATCCATATATATATATATATATATATATA
>NC_028645.1:61533263-61535776 GCF_001406875.1 Solanum pennellii | reverse complement strand
ATATATATATATATATATATATGCCAATATCATGGATTTCAAACTTGAGCAAGTGAGAGATCTAAAATACTATCATGAATTTTTGAAATCAAACACATTGTCATGAATTTTAAAAATTGGCTATTTCTTAATAGGCTGATACCATTTTATTTTTTAATTTTCTTTCATACAAAACTGATTAAGATGAATTTATATGGAATGATGGACATGGAAAATGAGTACTTATATTGAGACATAGTTGTCATTGTTATTGTTAAATAATTAATAATATACTTAAAAATGATTGATTTGTACATATAGGTTGGATGAACTTGTTTCCTACTATAGTCACAAAAGCTAGGACTATGGAAGTTCTTTATTCTGGCACTTGGGGAGGCTCTATACAATTGGTAAAATATTAATCAATCTTTTAGATTTTGTTCCCCTCAAAATTAAATCAATATTAAAATTGACTAATAAAATAATCTAATTTTTTTTGTTCTTGAATACAAATGTATGAAAAGTTGCATATTTTATATCCTCTAGTTGAAGCTAGAGGTTTTTTCTTCATGCGTTATTGTAGACAACTTGATGCAACTACATGGATCATGGTGGACGTTTCATATGATATATTCAATGAGATTCAAAGTGGTGCACCTTGTTATTCTTGGAAGTTCCCTTCTGGTTGTGCAATTCAAGATATGAACAATGACCAAAGTAAGGTAAGAATCATTTGCTCTCTTTATATCACTATTTATATAAAAGGAAAACTATGTGAATTAAGCTCCATCTATACACTCAGTCCATATTACTGAGGTTTATTATACATAATTTTATCTTGTATTTGTGCATGAGGTTGTTTCTATAACTCAAACGGGTGACAAACATATCACTATTTACATGTAGATTATTTTCCGTAGGGTATGTTACATAGGTAAACAAGTCACTGGTACTAACGCCTATTTAATGATGTTTTTTGTTCCTAATATGATATAATAACAAAACTATCTTTATTCTCAGTTTATCCAATTTTGGATCCCCTTGTTATGTTGTTAATTTACTCTCCAAATGATCAGCTTTGGGACGTGAATCAGGGTTGTTTAAGTGTACCCCTATTGTTTTAGAAAATGATCTTTTTGTCCATGTATAGCCTTGGAAAATCCCCATAACCTGACAAGTTTTATTTTAGGATTGAGTTAGATTCAATAACCATCCTTTTAACATGTTATCAGAGTTGCTAGTCTTCATTTAACAATGTTGAACTTCGGCTCATACTATTTTGTTCATGTCCTAGATGTTTGAATCTAAACGAGCGAGGATTATTTTTTCTCCCCATATAGTCCTGATCAATTCTTTCCTTATGAAATCCAATGCTAAAAAAAACACAAATTTCCAACATGCTTTCCTCATTATTTTCCATAACTTTAAGTATTTTTATTTTGATTATTTGATTATTTTTACTCTTGTAGGTTACTTGGGTGGACATGTTCAAGTAATTGAAAAATATCAAGTTAATTTTATCTTTAGAAATTTTTTGTGTGATCGTGAAGCATACGGAGCTAAAAGATAGATTTTTACACTTCAAATGATGTGTGAAAAAATAATTTTCCAATGGATTCAATATACCCTACTAGGCATGATTTCAAAGGAAGTTCGATTTTGTATTTCCCTGTTACAATACTACTTTTTTGAATTTCAATTTATAAGGTGAGGAAAGAATGCATTGCAATTTCTTTAATCACTTCAAAGCAACTTTCATTAAAAAGTAAAATCTTGAAGGGTCCAAATCCATACCCTTTCTTTGTTTTTATGTTTGAATTTGGATCTTATAAAAGTTTTTTCATTTTTAAGGTATGTTTGGCACGAAAGAAACATATATAGATATAAAATATGTATTTTATCCATGTTCGACTTGTGAATTTTTTATTTAAATGGGACCGGAAATTAATCACTCTTTTTATTTCAAAAGTCATTTTTTTTACAATTTTCTCCATTTGTAATTTGAAACATCTCCTTTTCAAACTTTTCTTATTTCCTTTAGGAGTGTGTTTGGTATGATTTAAATTTTTTTAAAAATTAGTCATCTTTTGATGTTTATTCACTGGCCAAAAAAATAATTTATAGAGAAAACATTTTCCAATCAAAGGAGCAGGAAAAATGACAATTTCTCTCATTATCCAAGGAGAGTCATTTTTCTTCGCAATAATCTCAACTCTAACACTATATCAGTGCTTTAACGACACTCAGATGTTATTATCACCTTTAACATGTAAAAGTATCATCTCTCCAATTTGTTAATATTTTTATCCATCTTCACTAGAAGATTTTTTCTAGAAAATAAATTTAGTACTTTCTAAACAAAATCTGAAAATGAAAATATATTTCCTAAAATAAATTATTTCCAAATAGCAAAAATACACCCTTACTTGTTTCCTTATTAGTATTATTATAATTACTTTACTAATGTTTTATTCTTCTCAAGATAAGACCACTCTTCGCAGATTTTACTTGGGGAATTTTGTATATATATATAT
>NC_028645.1:61530809-61532796 GCF_001406875.1 Solanum pennellii | reverse complement strand
TATATATATATATATATATTATTGTAATATTTAAATTTTATTTTACTTTCAGTGTTTCATGATCCAAAAGGGCTGAAAATACGATACAAGTATCAGTCGATTTTGTTTTTACACACACCTATATATTATATAATCTACATATTTTGCTAGTCATGGCATTGATCGTATATATATTGTTTTAAATGTATGATCTAAGATAATACTCATCCCACAAACTATTTTTTGTCAATTAAATTATGATATTGTTTATTATTTGATTTTTCTTTTCAGTGAGATATTTTGACCGGTGAAAATAAAGTGATTGAGTTAGGTCGAGTACTAACAGGAACTGTTCCGAGAAACGACATTACAATATTCATATATTTGTCATATTTATTTATTTATAATTAGCTATTTATGCTTATATTATCAAGTAATAATGACATTATTCAAGAATCAAATAAAACTTATGATTGGATTTATCTTTTTTCACATGCAAAAATACCAAAAAAAATTTAAATGTGTATCTTTTATCATTTAGACTTTTTATTCTTTAATTATTGGATCGAAAGGAATTTTCAACCTTCCAATTTCACTTTTAACTTGTAGTCAATTAACAATTAAAACACACAAAAAATAAAGGCTAATTTTAATCTATATACACTGATAATTTAAAAATCTTCTTCATATTATCATAGCTTAGCCATTACTAGCAAGTTGTTGTTTGTCTCATTTCATATATTAATAATTCCACTTGATTTTTTCATGATTCAATAATTATCTTTAACTATCTTTTAGATAAACTGATATATAATGCTAAATATATTTCACTGTGAAAAAGAACAAGAATTAGCTACGAAATCCCTTGTTAATCTATGTTTAATAACCTATAGCCCTATAGCTAACAAGATTGTTTTATAACCTTCACTAATTTATTGTTTAGCAACATAACTTATCCGTCACTTATTCTTTTATAGTATTTACCCTAATATTTCTTAATTGTTGTAATGTATACAACCTTATAATATGCACAAGGAAATGTTAGTGCTTGAAGAGACGAGCACTGATGAAATGGGAGCATTTTTAATCTATGCACCCATAGAGTTACAAAAAATCACTTCAATTATCATTGGAGGTGATGCAACAAAAGTTCCGATTTTGCCCTCTGGTATCATCATAACACCCGATGTCGGCTCTTCTCGAACAGGGACAACACTGCAACTGCACAAAATAGTTCATTTTTGACAGTGTCTTTTCAAATATTGATTTGTGGTAATAATAATCCAAATTCCAAGCAGCAACAAATGGAGGTAGTGGCTTCTGTTTATGTCGTTTTGGGCGCCACAATTTTAAAAATCAAAGAAGCACTGAGTTGCTCTGATTTGTGATGCGTAAAATTTCATGTTGTTTGTTTGTTTTGAAGATTACAAAACTAACTTTGAAGGATGATGTGTTCTCTACTTTGTGACTTCCAAAATCTCAAGACGGTGAGATATGTGTTGCTGCAATTATCTTTTATATGATACACTTATTTCAGACTCCTTATTTGTTTAGTTTTTTTTCCAATTTTAGCTGTTTGGTTTTCTATGATCATTGTTTTTGTTCTTTGTCATGTTACAATGTCAAGCCCTCCTGATTTTGCAAGTATGGAGTAGCATATGTAATATTGTATCCATGTGTGGATGGACTTATATGTTGAGAACACGGATAGCCCAGAGGCTAGCCAAGTTGTTGGGTTTAGGGATGAACCACATAGAGGCTCAAGAATTAAACATCCAACAATAGATTCACTTAAAATCTAGGTTGAGCACTGTAACAACCTGTTTAGTAGGTTCGAGCAGTAAAATTATTTTGATAAAAACTGACAGGGTCGACGGACCACGCGACGGACCGTCATGGTCACGACGGCCCGTGATGGATTCCGTCGTCCCATACTTGTGTAATTTCTTCTTCTACTCTTCTCATTACCCTCGACGACAAGTAGGACGAACCGTCATAGGCACGACGG
>NC_028645.1:61526133-61527157 GCF_001406875.1 Solanum pennellii | reverse complement strand
ACTTTGAGGGATAGGAGGAGAGATGAATTCCTGAGCCTAGAGCAAGGAAGGATGTCTGTTGCTGCTTATGAGGCTAAATTTCGTGCACTATCTAGGTATGCCAGTCAGCTTTGTTTCAGTCCACAAGAGAGGATTCGCCGTTTTGTGAAGGGGTTGAGGTCAGATTTGCGGAACCCAGCCTTACAGGTCGCTGCTGCAAAATCCTTTCAGGAAGTGGTTGATTTTGTGATAGAAGTGGAGGGGGTGAAGCCAGATGACTTCACCATGGCGTCGACATCTAAGAAGTTCCGTAAGATGGGTGGGTTTAGCGGTTCTTACTCCGGAGGGCAGAGTTCGGGAGGTTACAAAAACCGCCCTATTCAGTCTTCCCTGCAGGCTTTAGCTGGGGGTCCATCGCAGCCCAGTCAGCCTTTTTCTGAGTTTGAAGATTATCCCCAGACTTCGTCACTTTCACAAAGACCTATGCTTGACTCCAGGAATTGTTATGGATGAGATGTGATGACTTCCAGATTTTGGGGATGATAAGTATTATACTTTAGAAGTTTATTTAATTGAGTTAATGAGTTTTGGATCTTCCGCATTTTATTTAATATTAAAAATTTATATAGTGGTAAACTTTGGGGTTTAGATTGTTGGTTCGCACACCTAGTAAGATAAGTGTGGGTGCCACTAGCGGCTCGTTTTGGGTCGTGACAAACTTGGTATCAGAGCTTTAGGTTCGTTGGTCTCATCACATAAGAACGAGTCTAGTAGAGTCTTGAGGAACGGTAGGGGGACGCCCATACTTTTCTTTGAGAGGCTATAGGACTTTAGGAAAACTCCATTCTTTCTTTCTTTCGTGCTATTACTTGGGTCCAATTGGTATCTAGGTGATACAAATTGGTATCTGACATCCTCACTCTATCTCGCAGATGGTTAGAACTAGAGCAACAACTGTGTCAACACCAGCACCGGCAGGACAGGGTGCGTCTGAGCCAACCATTGGGACCGTAGCTCGAGGAGGAGCAATGGCAAGAGGCCGTCT
>NC_028645.1:61513290-61520194 GCF_001406875.1 Solanum pennellii | reverse complement strand
TTTATTTAATTGATTTCGTTAATGAGTTTTGGATCTTCCGCATTTTATTTACTATTCAAAATTTATATGCTGGTAAACGTTGGGGTTTAGATTGTTGGTTCGCTCACCTAGTAAGATAAGTGTGGGTGCCACTCGCGGCTCGTTTTGGGTCGTGACAAGCACCCACTTTTTTCTTGAGTACCACTCTGTATTTGGTTGCTTACTTACTTTCTTTCTTTGCTACACTTCAAATGACCACCTCTAGTTATAGGTGGTGATGGAAGGATCGGATATTATGGAGGATATTTACTATTCTACTCTAGAACGTTCCTCTAACTGCATAATTTATAACTATCCATTCTAAATTATTTCTATATTTAGAAACACTCATTTTAGATATCTCCCTTCATGTCTTCACAACTTTAAATATTCTAGATACTTCTCTGCATGTTTTAGATATTACTTAAGTTCTCATCCTCCATTCTTATTTTTATTCTTAGTTTTTATTATTTTAACAGTTTCCATTGTAATTCAATTAAAATTTTGCAATCTGATAATTGAACTGAGTTTTTCAATACTAGTATGAATGCTTTGTTAACTTAATATGAGATCATTCATCAAAGCGGTTGTCCATATACACCTCAGCAAAATGATGTTGTGGAAAGAAAACATAAATATATCTAGGAAACATTAAGGGGTTTCAAGATACAGTTTCATATTCCAAGCAGATTTTGGGGAGATTGTATTATGACTGTGGTACATCTGATCAATAGAATGCCTTCTTTTTTGCTAACAGGAAAGTCTCCATATGAAGTTTTGTTCCACAAACCTCCCAACATGACTCACTTGGAAGTGGTTGGTTGTTTATGCTTTGCAACCGTACTAAAGAAAGAGGATAAGTTTGCTCCTAGAGAAAGAAATCAATGTTCATTAGATACTCATCTACACAGAAATCTACATGCTCTATGACGACTTAAAGGCCAAAAGTGTATTCATCAGTTGAGATATCACATTCAGAGAACAAGTATTTCCTTTTCAAGAAAAAGAGATACCAGATCATAATCTCCCTTTGGTCTCACCTTTTTTGTGTGATACAGGTACTTTGACAGATGAGTTCCATGAATCCACAACTGCTGATCAACATGTAGTTTCACTTGTTGATCCAGCATCTGTGGTGAACTTTCCTCATGAAGATATCACTCATATTATGTTGGAGGAGCCCCCTCCAGAAATACAAACTCCTGAAATGCCAGCAGCCACTGTTGATAGTCTTAGGAAGTCCAATAGGACATCAAAACCACCTATTTGAACCAAAGACTATGTCATATCAGCTAAGCCTAGTTTGTACTCCATCACTAATCATGTTCTACATGTTTATCTATCCACGAATTATCAGGACTTTGTTCAAGCTTTTTAAACCTTGGTTGAACCACAATCATTTAAAGAAGCTTCCTAAGATGAAAGATGGACCTTGACAATGTAGGAAGAAATCAAGGCTTTAGAAGATAACAAGACTTGGACTTTTGTGGATTTACCTCTAAAGGCTAAGGCTATTGAGTCCAAATAGGTCTATAAGATCAAATTTAAGTCCAATGGTAATGTGGACAGATAAGGCGATGTTAGTAGAAAAGGGATATACTCAAGGGGAGGGGTTAGATTATACTAGAACTTTCTCTCCGGTTGCAAAAATAGTGACAGTCAGGACTGGTCTCAACTTGGTTACCTTAAATGGTTGGAATTTTTTTCAAATGGATGTTAATGCTTTCCTCCAAGCTGATTTACAAGAGGATGTATACATAGAGTTGCCTATGGGTTTTCTAAATCACGGGTACCTTAAGGTTTGGAAGCTCAAAAAGTCCCTCTATGGTCTTAAGCAAGCATCAAGACAATGGAACATCAAGTTCAGTCATGCTTTGCTGCAGGCTGGTTTCTCTCAAAGTGCACATGATCACTCTTTATTAAAAAGGAAGCAGTGGGATGATATGGTGGTCCTCCCGGTGTATGTTGATGACTTACTTATCACTGGAACCAGCAAATCTATGATTTAGGAAACCAAATCTACTCTTCATCAATATTTCAAAATAAAGTACCTAGGAAACTGAGATATTTTTTAGGCATACAAGTAATGCACTCCAAAGAGGGTATACCGTTGAATCAGAGGAAGTATGCTCTTCAGCTTATTGTAGACATTGGACTTAGTGGGGCTAAACCAATTTATACTCATATTGAATTCAATCGTAAGTTCACAAGTGTAGAACTTGATCAACATTTGGGAGTCACAAGTGATCCAGAGTTGGAAGATGTTAAAACATATCATGAATTAATAGGGAAACAGATCTATCTAACCATCCAAAGGCCAAACTTTTTTTCTGGAGTTGAAGTTCTCAGGTTATGCAACATCCCTAGGAATCACATTGTATTGAAACCGTAAGAATTGTAAGATACACTAAGAAATCTCCTGGACTTGGCATTTTTCTTAAAAGATGAGTTGTTATAGATTTGGTTGGCCACTGTGATTCATATTAGGTGCCCAAATACTAGAAGGTCGGTAATTGATTATGTGGTGAATCTAGGAGATTATCTAATTTCATGGAAATGCAAGAATCAAAACAGTGAGGGGGAGCTCTGAAGTAGCAGAGTACAGAAGCATCGCTGTTGCGGTTTCAGAATCGATCTGACTTACAGGTTTACTGAAAGAGTTGAATGTGCATTTGCAGTTCATATCAAAATTCCTGTGACAGTAAGGCAGCAATTCAGAAAATCCCTTTTTTCACGAAAGAACCAAACATATTGGGATCGACTATCATTTTATCAGAGACAAAGTGAAGTCAGGTTTCATAGATCCTCAATAGCTTTGCACTTTTATGCAACTGGAAGACATGTTCACTAAGGGACTTGGAACAGGACAACATGAGCTTCTCATTGACAAGATGGGTGTGTTGGATGTATTCCAACCACCATCTTCAGGGGGAGTATTGGAAGAGTTAGTTTCCACGTTTAGCATGTCACACAGTTAAGTGTTTGCTAGAAGTGGTTAACAATGTTAGGAAGCTACTAGAAGGTTATTAGAAGAGTCACATAGTTCACATATGACTTTGTTAGAATGCAAAGTCGGTTTTAGGTGTCTATACAATATTTGATAAGTAGTGAGATATTCATTCATTCACAATGTATTTGTAGCTTCTTAAAAACTCTCAATATAAGGATCACTATTTCTCTTAATTTCTTGATTACATAGTTAGTTCTTCTAAATTACAGAATTGTTGACAGAGAGATCCAACTTCTTCAAACTTCTACAATACTAAAAGTAAACAAATAACTTCTTGCAAGATTTTCTTTCACATAGGTGCAATAAAATATAATGAAATTGCACAATCGAGAAATAAACCTGCAAATTCAAAACAAAATCTTTGATATTACACCCATTTATTTTCATAAATACAAGCTTCTCAGCTGGAAAATTTAATAGTATACATTTCAATGGACATTCTTTCCATGACAACCATCTGAGAAACTTGGACAATAGCTCAAAATCTCCACTGATATGAAACTTGCCATCAATTGCAAACACCCTAACATTTTATCGTCTTCCTAAATGATTTTGTGCTCAAGTTCACACCCTTTAATGTTCGTCCTTCTATCACCAGTACTGACTTTAAATTAAAACAGAGTATAACCAAGATAAAGATAAAAGAATTTACTTACTTTTTTTCCTTCTTCAACAACACAGACTTCTTAAGGTTTGAATAGTCTACTCTGTTTTCCAAAGTCACGAGTTTATTCCATATGAACTATTTCTCTTGCCATACCCCACACCAGATCATGCATCACAAAATAACGACAATCCCTTTGGAGCAAGTTCCTTTGGACTAAGATTGTAATTGCACTTTCAAATTAAAAACCACGCGTGTTTAATGTTTTGGTAACTTCATCCTCAAAAAATCCATGGAAGGCGCACACGATATCAAGGAAAACACTCTTAGCATCACAATTAAGTCAATCAAAGATTATCTTGAGAATATTTTGAATATCACAATGAGGAATTTCTCTTAGTTTTTTTAATTTGTATCTCAATTCTTCTACAAATCTCCCTTGCAAATGTGACCCCAATGTCATATAGATCATAATAGCCCACCTTAATATTTGATTATGTTTTGAGCAAGCTCAACATATTTTTGTGGTGGAGAAAAAATGCTAAAAGCATGACAAAAGAAAAAATTGTCAAGATTCGTTATAGAATGTATATAAACTTATTCATTACAGCAATTTAGTGTTAATTGAAAGAAAATATTGAAATTTTTTATGAAAAGTTTGGAGTCTTGTCAGTTGATTTATAGTCGATCGCTAGAAGTTTTGATTCTTGTTTTCAGACTATTTTCGAGTCTAAACTATTGGGAAATGAGTTATTTAGGGATCCTAAGTATTTGGGGTGGTATCCATGGGAGTTTGGGAAGCTTTAGAGATGAAAAACGAAGAAGAAAGTCGGAAAACCCATCGGAAAGACGCTGGGGCGCACGCCTCCAAAGCGCCTAATGACAGAGTCTGTCCGTCAGGCTCTGGAACGCCGCGCCTGCCAGAGCGCTTGAGGACAGTCTCTGCCCATCAGGCTATGGCGCTCCACGCCTCTCAGAGCGCCAGGACCCCTTAGATTTCCCGTTCTTTTCCTATATTTTCGTACTTGTTCCTAACTGATGTACCCTTCATTAGTAGTTGATTCCAACACTCAAGAGTACATCTAAAAATCATGAAATCATCCATAAACATGAAATCATTATTCTTGAATCCATATCCAATTCAAGGAAAGTTAAGATCAAAGTCAAGGAAGTTAAGAGCCAAGTCTAGAAGTTAAGAAGCACATCAAAGTAAAGTTATAAGGTTTTCTAAAGTCTCTCACAAACGTTTTCACTTTGCTTTAAGAGACTTAAAGTTCAAGTCAAGAAAGACTAAAGATTTGAGTTCATTTCTCAAAAGCTATATGGGAACTAAATATTATTTAAGGATTAAGTTTTAAAGTAAGCAAAGAGTATCAAGTTGAGTTCAGTTCTATATGGGAACTAAATATTCTATAAGAGTTCATAGATCATGAGTTATGCAGAGACAAGGTAAATATTCATTCTTCATCCCTTTCAAGCCTAAGTTTTAGCTTTCCAACTGGCATACTCATATATTCAATGTACTGATGTCAGTTGGCCTGCATATTATGATGCAGACGTAGGTAACCAGGATCAGCACGTGGCATTTCGTTGATCCAGATTGAACTCTAGAATTAGTAGTGAGCCTCCTTGCATTTCGGAGGACATCCATTTGTTTAACTTCTAGTAGTTTAGTTTTAGGATGTTGTGGGTCTATCCCAACATCCCTCTTCAGTCAATTTAGAGGCTTCGTAAACAATAGTATTTCAGTTTGGATTTATGTCCAGTTATTGAGACTTAAGTTCCATTTTGGCCATAATTATTATATGAAGTGCTTTTCTTTACACATGTCTTATTCTTTCTTAAGTTGAGTTTATTCTTCCGATGAGTTAAGAAAGTCATACCAAGGGTACGCTTGAGGGACAGCAATGGTCTTCGATTGTCGGTTCCATCCAGGGTGTAGGCTCGGGGCGTGACATAATAAGCAGGTGGAGTCAATTTTTTAGTTAGTTCATTCTGATGTTTGGAGACCATGTCATGTTGTTTCCAAAACTGGATATTAGTATTTTGCCACATTTGTGGATGATTTCGCTCGAATGGCATGGATTTATTTCATGAAGAGTCGTTCTGATGTGCTTATACACTCTTGTGCCTTTTGTGCGGAGGTCAAAACTCAATTCAATACTTTGGTGATATTCTAAGGAGTGATAATGCTAAAGAACATATGTCATAATTGTTCCAATCCTACATGATACAACACGATATTTTCCATCAGACTACATGTGTTGATACACCCTCTCAAAATGGAGTTTCCGAGAGAAAGAATAGGCATCTTACGAGCACTTTTGTTCCAAATGAAGGTCCCTAAACAATTTTGGGTTGATGCAGTCTCTAACTCTTGTTTCTTCATTAATCGCAGGCCATCAACCGTTCTTGTTGGCAATGTGCCTTATAGTGTTCTTTTTCTAAACCTACCACTATTTTCAGTGCAACCTAAGGTGTTTGGAAACGCATGTTATGTTCAAGATGTTCAGCCATATGTTACCAAGTTGCACCCTAAAGCATTAAAGTGTGTTTCTTGGTTTATGCTTGCCTTCAGAAGAGGTATTGATGCTATTCTACCGAGCGTGGTAAATATTTGGTGTCAAATGTTGTGGTATTTTCTGAGATGACTCCATTATTCTATGCACCTCCAACTCACGGGGGAGGAAGATAAGTGGTTAGTCTATCAAGCTACTCATATTGTGATAAAACAATAAGATGATGTCTTTTTATTTCTTAGTTCTCCGTTAGAACACCATTTAACTATTTGGCCCACATCTTCTGCTTCGATAAGACTACCAATTGTTTAAGTTTATTTCAGAAGACGAGAGATCGATGATACATGTTCAACACTGGCTCCTTTGTTATCAATTATTTAAAAGGATAATCTTGAGTGTAAGTTTCTTAAAACAAAATAAAAAGATGAATTTATATAGATAAAAATAGTGAAATATCAAAAGACATCCTAAGATTTTAAATTAAACATTTTAAACCACATAAATATTCTTAAGAGTTGTACGTGAGATACCAACTTTACACAAAGGGAACTATATAATAATTAAACGATGTTGGCTTTGTTTGGATGTGTCTACATCTATATCATTGCTAATTGATTGTACTTCATTTAAAAATATTATTAGGGGAGGAGACACTAAAGGTAAAACAGTACACACCTACTTCAAGATCATGAATGTACAAGAGAATATTATAACAAAATTACATAGTATTGAGAATTCAAATATATATATATA
>NC_028645.1:61507488-61512615 GCF_001406875.1 Solanum pennellii | reverse complement strand
TATATATATATATATAATAAGAGAGGTGATAATGTTTACATGTCAGTGCCACAAGTAATCTCACATTTTTTTTATTTTAAAAATTACTTAACAATTAATTATACATAGCAATTCGTAAAAATCCAAAGTTAGTTTTAAATAAACACGTGTCATTTTCTTAGTTAATTGGATTACTATTTTTACCATTTTAAAAAATAATTCATTAAAAAAAAATTTAACATGTCAGCATTTGCAATATGTACGTCTCAACTTCATAATTTTTGAATATTACAATTTCTTTTTAAAATTGAATAATTAATAATTAATAATTAATAACTAAATATTATATAATTAATTAAATATTGTAAATTGAAAAATTGAAATAAACGCAAACCAATGTCGTCAAGTTACTGAAAACTGTCAACATTTTTTTAAAAAAAATGGATCTAATTTTTTAAAATCCAATATTTTAACATTTTAAAAAATAATTAATTAAAACAAGTTTTAACATGTCAGCATTTGCAATATGTACGTCTCAACTTCATAATTTTTGAATATTATAATTTTTTTTAAAAAAAAAATTGAATAATTAATAACTAAATATTATATAATTAATTAAATATTGTAAATTGAAAAATTGAAATAAAGGCAAACCAATGTCATCAAGTTACCGAAAACTGTCAACAACTTTTTTTTTAAAAAAAAATTCTAAGTTTTTAAAATCCAATTTATAAATTAGTAAAACTTGAAGTTTTTCTGTTTTAAAAAGGGAAAATTGTATATAATAGCAAACTAATAACCTAAAATAAATGGAGTAGCTAGAGTTTGATTTAATTGTGCTCCATAGCAAACGTTAGCTAAAGTTTGCCAGGCGTCTCTCTCCCAAAAATCTCGTTCGCCACTCTCCATTCTCGCTCGTCTCTCTCGCTTTATACACAAAAGTGTATAAATTCTGTTTCTGTTTTGTATAAAGCGAGAGAAAAACATATATCTTCTTGCTATACACTTATAATTATGCAATATATATACATTTTAATTCGATTCAACTGTATGCAAAGCAAATTTTATAAAAATATTGCAGCGAAATAGGCAGCGAATTATACAATTGTGCATTATACAATCGCAGTGAAATAGGATAGCGAATTATACAATTGTAGCGAAATATGCCAGCGAATTATACAATTTAGGCCAGTGAATTATACAATTGTATATGTATAGCGAATTATACAGTTCTATGTTTGCTATGGAGCGCAATTATGCAAACTTTGCTATAGCATACAAATATGAATTTT
Source organism: Solanum pennellii (assembly GCF_001406875.1). Taxonomy (NCBI): domain Eukaryota; kingdom Viridiplantae; phylum Streptophyta; class Magnoliopsida; order Solanales; family Solanaceae; genus Solanum; species Solanum pennellii. The sequence goes on along the minus strand of NC_028645.1, from coordinate 61,511,344 downwards.
TTGTTTGTTATATGTGAAAGTTGCCCTTTTGAAAATCAAAATAACAAAGCAGTTGAAGTTTGCAGTTTTTTAATAGTCAATTAATTTTTGGAAATTTTTTGAAAAATTACCTAACTACACATCATTCATTATCATATTTTCTTATTTTTCCTACCATTTCAATAAATATCAAAATCCCTTCTTTTCTCTCATCATTCCTTTTTTCAAAGACATTAATTTGAATCTCTTAACCATCATATTACTTCCTTTTTTCACTCCACAAATCTCTCTACAATCACTTTCATTAATCTATTATTGAATTTCAAATTTTTTCTCTATTCAATAAAAGACTTCAAGTTATTCAAGAGTTAGATTTCTTTCATCTACTTCAATTTTTTATTTTTATTTTATTTTTATCTTAAAAAAATTAATGAATCTTTTACTTCCGGTCTCTTTACGGAAGAGAAGTGGAAAAACCTTGTTAATCCACAGTGGGGTGCATTCGAAATGATTTCAGAAATTTCTAATTGCGATCTTCATACACTTCATTATGTTGGCTCGATCGTTTAGTTTTTTGGGCTTACTATCAATGTATCTCGCTTATTTTGATTCTTAAATTAGTCTTTTTTTATTGTTATCACCGGTCTACTAAATCACTGCTACAATTGCTTTTGTTTTATGCAACGTATCATTTTCATATTTAAGATATTGATACATAACTCTAGTGTTGTTGAATCTTTGATTAGTGTTTATCATGTTTAATACAATGGTACTTGATACATAAATTTTGTGTTAGGTATGACACACCAAAAAATATGTTACTTAGAACAATTACATGTATAATATTTTTTTTAAAAAATAAAATATAGTATTTTCTCAAACAAAATAAGATACATAGATAATAATATATCATGCACTAAATTTTTAGGCATGATATGTAAATTCAAATTCATACTAAATGTATCCGATTTAATGTTCTGTAGCCAAAGCACCGTGTATCAAATTAATCGATAGGTGCATTATACATAATATCTACCAAATTCAACAGTTTTACAAACTTTATCATGTATATCACTATATATATCAAGTGACCGCTACTGTTTTATGTGTCCTACACAAAAAAATGTTATCTAGAATAATTATATGTATCATGTTTCTTTTTATAAAATACAATATTTCTCAAACAAAGTAAGATACATAAATAGTAATAAATCATGCACTAATTCTTTAGACATGATACGTCAATTTAAATTTATACTAAATATATCTAATACATAGCAATAACCACACAAATATGTATCCATCAAAGGTATGTATCTCTTCAACCTTTTTATATGTTGTTTCAATGTGTAACGGATACACATGAATAATTTCATAGCACCAATATGGACTGCTCAGGGCTATAACTTGAACGAAATTTGCAAAAAGAAGATATCATATAATTTTAACCAACCCAGTTGTCCAACAAGTAGGCAGAATCAAGTGATGTTGTCTCTCCCACTGCAAAATTCACACCTTGCTTGAATTTTCAAATATTTCTTTCATATTTTCCTTTCAAATATTGTGCCACTAATATATGAGAAATTTGATATCTTTGCACAAGCGTTCAAGAGGAGACCGGATACTATAACACGAGAGAACAATTAACAATGAACAAAAATTAGTTGATTCATCCATTGATCAATGTATTAATTATCCAGATTTATCGATACGCATCCAATAAAATCAGCTATTGTTTTCAACTTTTTTCAATCTATTACGATTTGGGTGAGAATTGAAAGAAGAAAATTTGAAATTTTTGAAACTAGACGGATTTGAAATAGAACTGAGAGAAGAAAAAATAAATTTTGTATTCAATCTGAGCGAATTTGGAAGAGATTTGAGAGAAAAAAATTTGAATTTGATTTGATTGAATCTTTTAGGATTTGAGAGAGATTGAATTTAACTAAATTAACGTGATTTGGGGAACTCACATTAATTTTATATTCTCTTTCATTTAAAAGTGTAACTGATTTTGCTTTTATGTATCATATTTAATGTATCCGTGTTCTTTACTATGTATCTGGATAACAATAATTTTGAGGGAATTTTGTTAATTGAAAAGAGTAAGGATAGAATGTAATTAGGTCCTTACACTATGAGATCTATGTAAATTATACTTAATTTTTTATATATTTTTTAGAAAATACAAATAGCGTGGCAAAATGTTCAAACAATTAATTTCAGTTTCATTCAAACTCAATAGATAACGCAGAAATAAAAGGATGAGGATAAGTTTAAACTGAAAAAAATATAATTGTATCATTTTATTTTTTTAAAAAAAAAAACTTCCCACGTTTAAATTATAAATATTTTTTAAATTCACATTAGCCCACTCTCTATATTATGAATATCTAAAGAGAAAAAAAGCCCTTCATCAAATAGTCTGTTCTTACAATCGTCAAATTCATTTTTTTCTTTTCTTATTTTGATAATGGTTGAATTCGTTGTTTTTTCTTCTTTGGATGAAAGAATCGAAAAACAATCAAAGCATTCTATAGATATGGATCCAACGATACTTTTTCTTTGAATCATTAATAGTATATTAAATCGAATTTAAGAATTTTAAGTTAACTGCATATCAAAGCTTCATGTTGCAACCCTGAAAATATGCAACCATAAATCAATGCATGTTTATACTTTCTCTTCTTTCTTTTATTGAATTTTTATAAGATTTTTATATAAACTATTTAAACTGAAAATAAATATATAATATATATACACATAATTTATAATATATACACATACGGTTACAAATTATTTGCAGATGAATAATTTTTTAAATTTAAAATATAAAATTAGGAAAAAAATATTTTACACAAAAATTTGGAAAAATTATGAAAAGGTAATTATTGAAATTAATACTAATTTTAAATATAAAACATACCTAAATTTGTGCCACAATTTACAATTTAATATTTATATTTATTCTCATTTAATTTTTTTTTCTTGAAATAATTCATAATTTATAAACGGTTAACTCAAAAAATAATTGACAAAATAAAATTATAATAATACACACTCTAATATAGCTATACCGCAAAAAGAAAATAAAGTCAGTCTCTTTTTTTACCCTATTTTATAGTAAATTAAGAACTATCAATTTTATCTCCTGCATATGTTGAATTGATTGTTTACCTTTAAATTAAAGATAGATTTTTATTTTTACGTTACTCATTTTTATTAGTTTAGTAAGTTTAAAATTTCTCTTATTGCATTTATTATATTGAATATTGACATATATAGAAGGACAAGACAATTATGAATCCATGTAATTAAGGTAACTGATCAAAAAAAAATTATACGTTCAATTATTTAAAAATGTCAGTATATTAAAAGCCGCACTGAACATATAACAAATTAATTTTGATTAATTGGTTATATGTGGTTTCAATGAATATTATGTGTTTCTAAATTTCTAAACTAAACACAATTTCAATTAGATTTATCGAAATAATGGACCACTGATTAATAGTATGTTTGTTTTAATTTAATATGCAATATCTATATTTGTTGTGCTTTATTTTATTCTATCTATTTCAAAATATACTTTTAATGATTAACTTTAGTCAATTTTGTAAAGTACTTCCAAAATTGATCGTGGTATCAATTTATTTTTGCAAATGTTCATGATCCAATACACTTACAATATATAATGTATGTTGATTATGTAATTTTATGAACAAAAAGACTGTGAATATAAAAAAAAAAGTTATTGTATGCTTTTTTTGTGACTTATCTTTTTTCAAGTAACATTACTCATAATAAATTAATATTTAGTTTTTTTCTGCATCATGTCAATTTTTTTTTTAAAAAAACTTATTTTAAGTGGGTAATA
>NC_028645.1:61497094-61497488 GCF_001406875.1 Solanum pennellii | reverse complement strand
TAGCCCACTTACAAGTTTCTAGACGCCCATTGGCTAGAGAGGTCCAGACTTTGGCTAACGACTCTATGAGGCTGGAAATATTAGAGGAAGGAGGATTTTTGGCCTGTGTGGAGGCAAGATCTTCTTTTCTTGACAAGATTAAGGGAAAACAGTTTGATGATGAGAAACTGAGCCGAATTCGGGATATGGTGTTGCGAGGAGAGGCTAAAAAGGCAATAATTGATGAGGAAGGCGTTTTAAGAATTAATGGAAGGGTATGTGTGCCCCGTGTTGATGATTTGATCCACACCATTCTTACAGAGGCTCATAGTTCAGAATATTCTATACATCCTGGCGCAACCAAGATGTACCGTGACCTAAAGCAACATTTTTGGTGGAGTAGAATGAAGCGTGA
>NC_028645.1:61455105-61493976 GCF_001406875.1 Solanum pennellii | reverse complement strand
CGACACGTAGTATTAGGGGATCGGGTGTCACGAACCGACACGTAGTATTAGGGGATTGGAGTGTCACGTACCGACACGTAGTAGTAGGGGATCGGAGTGTCACGTTCCGACACCAGGAGAATAAAGAGAATGAATCTTGAATTATGTTAATATACTCAAATTTAAACAACCATTTCCCAAATGAGTATGGTGTGGAGGCGTGAGTCCTCATAGATGTGCTGGGTGTTGTGGCCAATGGTTATGGTACTTGTTGTTGTCACCTGTTGAGTATGTAGTTGATTTTATATTATTATTTGATATATATTATTTTCTATTTTGAGTTGGCCGATGATACCTACTCAGTACTTGTACTGACCCCTACTTTTATGTTCTTCTTGTTGTTTTGTGGAGTGCAGCAAGTGCATCAGTGACTTCGTCTCGTCTGCAACTCTAGCCAGTCTTCAGCACCTCAGATTTCAGGGTGAGCTATTGTTCCTAGCTCGGACTGGATTCTTTCATTCACGTCTTGATGTCCTTGAAGCTCGGACATGGACTATCGTTTTATTCTTTATTTTAGTTCTTAATTACTCTTAGACTTAGAAATTTGAGGATAGATGTTCTTGATGTGATGACTTCCAGATTTTGGGGATGATAAGGATTATATTTTAGAAGTTATTTATTGGTTATATTAATGAGTTTTGAGTCTTCCGCATTATATTTTGTTCATTATGGTAAATGATTGGGGTTTAGATTGGTTGGTTCGCTCACATAAGAGGATAAATGTGGGTGCCACTCGCGGCTCGTTTTGGGTCGTGACAGGATTCAACAGTACTTTTTCTTTTAATTATGATTAGTATATTCAAATAGAATTTAAGAATTTAAAGTTTACTGCATATCAGTCCTTCATGTTGGAGTCCTAAAAATGTGTAACTATAAATAAATGAATGTTTATACCTTTTCTGTTATGAAACTATATAAACTTAGAAGAAGAAGAAAGTAGGGAGAAGAGAAAGAATTCTTATTCATCTTGAAGTATATTCATGATTCATTGATCTTTCACAAATCTTATTTACAATAAAGAAAACCCTTTATTTATAGGGAAAACCTTACTTGGTCCCCAAGTAGGATCCTAACCATATCCTACAAGGACTCCACATAATTAGACATTCACTATAACACAAATATGTTTATAACACTCCCCCTTGAATGTCGGTAGATTATGTGCCTCGTTAAAACCTTACTAGATAAAACCCAGTGGGAAAAAAATCTAGTGAAGGAAAAAGAGCATACATATCTAATAATACGCATTATGGATGCCTCATTATAAACCTTACAAGGAAAACCCAGTGGGACAAAACCTTGTGAGGAAAAAAGAGTACATCGCGTATTAACTCCCCCTAATGACAACATCAATTCGGAGACTAGAATCTTATTTTCCAAGCTTGTGCACCATCTTCTTGAAAGTTGTAGTTAGTAGAGATTTGGTGAATAAATCAACTATAATATTACTTGAACAGATCTCTTGCATGTTGATATCACCATTCTTGGGAGCTTATGAGTGTAGAAAAAACTTGACGAAATATGCTTTCTTCTATCTGCTTTTATAAATTTTCCCTTCAGGGTCAAAGATTTCTGCAAGTTCCTTACTTCAACTTCATTAAGCAAATAATCTATTGCCAAGAGTTTCAATTCTAGTCTATCAACTTGCATAATAATACTTGTATATGCTCTATGCATTTTGAATCTATTTAATCCTTATGAGGATGATAAACAAGTTTTTCAAAAACTTGTATATGCTTTAGATTTTGAACCCATTCGATATTTTAATATCAATTTTGTCAAGTAACAACATTCAATATTAGATGTATGACATCTTCTAGTGCCTAGATTACAAGTCAAATAAGCTTTACGCTTACCAAGATACATCATTTCACTTTTCACTTGATAATTATTTCTACACAAGCATGCTTTAATAGATGTAGAATTCATATCTTCATAATCTTTTACAATATTGCGCGCTATTATATCAAAGATATCGTCAATTATATACCATTTTGTATCGATTCACAATATGACAAAACTTACTGAGATCTCATCACTTCATTATTTTTAGGTAGCTACCCCTCTCATGAGGTTTCATAAAGTGTTATGTCGTACGCTCCCCAAGAGCACATTATCTTGTTATTATGATCATTTTTGATTCTTTGATCCTCCACCTTTTTTAAGGATTATTTTATTTAGAATTAATTAGTCTATCATGCTTCATGCATGTCATGGACTCTATTGGACATTCAATAGGAGTATTTAAAACTTTTGTGTTGCTTCTAATCTCCCCCTTATGTTAGACAAACTAACATATATCTCAATCTTTTGGAGAATCTATCTTTGTGCATCATAATATATTCATTAATCATATATTGCACATCAAAGTTATCAGATGAAAACTATTTGGTCACTGACCATAAACCAATTAATAGAAAATTGATCATAACATATTGGTTTGATTCATACAATTATGTTTGTATGTAATATCATATTTCAGATCAACACATGAAACTTTATTTTCATAAGCAATGATTCACTATGTAAGACATTTAATGTCACATCATCTTATATATTTATCAATATTATCAAGATGAATTATCTTAATTTCATATTCTTAAAGTTGTGCTTTTAGCTCAATTATCTTGCACAAACAATTTTGTGAATGTCATACTGCAAGTTGACAACAAATGCACATGTGATTATCTTATTGATCCATCTTTTTATCATATCACATGATAGGTGAACGGGCCCATATTCACCTTTTATACTTTTCAGAATTTAGGGATTTAGTCCCAACTTTAGTTGATCCAATAAACTTTATCACGAGAACAAGCAACGTAAAGAATTCTGGAAGAATCTTCTAGTTTTCAATGTATGTCCATTACTCAGTATGCACATATTTGGGATGATCAAATTATTCATGCCAACTAATAAAATTAATAGTACTCGTAAACTCCAAGTTTACTACGCCATGTGCCTTTTGCTTTAGTAAATTTCTGATTTACTATTATATGAGTAAATTTTAATTTTATTACTCCCAGAGTAATTTTTAGATTTATTTTTTCTCAATTACTTTACCCTTTAGGTGAATCGTGATCCATAATTGAATGAACTAATATGAAGAAAATTGTGCATGTAACATATTATTTGTGTCAACATTTTTGCAAACATTAAGTTGCGAGATAATAATAGGCACACATGAGACATATAGAAGAAATATTTATTAGGACCATTAAATGTCTAAACAATTCACTAGCTGGATGACTAGGTCCACAAATATTTGCAACGTTCCTAGAATGCAGAGGATTCAATCTCAACTTTCGTTTATGATGGTCTCACAATTAGCTTGCCTTGCTAACAATCATTACAAGAAAATTCACGTCTAGAATGGTGGCTTATCACCTCATTCACTCTAAAGAATGGATCTGTATTTTTACCATTTATCAAAGTCTCTCATTCTTCATGAATGGAACACAGTCATCTAAGTACATCAAATTTTGATAACTTAGTACCTCATTCCATATTCATGTGCATCATTTAATCAATTGTCTTCTTTTAGACATTTATGCACTGCTACATTCACTTTGGGGAATGGATCTGGTTTAACGAGATATATTTCATGACTAATTTTATCAAAAACTCATTATTTCCCTTAGTCATCATAATATCATCAATATGGTGCATTGAGACTCAAACCCAACGTCTTATGCCATAAATCAATGAGGGACTTGAATCCAACATCTTTCATCACAAAGCATCAAGACTTCTGATGTCTTACCCTCTTGGTGCGATTAGACATAAATCCATCGTCTTATTCTTTTGGTGCGATAAAACTTAAATCTATCGTCTTACCCACAATGAGGCTCGACCTCAAGCCTTCAAAATAATTTAATTTTATCACTTTTGATGATCATTAATATGATCGCACATTATAATTACACACAGAATTGAGATTATTGATTTCTTATAATCAACATTAGTAGTTAATAAATATAGCTTAATAGATCACATGCCTCATATAAAGGTTGAAAACATATCTTTCACTAAATTGTGCTTATTCAATTATTTAAATAAATTAAGGAATTCTCTTCTCATCCGTTTAAATTAAACGTATAAAGCTTTAAATACATACTCCAAATGGTAACTCCAGATTTGTCACATAAATAATTATAACGTAAAGAGAAATCATACCTTGAAGATATAAGAACCTTATTGCATAACTTATGCAAGATCTCTTTTGTACTTTTCTCATCTTCTATAATAATTTTTTAAGAATATAACAATCGTGCTGATAACGTGTTATGAAACTATATAAACTTAGAAGAAGAAGAAAGTAGGGAGAAGAGAAAGAATTCTTATTCATCTTGAAGTATATTCATGATTCATTGATCTTTCACTAAATTGTGCTTATTCAATTATTTAAATAAATTAAGGAATTCTCTTCTCATCCGTTTAAATTAAACGTATAAAGCTTTAAATACTTACTCCAAATGGTAACTCCAGATTTGTCACATAAATAATTATAACGTAAAGAGAAATCATACCTTGAAGATATAAGAACCTTATTGCATAACTTATGCAAGATCCCTTTTGTACTTTTCTCATCTTCTATAATAATTTTTTAAGTATAGAACAATCGTGCTGATAACGTGTTATGAAACTATATAAACTTAAATGAAGAAGAAAGTAGGGAGAAGAGAAAGAATTCTTATTCATCTTGAAGTATATTCATGATTCATTGATCTTTCACAAATCTTATTTACAATAAAGGAAACCCTTTATTTATAGGGAAAACCTTACTTGGTCCCCAAGTAGGATCCTAACCATATCCTACAAAAACTCCACATAATTAGACATTCACTATAACACAAATATGTTTATAACATTTTCTTCTTTCTTTTATTTGATTTATGTAAGAATTTCATATTAATTATTTAAATTAAAAAATAATTTATAATATATATACACATCATTTATAGTATATACACTACTGTTATAAATTATTTGCATACGAATAATTTTTAAAATTTTATAATAGAAAATTAGGAAATAACATTTTACGCAAAAATTTCATTTGATTTTTTTTCTTGAAATAATTCATAACTCCAAGTATTTTTAATTTATAAATGGTAAATTCAAAAAAAAAAAAAATTAACAAACAAAATTATAATAGTACACACTCTAAAATAGCTATACCATAAAATAAATAAAGTCACGCTTCTTTTTTTACCCCATTTTATAGCAAATTAAGAACTATCAATTTCATCTCCTACATGTGTTAAATTGATTTGTTTTTGTTTAAATTAAGATAGATTTTTTTAGTTTTACTTTACTAATTTTAATTAGTTGAGTAAGTTTAAATTTGTCTTATTGTGTTTATTATTTTAAATATTGACATATGTAAAAGGACAAGACAATGATGAATGAATTCGTGTAATTAAGATGACTGATTAAAGCAAAATTATACCTTCAATTATTTAAAAATGTCAGTATCTGAGAAGCCGCATTGAACATGTAACAAATTAATTTTGGTTACTTAGTTATATGTGAAATATTATGTGTTTCTAAAGTGCTAAACTAAACTCAATTACAATTAGATTTATCAAAATAATAGTTTTTTATAGTTATTATTGACCACTGACTAATAATATATATATTTTTATATTTAACATGCAATATCTATAATTTTTTGTGCTTTATTTTATTCTATCTATTTCAAAATATACTTTTAATGGTTAACTTTAATTAATTTTGTAAAATAATTCAAAAATTGATTGTGGTATCAATTTATTTTTGCAAATGTTCATTGGTACATTCAAATCAATAGATGTTTCCATAAAAAGACACTTACAATATATAATAATGTATGTCAATGACTTAATTTTTATGAGCAAAAAGGCTATGAATATTTTTTAATAAACTTATTTTATATCTTTTTTGTTGTGAGTTATCTTTTTTCAAGTAACATTGCTCATAATAAATTAGTATTTAGTTTTTTCTGCATGCAGATACGTAGTCATGTGAAATTTTTTTAAAAACTAATTTTAAGTGGGTAAAAAAAAATAAAACATGAAAAATAAAATCTGAAAAATACATATATAACTGCACTGGTTGCTAAAATTCAAGAGCAAACACTTATGTTTTTATTTACATAAATTTAAATACGAACCAATTTAGACTATTTTTCTGTAAATATATTTTTGCAAAATATCTGATAGATATAAAAATGTTAATGCTACAATTTAGAATTGTGTAGCGAGAGAAACAAAGAAAATATTGATATTTTGTTTCTACTAATTAATTGATATTCTTTTTAGTGGCTAAATAGTAGTTTTTTTTGCTCTTCTCTTTTCTTTATTTTCTATATTTATATTTATCTAAATTAATAGTATACTCAGTAAATTTTATCTAAAAACAATATCAATATATGGTGAAAGTCATTACAGAATTATTATTAGAAATACAAATGCAAATTTTGATGCTTTTCATATTTGGTACATATCAAAAATGAAGTTGAAAAAATAAATGTAAAATTTTAGCGCTCTTTACGTTGTAGCATTGGAAAATAGAAATTTTTGTGTAATCTAAATATTTTGGATTTGTACAATAAATATATCATATATCTTTCACTTTGTAATTAAGGTATTGTAGTTTAATAATTTATCTACATGTTAGTTAATTATAAACAAGTATAGATAAAATAAAGGAAATGAAAAAATAAGAACTTGAGAACGATATATTTAATAACTTTATGTACTTTTTTTGTTACATGTTTGTTTTATTCACAAAACAAACAAGAATTTATATAGACAAAAATAGAGGAAATAAAAATTTAAAATTTGCAATGAAATATTTATTACCTTCCTATACTTCTTTATTGTTACAAACCAAACTTATATGATGAAAATAGAAAGAATAATTATGAATGTGAATAATCTTCATGAAACTAATATGAATTTATAGGCAAAATAAAAGAATATCATAAGACATCATAAACATACAAATTTAATTTGGAGATGAATAATTGTGAATGTGAATCTTCATGAAACTAATATGCATTTATAGGCAAAATAAAAGAATATTATAACACATCATAAACTTATAAATTTAATTTGGAGGTTATGGACATAAAAATTATGAAAGTTATGAATATTATTAAAAGTACAAATTAAAGAGGGGAAAGTCATGTGTAGTAACTCCTAGTGATAAATTAAAAAATAAAAATAAAAATAAAAATACTTAAAATGTAAAAAAAATTATTATGATTTCATGATTAAAAGTGAGAAAAACAAATAGAAAAAAATATTGAGAGTTTTTTTATATAAATTTTCCTACATTAATAAAATATTTATTTGTATAAATAAATAAATATATTTTTATAATAAAATAATTAATTTAAATTAAAAAATTTAAAAATAAATAAATTATATTTTTCCTTTTATTATAAGTGAGATAAAACATAAAAAAATATGAAAAGTTTTTGTTATGAATGATCCTCCATTAATAAAATATTTATTTGTAACAAATTTAAGTAAATTTTTTTATGATACAATAATTATTTTTTTTTAAAAAAAAAGCAAAAAAAAAAAAAAAAAAAGAAGCTAAATGCAAATAGAGGCCATAGAGAGGTGCCACATCACCTTGACTATAGTCCCTTTATATATCATGTATTTTACTAATTGAATTTATAAATTATAAATTATTAAAATCAATTAAAATCTAAAAATAATGATAAATTTGCTAACATTACAATAAATGAAAAATACTAATCAACCTTATGCAACATAAATAATAAACACTTCTGTTGTTGCCCACTAATTACAGAAACGGTTAAATGATATACTTTATTTTTTAAAAAAAGTAAAACTGATTTTAAATTTAAGTTTATCAAATTGAATAAGCAATTCACATAGTATAATTATTTTTTATGTTAAACTGGCAAATTAGTTACTTTTGTATTTGAATTTAAAGTGGTATATTGCAAATCAGTTAAATTTCCATGAAAACAATTTTTTTAATTTGTATTTTAAATTTTAAAATGGATGAATATGAAAACTCACTAAAAAAGGATATAACTAAAATCGAATTACCTTTTTTTTTATACATTTTACTAACAATTATAAGATAAGTTTTTCTCTCCTAAGATATTAAATTAATTTATTAAGTTTTTTATTTGTTATTGTAATTATTTTAATATTTTTGAATTAGTGTGGTTAGTTTAAATATATATAAATGCAATTATCTATTTGAAATTTAAGAACATGTAATAATGAATTCCTAAATTTACATTAGAACATTTTTTATCCAAAAATATATATATAAATTTGTGTATAATTCAAAGGATAGGAAAATGCATTTTGCTTACGCCAAGTGACAATGTAGGAATAAATCACTTTATCATTTTGATTTTTAAGGAGGGTTAAAGTAGAATTTTAAGTTAATTTTAAATTACAATATATAATAAAAAAATATATAAATGCAAATTTTTTTGAATTTTTTTGTAAATTCTTACAAAAATATCTTCATCACGAACACTTATCGAATTTACCAAAGCTTGTATATCATCACAAACTCTTCTAGAAAATTCTCATAGCTTGAAACACTGTCCTTAAAGATATTTCACCCGGTATGAGTATATCCCCCATAATTCAATTAGCTCTTCTAATATAAAAACTAGGAGTTAAACTAACAAATATTTTCTTTATATAAAACCCAGTATAATATAAATGGAAGAAAGGGAGTTTCAATTGCTCTCATCTTCTGTACCTATTACTCCCTCAACACTTTAGGATTTTATATAATGGAAATATTAGAAACATTGTAGAAAAGCTTCAATTCTCCAACGGTTATGAAGACAAGACAATAAAAGGCCTTATAATTAGGAGTTAATGACAATAATGAAAGTGAGTCAATTGTCAAAAGTTTAACGTTAGATCAAAAACAATTTAATAGCCAATCAATTCTATTAGAGCAAAATATAACATTTACCATAATTGGCCAATAGTTATGTCAATTGTGAGTTTGTTTATAGAATAATATCTGATTATATTTGATATATTAAGCATATCAAATACTTATTTAAGGAATAAATCAAGAGAATATTTTCTTTAGATACTAGAATTATTTTTCAAACAATTCCCTACATATCTCAAAAGAAATTTTAAGGAATAAAATGAAATGAAAAGTTTTGATGGATTTTTACTTATGAGTCTAATGCATCAAATTTGGTGTCCATAGACTATGAGCCAGACTTAGATAAAACAAGATTAAACTTACAGAATAATCAGTGAAATTTAGAATTTCTATGAACCAATAATTATTTTATATGTTTAGCGTCTTATTCTATCACATTATACTCGCACAATCTTTGTCGTTATCACAGTTTTGCGCTAAGAAGCCATGCGCGGGTCCTAGTATTCATGAGTGCTCTAGAAATCTGTCACAATTTCATAGAATTGGCACCACTTCACACTCATATAAGTCCAATCATCAAGTGTATTCTGCAGAGCAATACACCACCTATAAAGGGTATGACTTGGATTAAGAGCTCCAACTCTGCCTCACTTTTCTTTGCAAATTATTACACTATATTCACACATCATAGGAGGGACATAACATTACAGTGTTTACTTGATCAACTACTGACTTGTTGTTACTCATATGAACCTAATTCATGGGATCTCCAATCACATAGGTTGGGTACCATCATTGTTGATCTTCTCAAATTGACTTAAGTCTTACTCCACTCGATGTTTAATTAGTCAATGAATTGATCAGATACACCTTCAACTACACATTATTTATTTATTTACATAAATAGTTCATTTCAGTATAGTATTTTCATCAAATTATATCTCAAACACATATTTAATTTAGTCACATAAAATTAATTTTATTCCAATTAAAATACACACTAAAAATTATCTTAACTACTTGGTCTTATCACCAATTAGTTTCCACAACAACTCTATTAGTTGATTTTTATTTTATGGCACCACCACAAAAAATAACTCATAATTACTAGTGAATTCTTAGATTCACATGGCACAATTGTATCCTATAGTAAAGTATAAAAGTCATTAATAACCAAACGAAATCATATAACATTCTTCAACATAATCAATAATATTTAGTTTTTTTTTTCAACTATAAATCTTATAAAATTCTTCAACATAATCAATAATATTTAGTTTTTTCTTTCAACTACAAATGTTGCATTGAATCACATTAATATGTATATGCAATATTACAACAACATATAATAAAAATAAACTTAGATTGGTCCACAGAATCATATATCACAATCCATTTCACAAGACACCCCTACACTTCCAAAAAATTCATAGTAGGGGAATAAACTTTTCATATAATTCTCATTCGTAACATACAAATTTATAGATTAAATATCAAAAACTTCATCTCTTTATTTGTCTACAAACACTTCTATATATGTAGAGAAAATATTCACAAAAATGATAATCTAAGGTCCCTGAAAGCGTAGAAAAATAAAACATTGAAAATACACATCATCGAAGTTGACATCGTATTAAATTAAAATAAATATTCATTCAAATTTTATTTTATTTTTTATAAATGCATAAGCATCAATCTAGTACACATATTAAAACATGTACCATCTCAAATAATGTCAATATTTAATATGTAGTTTAATAAGAAGAGTTTTTCCATTCTATATAAGAACTTGCGTAGTTCTAGAATAACCAATATATAATTTTTTCTTCTCCAATTTGGGTGTAAGACACATAAATTTTAGTTAGCACAAATGTATTCAACAACACAAAAAATCTAACACTCAATTTCTTACTTTCACATATTAGCTACAAGATTCGCTTGAGAAATGACCACAACAATTTATATCATCCGCTTACACAAATTTATATTTTCGTAAGCGGGATTATCATTCTCCAAATCTTCTTTTATATTGACAGTATGATTACTTAATTTATCAAACACAAATTCTATTAAAATCTGAACATACAATATATCACATACCTTATTAACTTGAACTTTCCTCCATACACATCCAAATCCAACTTGTTGCCTTTCCTTTCATTTTTTTTTTATTTCCCCCAAATTTTCGAGTAGTATCTTTCGTAAAACTAAAGTATAAATATCCTTAAGATTGTTGTAAATTCTTACGAAAAATATCTTCATTACGAACACTTACCGAATTCACCAATGCTTGTACTTCACCACGAACTCTTCTAGGTTATTCTCATAGCATGAGGCGTATCAAATGACACTGTCCTTAAGAATATTTCACCCGGATATGAGTGTATCCCCCATGATTCAACAATCTCTTCTAGTATAAAAACTAAGAGCCAGAAACTAACAAAGATTTTTTTTCATATAAAACCCAGCATAATATAAAATTGAAGAGAGGGAATTTCAATTGCTCTCATCTTCTATACATACTACTCCCTCAACACTTTAGGATTTTATATAACGGAAATATGAGAAACATTGTAGAAAAGCTTCAATCCTCCACCGTTTATGTAGACAAGACGATAAAAGGCTTATAATTAGGAGTTATTGACAATAATGAAAGTGAGTCAATTGTCAAAAGTTTAACGTTAGATCAAAAGCAATTTAATAGACAATCAATCCTATTAAAACAACATATAACATTTACCATAATTGGCCAATAATTATGTCAATTGTAATTTTGTTTAGAGAATAATATTTGATTATATTTGATAGGGGAAATGACATTTTTAATCCCTGTGTTATTGCCTAATTTCACTTTTAGTCCTTGTGATATTTGACTGTGCACATTTAACCTTGAATTAACTAACCTAAGCGATTTTGATCTAATCACTAAGAAACGTTAACTTTGTTAACATATCTTTTACTAACGGAAAGGACAATTTTGGTACTATTAGGTAAAATATTTGAAAATACCTAATTGTACAAAAATTTAAAAGTATTTATGTCGCATCCTTGCTTCATAATCATATGTTATCTTCATACTTCTTTCGCTTTGATGAAAATTAATGGTTTGATCATGAATAATTGAAAGAATTCATATATCTTGATGATAACTTCTCTTTGGTTGTTTTTCTCTTGTGTGAGAACAATTCTAGGGCATTCAAAGTTTGCTTATTGTACCTCCTGAAAAAAAGAAAAAGGATGACGATGAAATTGCGTTATCAGAATGGACTACAATTCACACCAACATGTAAGTACTCTATCTATTTAATTAGTCCATAATTTTGATATTTATTGATCAAGAAAAAGATTAAATATTGATGTGGCAAATCAAAACATAAATACATACTCATTATAACTATTTAGAAGATGTTCTCTGTAGTTATATTTTTATATATATTATTTAATATACATAATTAAAGCTATATTGGTCTTTAGTACTAGATTGATAACAAAAAATATCAAGAAACTACAATGAAAAGCAAAATTACTGATCAACAATCAGTTGCGTTATACTAGTATTAGAAAGCATAAAAATTAACATGTTTATAGTATATATTCTAAACTTGAATGATTACTCACATTTTTTTTATATTGATGCTATTTATTAGAGCTATACAATGAAATATTTTCATCTCACTATAGAGAAAAGTGAATACTAGTACTGCTTATATAGATAAAAGTGAATACTAGTACTGCTAATATGGCTAATATAGGAGAACACACAAAGAGAAAAGTTTACTTTACATTATAGTAGGAACATATTCTTTTTGGTGTTCTGGTTACTTTGGACAATGTCTAGTGATCAACTTGTAAAGGAGAATGAGTCTCATAAACTCTCTCATTTTGATATCAACTTTGCTACATAGTTACAACACTCACACCCCTCGTAGTGGACGCTAATATATATGTAAATATTCAAAGTCTTATTTTTTTATGAAATATATAAGTGAGAGTCAAGGCCTAATTCACTCCTAACACTGTCCCACCTTCATGTTTTCTGAAAAAAAAGTATATAAAAAGAAGTTTTCAAAAGTTGAATAGCAATACAAAAATTACAAGTTGACAACTCCTTTTTTAAGGACATTAGTTGCACAATTACTTAATAATTCAAATTCAACAAACATTTGATCTTGAAAGGACTAGTTACATTTTGTTGTTGGATTTATATGTTTCTTTTTGTATTTTCTGTATTGGTGATGTTTGTTACATTAACACTAAATATCATATTTTCTGTTATCGGAAGCTCCAGAAATATACAGTCTTAAATTGCACTATAATGGTCAGTGGGTGTTCGATCACGAGATGAACTGTGTTAGGATCGAATCCACACACACACACTTGATGAATGAAGAACACAAGAACGTTAGAGAGAAAGAAATGAAAGATCTAGAGAGAGAAAGAGAGAAATCAATACTTCGTGGTAACACCCCGTGAGTAAAATTTCACGGCGGTGGGGTATATATATTAATTATTCAGAGTATTTTAGGTTACAGAGAATAAATGGAGAATAAATAGTACAACCTAAAATTTGGTTGAACCGCGAGAACATTAATATATGACAGTACATTGAATATTAATCAGACTCCACAACCTAGCAATTCTCCCACTTGGAGACTGATTCAGTCATCCAAAAATTACATTCTCACAAAAAATCTCTTTATCATCAACATCTTTACCGCACAGCAACATCTGTAGCAACAACTACACAAGACCAACCGAGGTTTTGAATAACCTCAGTTTCCCAACATCAACACATTTCGTCAACATGTCTGCCGGGTTTTTTGCACCCTCTATCTTCTCCAAACACATATCACCATCCTCCACTGCCCTGCGAGCGAAATGGTACCGCCTTCTGATGTGATTTGTCTTCGAATGATAGACTAGATTTTTCACCAACTGTATGGCACTCTGACTATCTGAGTAAAGAATCTTCTAGCTATGCTTCTTGCCCAATTCCTCTAGATAATTTGCCAGCCATATCATCTCTTTCCCAACTTCAGCTATTGCCACATACTTAGCTTCAGTAGATGAAAGAGAAACACACTTCTGAAGCCTGGACATCCAACTCACTGCTGTTCAACCTATGGTGTAAATGTACCCGGATGTACTCTTGCTCGAGTCCACATCCCCACCAAGATCAGCATCCACAAAACCTTGTAGAGTCACCTTGCCTTTCCCAAAACATAGTGAAGTACTGGATGTACCTCTCATATATCTCAGAAGCCACTTCACAGCTTCCCAATGCTCTTTCCCCGGGTTCGCCACGTACCTGCTAACAATTCCCACTGCATGTGCTATATCAAGTCTCGTGCAGACCATAGCATACATCAAACTTCCAACTGCTGAAGCATATGGAACAAGTGCCATATGCTCACGCTCCCCGGCTATCTTGGGTGGCTGCTCCTTTGACAATTTAAAGTGATTTGACAATGGAGTAGTCCTGGATTTAGCATCATTAACCCTGAATCTGCTCAACACCTTCCCAATGTACAACTCCTGAGATAGATTTAAAGTGCCAGCAGATTTATCCCGAGAAATCCTCATCCCCAAAATCTGTTTCGCTGGACCTAAATCTTTCATCTCAAACGCTGCAGACAACCTTATCTTTAGATTATTAATCTCCCTCATACTAGATCCTGCAATCAACATATCATCCACATACAAGAGTAGAAAGACATATGAATTAGTGTATTTCTTGAAGTAACAACACGGATCCTTTTCAGCTTTGCAGAATCCACTTCTTGTCATGAAGTAGTCAAACTTCTTGTACCACTGCCTTGGTGCTTGCTTTCGTCCATACAAGCTCCTGGTGAGCTTGCACACCATGTGTTCCTTGCCTGGAACCACAAATCCTTCCGGTTGCTGCATATAGATCTCTTTGTCCAAATCTACATGTAAAAATGCTGTTTTTACATCCATTTGCTCTAGATGCAAATTCTCCGATGCAACAATAGTCAACAGAATTGGAATAGAGGTTAATTTCATAACAGGAGAAAATATTTTAGCATAATAAATACCTTTCCTTTGTGAATATCCTTTAACCACTAAACGAGCCTTGAACCTTCTTTTGCCATTTGGTTCAATCTTGATTCTGAACACCCACTTGTTTAACAAAGCTCTCTGCCCTGCAGGTAACTCAGTCAACACCCATGTGTCGTTCTTCTCAAGTGACCTCATCTCATCATCCATGGCTTGCTCCCACTTGGTCGAATCCTCCACCTGTAGGGCCTCATTAAAAGACTCTGGTTCCCGCTCATCAGTCAGCAATAGATAGTGTAATGAAGGTGAATACCTATCTGGTGCCCTGGTGGTTCTGGATGATCTCCTTAACACCTGCTCAGGTGTAACTTGCTCCACTTTAGATTCTTCAGTAGGAGTTGGTTGAGTATCTGTTTCGACATCTCTGGGGTTACTTTTCTCCAACTCAACCTCAACTCCCGCTTGCTTTATAATCTCTAGAACCTTCTGCTCTCTGTCCTTGTACAGGACAGACTCATCAAATATCACGTCACAATGTCTCAGGATCTTTCTGTTTTTGTCATCCCAAAACCTGTAACCAAGCAAATCAGAACCATAGCTTATGAAGTAACACTTCACAGCCTTGGCATCTAGCTTGTCTCTCTTTTCTGGATCAACATGAACATAAGCAGTGCAACCAAAAGTCCTCAAGTGTGAGTACTTGAGTTCTTCTCCTATCCACACCTCTTCTGGAATCTTGAAACCTAAAGGAACTGATGGTCCCCTGTTGGTCAAGTATGCACCTGTGATCACAGCATCCGCCCAAAATGTTTTGGGCAGCCCACAGTGTATCCTCATACTCCTTGCACGCTCATTCAATGTTCTGTTCATCCTCTCAGCAATTCCATTTTGCCTTGCCTTACCAGGAACTGTTCTCATCAATCTGATTCCCTCAGCTGCACAAAATTCCTTAAACTCTGATTTGTCATACTCTCCTCCATTATCAGACCTTAGGCATTTGACTTTCAAACCGATCTGATTCTCAACTTTAGCTTTCCACTTCTTGAAAGTTGCAAACACATCTGACTTATGCTTCAAGAAGTAAACCCATACCTTTCTACTGGAATCATCAATGAAGGTAACATAGAACCTTGATCCTCCAAGTGATGATACTGGAGATGGTCCCCAAACATCTGTATGGACCATTTCCAACCGCACTTTCTTTGGCTCTCTAGGAGTCTTTGTGAAGCTTACTCTTTTCTGTTTGCCCATAACACAGCTCTCGCAAAGACCCATATCAACAGACTTCAGGCCCTCTAATGCTCCTTTTGCAACCAACATCTTCATTCCTTTAGCACTCATGTCCAAGTATGTTGTGCCACAGAGATGAACCGGAAGCACCTTCAGCAACAGCGACCATGTTAATACACCCTGCAGTGGTGTACAAGGTTCCAGATTTTGTGCCATAAGCTACTACCATAGCACCTTTCACAATCTTCCACGAAACTTTCCCAAACTCTGCTGCATATCCCGTGCTATCCATCTGACCAACAGAGATCAGATTTTTCTTGAGCCCAGAAATATATCTGACATCCTCCAATGTCCACTGGTTTCCCGAGGTGGTCTTTATGCAAACATCCCCCTTTCCTTCAATCCTTTAAGGCTTTATTGTCAGCAAGATACACCTTTCCAAAATTTCCAGATTTGAAATTTTGGAACAACTCCCTGCTTGNTTCCAAAATTTCCAGATTTGAAATTTTGGAACAACTCCCTGCTTGAAGACGAATGGAAAGATGCACCAGAATCCAAAATCCATGATTCAACCGGGCTGTTCACACTAAGGATTAGAGAATCCCCAATGTTCTCTGCTGAATTTATAGAATCATTGTCATCTCCAGATTTCTGATTCTATTTTTTCTTTGGATTTGTACAGCTCGTCTGGAAAGTTCCCTTTTTCTCCACAGTTCCAACAAGTTACGTTTGATCTGTTCGGGGATTTTCCTCGATTCTTTGATTTTGATCGACCATGTTGATTTTGGCCTTTCGTCTTACTTCTCCCCCTTCGGTCAATGCTGAGAGCACTGCCCGATGAATCTCCCACTTCTCATTTGCGAATACTTTCGCTAAGAACAACATCACGGATTTCATCAAACTTCATTTTGTCAGATCCACGGGAACTGCTAATCGCAGCAACAACAGTATCCCAAGACTCGGGCCGAGATGACATCAAAATCAATGCCTTAATTTTATCTTCGAAATTAATATCCACAGAATTGAGTTGACTCATAATCATATTGAACTCGTTTATATGATCAGAAACAAATCCATTTTCAGACATCTATAAATTGAACAATCTACGCATCAAATATACCTTGTTCATCGCCGATGGTTTTTCATACATGTTTGACAGTGCCTTCAACAGATCGGACGTAGTCTTCTCCTTCACGATGTTGAACGCCAGGTTTCTTGACAAAGTCAACCGGATCAACCCTAGAGCCTGGCGATCCTTGAGCTTCCACTTCTCCTCCGTCATGGATTCCGGCTTCACCCCGGTCAACGGTTAGTGAAGATCTTTCTGGTACAGATAATCTTTGATCTGCATCTTCCAGAAATTGAAATCAGATCCATCAAACTTCTCGATTCCAAGCTTCAAACTATCCATCTTCAGTGATCGTATTGAATATCCTTAGCTCTGATACCAGTTGTTAGGATCGAATCCACACACACACACTTGATGAATGAAGAACACAAGAACTTTAGAGAGAAAGAGATGAGAGATCTAGAGAGAGAAAGAGAGAAATCAATACTTTGTGGTAACACCCCGTGAGTAAACTTCCATGGTAGTGGTGTATATATATTAATTATTCAGATTATTTTAGGTTACAGAGAATATTAATCACTCTCCACAACCTAACACTATGTTGGTGGACAGATAGCCTACTACAACTACTGTAAGAGAGGTGAAAATTCTATCATTCAAATGATACAATGTATGAAAAAGTTGAAAGTCGATGATAGAAAAGTGAAATTTTGGTTTAAGTTTGGACCTTATTTTAATATAACCTTAGGACTTTTGTCAACTGATATAGATATATACTATATTATCCACAAAGTTCCTGACAGTAGAGAGGTGAAAATATTTGTGGAATACACAGATGAAGATCAATGGACCTACGATGTGGTTAATAATGAAGGGGCTCGACTTCAAGGTGAAGAGAGCTTGGTAGATGTTGATGTAACAGAGGAAAGTGATGCCACAAGTGACAAATGTGAGTAATTTCATGACTCTTATTTTTCCTTGGAAGGAGATGACATGATTTTTGATAAAATTGTCGACTGTACTGTGAGTGGATTGGTGGTAATGAAAAAAAATCAGAGACAACCGATTTAAAGAAAATACTACTGAGTTAGGTGTTGCCTCCAACATGGCTAAGATACTCAAATAACTGTCAAAAGGAAGTTTGTGATGCATCGGATGATGAACTAATGAGTTTCCAAGGAGATTCAGATGATGATGATTCAAAAAAATTCATTGTTTTTAATGCAAAAAAAGATCTAGAAGATCCAAATTTTAAGTTTACACTTAATATGATTTTCAGTAGTAGTAAAGAGTTTAAATGGGCAGTGGAAGTGCGTGCTGTGATGATGAAAAAAGACATAAAGTTCAAGAAAAATGAAAGTAGGAGGGCAAGAGCAATTTGTAACGTATCAAGCTGCAAATGGTTTATATACACATCAAAGGCTAATGAAGATAAACCTTCCATGATCAAACCAATAGCCCTGATCATTCATGTGGCAATCAAAGAGAAAATAAAACCTTTGAATCTACATTTATGGCTAAGAAATATGAAAATGAGTTCAAATTTAATCCAAGTTGGGGTTTGAAAGATTTTCAAGCTCATGTGATGAGGAAGCATAGTTGCACATTCCATAGGCATCAATCTTATAAGAAAAAAAAGGCCTTAGATCTGATTACAGCGACTAGAGAAGAACAATTTGATATGTTGTGAGACTATTGTGCAGAGTTAAGGAGTAACTCAGGGACTACATGTATTTTGAAGTTGGATGATATCCAGAAACAATGGTCAAAGATAGAAAAAGATTTTAAAGACTCTATGTGTGTTTTGCAGCTTGTAGACAAGGATTCTTAGCTGGATGTCGACCTATAATAGGGGTTGATGAGATAATTCCAGCATTTGATGAGATAATTCCAGATGTTGCACACAGGTTTTGCGTGAGGCATCTGCACAATAATTACAAAACTGAAGGGTTTGGAGGACAAGCATTGAAAGAAGTCCTATGGAAAGCTGCCAGGGCAACTATAGAACCTGAATTTTCCAAGCATATGGAAGAAATGTCAAAGATAGATATAGATGCCCCTAAGTGGTTCATGAATAAGCCGCCCATTCACTGGTCAAGAGATTTTTCTCTTCATTCACAAAGTGTGACATGTTATTGAATAATATGTGTGAGTAATTTAAAAACGTACTTCTACCAGCAATAGACCAACATATTATGATGATGCTTGAATCAATAAGTATTTATATGATGTCAAGGCTTCAGAATAATAGAGATTAGATGATAAACCATAGCCACATAATCTGCCCAGAATCTTATTGAAGCCAGAGAAAAATAAGGATAAGGCTGTTGAGTGTATTGCCATTAAATCTGATGAATTTCATTACCAAATTGAGGAAATTCATCTAAGATTATTCTATGTTGATCTTAAAGAGATGAGATGTCCTTGTAAGAGATGGGACTTAACGGGGATACCTTGTAATCATTCAATCGCAGCTATATGGGTTAAGAAGGATGAACCTGAAAAGTATGTTCATGACTATTACACGATTGAGTAGTATATGAAGAGTTATTATCCATATATTTTGTCAATTAATAACTTTGAGCAATGGTCTAAGACGGGTAGAACCACCACTGCTACCCATATATAAAGCTCAGCCAGATAGACTAAGAAAACTAAGAAAGAAAGGAAATGATGAGACAACTCAAAAAGAATCAGATTCTGGAAATATTATCCTTTTAAAATCGTCAAGAAAGGCAAATAAAAAGAAATGTGGATTGTGTGGAAAAACAAGACATAATAGTAGAAAATGTCTTATTCTTATAAAAAACAATCGATCCAAGGTTCAACAATAACAAGTTCACCAGGAAGTCAACAAAGAAGGTTCATCTACACTTAATAATGAAACAGAAGTAAGTTTTCAAAATAAGTTGATTCCCTTTACTATATATTAAGAATAGCATTACTAAAAAATGTTATTTCAATGTAGGTTTCAAGCACTCTTATTGATAGTATGGCATCAGTACAGTCCAACTTCTCATTTGTGACTAAAAAAATTGTAATTATCATTGACATTGTCTATTTATGTTGTCTGTATTGAACTTTACTAACTTAGTTTATTTTATTATGTACTGTAGGCCAGTCAACTTAACAAGCCAAGGGCGCAACCTCAAATCCCAATGAGGAGTTATGCATTCATTTAAAAGAAATTAATGAGCATTCTAGAGAAGGTACAAGGCAACATTTCATCCAGAGAATGGGAAAACAATATGTCCCATTATCAAGCTTACATGGTGCGCTTTCTAAAACTAGCAAGAGAGTGGGAAATAGAGCATATGCTAAGAAGAAAAATGTTCCTTAAATACAAGCCAAACATTTTCTCATGACAATGGGTGCATGATTTTAGATTGTTCTCTTTCCAATTGACTTTGAAGTTGTTTATTTGGTGACATGTTTTTGTTTCCTTTTAAAACTAGATGTAACTTAAACAATTTGTTTTAGTTCTTGATTTGAACTTTTTGTAGATGGCTATTACAAGATCACATGCATCAATTCATTGTTTTAACAATAAAAAGATTGTTATATTTCTACATATATAAAAAATATTTTGAAAGATCACTGGAGTAGATTCACAGCCTAAAACTTGACCCTTCTCTCTCTTAATTTATGTTCCGGCATCTACATGTAAGGTGGCTTGTACAAGAGTGAAAAGGGAGAAACCTGAGATTGTGGCCAACTCGTCATCAGTATCTTCCGCAGAATCTGTCTCAAAAGAACCACTTTCAGTATATTCTTCATACCCAAAGCATTCTGTTCACATAACTTAGCAGGATGAAAACCATTAACTTCACGCTTCAATGTTAAAAGTTCCATCTGTGCATGATTATTCTCTTCAATAGTCAAAGATTCTGTAGGTTCTTCGCCCAAATTACACCTGCTTTTCTTTGCAACTCCTGGCTGCTCATCTCCCGTATCAAAGATGCAAACAAATAAATTTTCAGTACTCTTCAAACCTTGAGCAAGAAGGCAACTCCTATCACTTTTTTTAAGGCAAAATAGAGTAGACTTAAAACATGTTCACAACGAGTTTGTCTTATAACATACAATAGATTAATGAAGTTCGTGATTCCCATAACATATAAAAAAAGTAGTAGTTAGACTATAAGCTCCATAAAAATAAGTTCACAACTGAAATTCACTTACTTAAGGCATGGTGTATATATGTTCTCAAACACATAGCTCCATTTGAGAAATCAGAATGTCAATGATATCTGCATAAAGTCACTCACCATCACAGATTCTAGTCCCGACAAGGGTAATGGGAACGTGCTTCTCTCCAATACATTTCTTATTGGCTTTCATTGGATATGAAGCCCGATATCTGACTCCGATATCACAACCATTGATTTCGTCTCCCGCATTTACATACCATTTAAGTTAATGCAAAACTCATATTACAATCTTACATCAAACAACCCCTTAAGTTAATATATAGAATCAGTTTTTTTCACAATCACACTTTACAAGCTATTGTAGTACCAACACTTTTAAATGCATATTGTCTCTTCAAAATCAAGATAAATAATTTCACTCGAGCACATTTTACTTATTTTTAGTGAGATAGGACATTTGAATGTTGATAACTATTAGTTTCACTATTAATCAATCTGCAATACTACAAAGGGAAAGATACCTTCGTAAACGACAAGGATCCCGTTGAAGATCAAGAGATAAAGCCATTATTGGACCTGCAGGCTCATACCTTTCATTTTCAGCAGCTTAAAAAGGGGTTACAATAATTTTAAAAGGGATACAAATAGATTTAGGCAAAAGAAATCCCCAAAACTAATTCATCACGCCCATACTCAATCACATCAACTAAATTAGAATTGTCATACACACATCATTTATACTTTAGAAGAAAATATAACCTTAATTATGTAAGTGTATTACCTGAAGAACCAAAATCGCTTGATCGAATCGATAAGGCAAAATCGAAAAGACTTAGCTCATATCTTGAGTTGAGAAGAACTGAGAAGAAATCTCACAATTATTCATTTGTACCCTCACTAACATATATTTTGATCTATAAACTATATGTTAAAAGCATCACTTCTCTAAGTGAAACAAAAACTTCTTGAATAGTGCCAATAATTTATCTGTCCACACTATATGACAGATTCGAATTTAAGATAGTCGTAACCATTTATTGCACTGAGTGCTACATCATATCAAATATACCGTCAATAACTATTTTGATATCGATTCCAATACGACATTACTTATCGAGATCTCTTCATTTTTCATCATTTTCAGGTACCTGAACCTTTGCCAAGTTTTTATGAAATGTGATGTCATAGTTCTCTTTCAAAGCACTTGCCTCATTAGCAATGGCGATTTTGATAATTTGTTCTTCTCATTTATCAAGGAGTTTTACATTTGGAATCAATTGTTCTATTACTCTTCAAGCATACCATAGACTCTTTCCTTCAAGGACTATTTATTGGAGCATTTACAGCTTAATCAAAATATTGGATCAGCAAATACACCTGACAAATTACATGCAACATTTTGGAAATGAATTATCTTTTGAACTTTAAGTTCACACTTTTTAACGAGTATCTAGATAATTCACTCGACGCATAATTTTCAGCTGCTAGACATATCTCCCCCTAATGTTAGAAAATCTAACATTCACCCTCAACGTATCCATCTTGGTGCGTGGAGCAACAAAATTATATGTGCACGCATCAAATTTTTTAGATGAAAATTATTTTGTTCCTGACCCTGAAACAATTGTGTTGATAGAACCTTATTGGCTTGATGCATACATGTTAAATAAACTCATATCATACCAAATTTTATTTGAGAGATTTGTTCTCATAATCAATGGTCTAGCTATAATTGGAGGCATAGAATTTCCGCTAAGCCAACCACCATTATACACATGAATTTATAGTTTGTAACTGTGCTCTTAATTAGTAATTCGAGCAAATAATCTTACAAAAACCAATTTGTAAGCTGATACAAATACACATGTGACCATACCATAGATGCATCTATTAAACCATAATAGTAAACGGTCCACATGGTAGGTGAACGAGCCCATATTCACCTTTTGATACGTTCCAAATAATTTTAGGGGATACAATCCCAACGTTAGCTGGTACAATGATCATTTTATCACGAGAATGAGCTACAAAAGATCTTGAAGAATTTTTTATTTCTTCTACATATAGCTACGTGAATTCTCAATTTCTTTTGCATCACATTTGAATCAGAATAGCCAACCGATTATGCCAACTGATATTTGTTCAAGTAAAATTCTAGTTTACTTTTTGCATGTGATTCCATCCCTATGCCCGTATTTGTATACAACAAACAACGAAAAAATGGATAATCTTATACGTAAATATTTATTACCCACTTTGATTGTAGTAATTTGAAGATATTGAATCTTCCCATAATTTATAGTCTCAATATAATATTTGTTTTTAATTCTTCCGAAACATAAAAGGTTTATTTTGAGACTTACAACAACCCCAATATTTTGAATAATTTCATTCTTCCAAATAGTAACAATTAGCCTTTTCGGAACTATCAATTAATTTTGTGTACTACCACATTTTTCACAATGTCATTCTTATGGTGACCATCTCCTTCAAGGAGAAAATTTTTATTATTGTCATGATTAAAATTATTACATTCAAGACTTATTTCTAGATAATCAATGACAAATTTGTGTTTCCACACAATAACATTTATTTTGATCATGGCCACAACCTTTACAAGAAAAAGTTTTTTTCTTTCTTTTGTCCTCGAATAGTTCATTTTAAATTATACCACAACATTTCTGTAGTACTCAAAGTATATATATGACCAAAATGACTGTTTATGTCAAAATATTTTCTTTCAATCTCTCAAACCTCATATAGAGGTGAGATGTGACATTCATCCAACAATACATGAACATGTTCTTATCCGTACGAACACAAGTCACATTTTTTTCAAGAAATGGACCATAACCATTTGTACATGTTCCATAAGTTTTTATTAGAAACTCATTGTCATGTTTTGGCATTATGTAACTCACCTCAACATCACTTTAAGAGGTCAAATGTACCAAATGTACTGCTACTTTGTATTCATTTACTTTGATGGAGGATTTACAAAACTTTTTAAATTGGGTTGCGCCAACAACAATGTACCCAAAATGCAACTTTGATGGATAAAACTTACCTTTAACAATTATCTTTACATTTGAAGGACCATCTTAAGAAACAATATGTCCAATAACCTTTTATACAATTTTAATGGATAAAATTACCTTCACATTTGAAGGAACATCTTAAGAACCCATAATGTTCTTCCTTTTAATTACCACAATAATGACCATGAACATTTTACCATACCCATGTTTATACATTCAACCACTTGTCATTTTTCAGACAAATTAATACACTGCTACCACATTCACATAAGAGAATGGAGCAAATTTATTGGGTACATTTCGTGTCTTTCAGTCAAAAGTATAAAACTTTATGTTAGTCATCATTATATCATCACTTTAGTGCATTAGGACTTAAACCCAATGTCTTAACCATATAAAGACACCTTTGGTAATAAATCAATGGGACTTGAACCCAACTTCTTATTATCATGGAGCCCCAATACTTTAACTCGATGTCTTACTCACTTGTTGCGGTGAAACCTGAATTAACCGTCTTACCCTCAATAAAATTACATGATAAGCCAAATATAATAGGACTCACCATTGAGCCTTGAGAAATATTGTTACTTTGTAATTAACATGCACAATAAAATATAGAACAAAAAAAGAAAACAAAATGAAAATATTCTCAAAAAGGTATGTACTAATCTTAAACTTGTCAAAACAGAGAGTTACATATAGCATTATCTTATGTTTGGTGCATAATGATTAAGTTAGTGAATTATCATTATAAATCAAAGAATCAATTGCACACTAAGAAAATAATAATTTCAATTACACTAAAATAAAATTGTTTACTACCACCACCCCTTTTTCAATTTCCATGTGAACCCAAAATATTTCGCACAAAACAAAATAAATTGAAAGCTTATCTATTTACCAAAACAGTGAGCATAATCATAAATATAATATAAATAAATTTCACATACAAAAGAAAGTATATATAATCATAGGTGAAAAAAAATGCACAGTAACAATAATAGTAATCATTTATCTTGTTCATAAGTAAAATATAAAATAGATTCCACAATAATTTACCTTGTTTTTGAGAGAAAAACAAACACAATTATTTTACCTTATTTTGTTTACTTTGCTTCAATCTTTCAATGGTGGAACAATCATGCTGATAACGTGTTGTAAAACTCAAGAACAAAAGATCAATAGAAATATAAAGAAAAGAAGAATATAAGACAAATGGAACAATACAAGATAACAATCTTTCTTTCAAGTATTCACCAAATCTTCAAGTGTGTACAATATGAACCCTTATGCCACTATTTATAGTGTAACATAGAGGCGTGCAAAAGGTTAGTTATAAACATGAATATAATGGGGAGGTTATGAAAGTGAAAGGTTACAAGAATAATGGTTATAAAATTGGATGTTAAGGAGGTTATGATTATCTTCATAATGGAGGAGGTTATGGAGTAATTTCTTGGTGTAATGGACATCCACAATATATTATTTTGTAACATAATTCTAATAATTTACTTTTTTTTCTCTATAAATTCAATTATACTTAATTGAAGGTATGTTTTTGTTGTTAAGGTATTATGTTGTTGTTGTTCCTTGTTAAATTATTTCTCTAAATTAGGTTAAGTTTAGAATGTGTTAATAAATATGACAATTTCTTCGTCTTATTAATTTGGTTATTTACTTTCACTTTCATTTATATTTTCCCGTCCTTGTAAAATAAATTCAATTATTTACGATTGAACTTTTCAATTTCAATATAATTTTCCTAAATTAGCCATTTGGTTTTGCCTCGTTGAATTGATCAATATATTTGGAAGTATGTTCTTTGCCTCACTAATATATGAATTTCACTAATTAAAGAAACTTCTTTTCATAAATTTATTTTATCATTCGGCCTTCAAGTTGATTGTGTTGTTGCTCAGTGAAACCAATGATATAATCATGTGAACTAATTCATAGTATATAAACTCTAAAGCAAGTTCCAAAACTTTCCAAGGATTTTGAGGATTTAAAGTGAAATAAAATTTGGTCTTGCAAATACGAACTAATGATTTTCGTTTTCTATATTATTTGATGAATGAAGGGAATCTTGCCATATTAAATGGATGGTTTGAACTAAGTCTAGGCTAGACAAAATAATTTGTCTAAGCAAATGACCCAATTAATAAATGATTTGTGCTGGGCTTAAAATAGACCATAACTGAATTTTTCAACTCTAACCAATTTTTTAATAGTTTTTTCTCGTTATTTGTGCAATTACAATACAAAGTAATTTTTCTTACAACTATATTTATTATGTCCAAGATAAGAGTATGGTCTTTAATAAGGAATTCCATAGTTATTAAGGATTCTCAAGAAGAGGAGGATAACTTTTTCTAGGAGACCAGATGAGTAGTTATGTATATGTGTATTAGTTATAGTACTTGGGAGGAATAGGAATAAGTAGGCATCTTAGTGTTACTGAGGAGCAATTTAATATTAATTTGATTTGCCGCTTTCTATTATAAGTTTGTAAGTTTGGAAGTATCTATACATACTATTTGAGGTGAGCATGTGGCATGCAGTTCTCATTCTTAATATGACATTTTTTCCACTGCGAATTGCCATTAATCATGATGATAAAGGTTGTTGTGAACGTTGGAGTCTTAGCCGTTGGTGGATCTTGCCATTACTTCTCCATTATTCTTTCTTTATTACTCTTTATAACCTATGTAACATATGGAACTCCTAAGGCCATTATCTTCACTATTTATTATCTCCATTATTTTCCTATACATTGCTAGGAAGACTTCTTGTAGTATAAATAGTGGTGATCTTCATTTGGTTTGGAACACACAACACACAAGAGAAAATCATAGAGTGAAAGAGTAAGTCTAAAAGAGAGTTCTTATTAGTTGAAGGGAGGTGTTCTTTTTTGTGGAGCATTGGACTCAACTCTTGTCCAGAGTTGTTAAGTTATACTTTGTGAAGACTGTTCTATCCTAGATGGAACAAGTCAAAGAGGACTACTGCTGGACCGGTGAAAACATTTGCCGCAGTGGGCTTGAATCTCCTTAAAGAGTGCGAGATATCTGCGCCTCATCCCGAAGAGATTTTATTTCTTCATTTCATTTTCAGTTGTAATCTTGTAAGGAGATTCAATATGGCTACAATTGAAGAAATAGTGTATGTCAATATGGGAGACCTTAACAAGCCATTTCGGTTCAATGGTAACCATTTTAAGAGATGGCAGGGTAAAATACTTTTCTACTTAAGTCTTCTCAATGTTTCTTATGTGTTACCTGAGAAGAATCCTAATAAAGAAGACATCACCTCTCTGAATGATGATGAAAATATTTCTCATCTAGAGAAAGTGGAAAAGTACGATGGTGATTCCTATAAGTGTCGGTATTATATTCTTAATTGTCTGTCTGATAATTTTGTGATTATTATGGTAGAACTTACTCTAGTGCAAATAAAATTTGGAAAGCATTGCAGAGTAAGTATGATACCGAAGAAGCTGGAGCAAAAAAATATGTGGCTAGTAGATTTTTTTGTTTTCAAATAGTGGACAACAAATCAGTGGTAGATCAAACTCAAAATTTCATCATGATTGTTGGAGATTTTAGGTCCGAAGAGGTCAAAATGGGAGATAACCTTCTTGTTTGTGGCATAATATATAAACTTCCACCTTCCTGGAAGGAATTTCAAAAAACTATGCGCCACAAACAAAAGGAAACTTCTCTTGAAGCCTTGATAATGAAAATCCGCATGGAAGAAGAAGCAAGGGGCCAAGATGCTCTTCTACAAATAGAAGAGAACAACATCATAACGAAGGTAAGTTTAATTACTTTGAATTGCTACTCCTGAAACTCACAAAAGTACTTCTTTGAAGCCTAAGAAGAAAAAACTCAAGAAAAATAATGGTAGACCTCCTAAGGAAAATAATGATGAAAATCACCAAACACAAAATCAATAAGTTCAAGAAAAGGGACCATGCTTTGTTTGTGGCAAGAGTGGACATATTGCTCGATTTTGTAGATTCCAGAATCGTGGTCCTATCCCTAAGGCAAACGTTACCGAAGAACCTTTTGTGGCGGTGATTACCGACATAAACATGGTTGAGAATATTGATGGATGGTGGGCTGATTCTGGTGCAAACCTTCATGTCTTTTTTGAGAAATACTGGTTTAAAAAATATACTCATTTTGAGGATCCCAAAATTATCATGCTTGGTGATTCTCAAACTACTCAAGTTCTTGGAAAGTGAGATGTCAAATTGTGTTTTACTTCTGGAAGGGTATTAACTTTAAAAGATGTACTTTATACTCCTTCCATGAAGGTATTAACTTTAAAAGATGTACTTTATACTCCTTCCATGAGAAAAAAATTTGATGTCTAGTTTTCTTCTTAATAAAGTAGAATTTCAACAGATTATTTAATCTGATCAATATGTAATAGTAACGAAATGTGGGAAGGGGTATGCATGTGATGAGATGTTTAAGTTGAATGTTGAAATGAATAAAACTTCTACTTCTGTTTATATGCTTTCTTCTAACAATTTTTGGCATGCTCGTTTGTGTCATATTAATGATCGTTATGTTGGAATCATGAGTAGTTTAGGATTATCCCAATGGTTAAAAAGAATTTTTAAAAGTGTGAGACTTGTAGTAAAGCTAAACTCACTAAAAGGTCTCATTTTCAAGTTGAAAGAAAAACTGATTTGTTAGAATTAGTTCATATTGATATTTGTGACCTTGGTTGAATTCTAACTCGTGGAGGTAATATATATTTTATCACTCTCATTGATGATATTTTAAGTTTACATATGTTTACTTGATGAAAAATAAAAGTGATGCTTTTAAAAATTTCAAAACTTATCTCCATAAGGTTGAAAATCAGTTTGAAGAAAAATAACAAGAACTAGAAGTGATAGAAGCCGCGAATATGAATCAAATGAGTTTAATTATTTGTTAGATCATTGGAAATAATTCATGAAACTACTCCTCCTTACTCTCCTTCATTTAATAGAGTAGTAGAAAGGAAAAATAAAACTTCGGTTGAATTGACTAATGCCATGCTTATTGAGTCACATGCACCTTTGAATTTTTGGGGTGAAGCTATTTTAACTGCTTGTTATGTGTTGAATCGTGTGCCTCATAAAAATTCAAAAACTAGCACCTTTTGAATTGTGGAAAGTTTACAAGCCAAGTTTGGGATATCTAAGAGTTTGGGGTTGTCTAGCCTTTGTGAGGCTAATGGATCCCAATATTATAAAGTTGGGTAAGAAAGTTGCTACTTGCTCTTTTCTTGGTTATTCTTCAAATAGTACAACCTATATATTTTTTAATCTTGAAGATAATATTGTGATATAATCAGGTGATGCTATTTTTCATGAAAATAAATTTTCTTTTAATACTAAAAGTAGTGAGGGTCAAAGAATTGAACAAAATATTTTGTCACTACTTAGTTCTTCTACTTCTACTTTGAAAAATAAAGAATTTAATGATTTAAAGTTAAAACGAAGTAAAAGAGCTAGAGTAGAAAAAGATTTTGGTCCATATTTTTATGTGATTAATGTTGAAAATGACCCTGTAACTTTGAAAGAATCAATATCATCACATGATTCTATTTTTTTGGAAAGAGGTTGTAAATGATGAAATGGAATCACTAATTTCTAATAAAACTTGGAATCTAGTTTATTTACCACCGGGTTGTAAAACTATTTGTTGTAAATGGGTCTTACGAAAAAATTTAAAATCAGATGGATCTATTGATAAATACAATGCTAGGCTAGTTGCAAAAGGTTCTAAACAACTAGAAGACCTAGAATTTTTTGATACTTTTTCTCCGGTAACAAGAATTACATTCATAAGACTCCTAATTGCTACTACTGCAATTTTTGATTTGCAAATTCATCAAATGGATGTAAAATTGTTTATTTAAATGGAGACATAAATGAAGAAATTTATATGGATCAACCCGAGTGTTTTGTTGAAGCAGGCCAAGAAAGCAAAGTATGTAAACTTACTAAATACCTATATTGCTTGAAACAGGCACCAAAGCAATGTCATGAAAAATTTGATTCCTGCATGATTGAAAATGGTTTTAAAACAGATGAGAGTGATCAATGCATCATCATAATCGTTGGAATAATTCACATGTGATTATTTTGCCTATATGTTGATGATTTGTTGATCTTTGGCTCTAACATGAATGTTATTGATGAAACTAAAAATGTTCTTAGAAGTCATTTTGATATGAAAGATCTCGGCGAGTTAAATTTTATTCTTGGAATAAAAATAACAAGAACATGTGAGGGAATTTTCCTTGACCAGTCACATTATGTTGAGAAAATTTTGAAAACATATAACTTTCATGATTGCAAGCATGTTGCTACTCCTTTTGATTTAAGTGTTCACGTATTTTCCGTTGAAAGTGAAAATGATGTTATAAATCAAAAAGAAATATGCTAGTTTAATAGGAAGTTTGAGATATGTGACTGATTGCACTAGGCTTGATATTGTATATGCAGTAGAGTACTTGGCAGGTTTAGAAGCAAGCTATGTATTGAACATTGCCATGCTGTAACAATAGTTATGAGATATTTAATTGGAACGAAAAATTGTGGTTTGTTCTTTAAAAAATATCCTGCTGTACTTGAAGGCTTCTGTGATGAGAATTGGAACACTTTATCAGGTGATTCCTGTTCTACTAGTGGTTATGTTTTTACTTTAGGTGGTGGTGCTATCTGTTTGAAATCAAACAAGAAAACTATAATTGCTAACTCTACCATGGAGGCTGAACTAATTGCTTTAGGTTCAGCTAGTGAGGAAGCGAATTGGTTAAGAAATTTGTTGTTTCAAATTTTTTATTTTGAAAAATCAATTCCTCCTATTTTAATTCATTGTGATAGCACCGCTGCAATTAGTAGAGTTCAAAACCGTTATTACAACAATAAATCTTGACCTATAAGGAGGAAACACAGTAATGTAAGATCGTATTAGACTACGACTAATGTTGATTATGTCAAATCTTTTGATAATCTTACAGATCCTCTTACTAAGGCCTTAACAAGAGAAAAGGTCTGGAACAAATCGAGGGGAATGAGATCAAAGCGTACAAATTCTTGAGTCATATATGAGAAAACCCAACATAGGGACTAGAGATCCCATAACCAGGTTCAAAGAGAAAAACTAATCATATGATGACTTATTGAGAAAAATGCACTATCTTGTTATTCCCTCCCTATGATGTGAGTGGCATTGTTTCCTTTAGTTTGTGAATGTTGAATTGATAAAACTCTAATGAATATCTGTAGCCCGTACGGGTGGAGTGTTAATCTTATATGAGCACTCTCGACAGATTTCACCTATGTGATCTGTGGAAGTAGGTCGTTTCCTATGAGAGTGGGGCTTATTCTTAATTGCACTCATGAAACCGGGATAGCACATGACCATAACGTGCTGGCTTTAAAGCTCATGTCAACACCTTGATTACTATGTGTGAGGAGTGATATTTTATTTCCCTTATGCAGTCATAGTTCAAGTCTGAGATGACTACGACTCTGGAGTAAAAGTTACTGTGTCACTAAGTGGAGGTTCAATGTAGAGAACACCTTCATTATGCATGGTAGTCTTCCTTTAGCTGATAGACTCTTTTAATTAATATTAATATGAGTGGGGGATTGTTAGTGAGGAGCATTCTAATATTAATTTAATTTGCATCTTTCTATTATAAGTTTGTATGTTTGGCAGTATCTATATATACTATTTGAGGTGAGCATGTGGCATGCAGTTCTCATTCTTAATATGATATTTTTTTCCACTGCAAATTTCCATTGATCATGATGATAAAGGTTGTTGTGAACGTTGGAGTCTTAGCCGTTGGTGGCTCTTGCCGTTACTTTTCCATTATTCTTCCTCCATTACTCTTTGTAACCTATGTAACATATATAACTCCTAACACCATTATCTTCACTATTTACTACCTCCATTATCTTCCTATTCATTTCTAGGAAGACTTCTTGTAGTAAAAATAGTGGTGGTCTTCATTTGGTTAGGAACACACAACACACAAGAGAAAATCATAGAGTGAAAGAGTTAGTCTAAAAGAGAGTTCTTATTAGTTGAAGGAAGGTGTTCTTTTTAATGAAGCTTTGGACTTAACTCTTGCCCAAAGTTGTGTATATCCCAATCACAAATTAGAAAGACAAAAGGAGCAGTCAGAATAAAACAATATTTCGGATGTTTTAGCTAACAAAAAGAACAAAAAATCACAAGGATTATTAGATTAAAAATGAGGATCTTACTTGGCAGCTTTATGGGTTAATTGCAGTTATATCAATTCCTTGTGGTTCAATCTGCATTGAGCATGTAATTACTTAGTAAAATCAATATTTTTCGATGAGTTCAAGATTGGTAAGTTTTATATCTAGGCCTTACCTAGAGATACGATTGTGACAATGGGTGTCGAGTTGAAGAAGACTTCATTGAGAAGATACTTATCATATGAAGGTGCAATCTTACATCCACAATCTCTCGAACAACGAGACAGACAAGGACATTGTACTGGGGAAGTCGGAGCACTCATAGAGCATTGCATCTTGGGTGTTAAATGTGTAATAAAGTTGAGGCCTTTGATAGGAGTTTATGAAGGACACATATTAGGGTAAGCGGTTAGTTAGATTGTTGAATTGTCTCACTTTTTATTTTACACTAATAGTCGTGGTATTAGTTTGGTTATTAGTTACGGAATTTTACGCTTCCAATATTTTTTTTCTTATTATGGCTATTGTTTAGGATGATTTTATAGGTTATCTACCGATTTGATAGGACTTTCTATATTTTTTATTTCTTTCTATATAATGTGTTGGTCTATATTTTTATTCAGACGGGGGTCTATCGAAAACGACTTTGTACCTCCGTGGTAGTTATACGATATGTGTATACACTTTATCCTCTCGGTACCTAAACCTACAGTTAATTGGAATGTGCACTTTTGATTCCTTTGTTTGTGAATGTTCCCAAATTTAACATAGTGATTAGTTGTACAATTACTTAATTGTCTATGCGTTATGTTAAATTTGTATTGTTGCTCAACGTTTGATTATAATATAATTTTAAAAGTAGTTTATACAACATATGTCATACATATACTAAAAACACACATTCTGATTACTTAAAACTAAATATGATTCGTCAAATATTACAAGGATCAAAATCATAATATACCTATATTTTAGAGGTGGAAAATGCTATTTGTCCAAAAACTACTAATATTTCTTTCTCTTTCTACATTTTATTATTAACTCATAATATCTTATTTTTATGTAATTCATTTTTGTTTTAGATATTTCATCAAACTAAAAATGAGAGATCCATTAACAATGATCTTAGAAAAAAATGAAAGATTTCTTTGTGAGAATAACGCAATGAAAAAGGCAATGGAGAAAACAATGTACCTAAAGTGTGATGGACCACCCATTGGAAAAGAAGAAAGGACCCGTATATTGAAAATAGAAAATCAAAGGTTGGGAACAAGTAATCCTTTTACTTATACTATTTATTTTAGTTTATTTATTTTGCTATTTATTTATTTATCTTAAAAGAATTACTTATATATAACAAAAGACGAGGGAGATTCGTTATTTGAACTCGATAGACCAATCTGGGATTTAAGGCATTAGGCACCTAACTCAACATTGCACTTAGAATTTTTGAATGAAGGGGGTTAGATTTACGACTATTGCATTGGACCGATGGATAAGAGAGCTAAGCTGGCTAAAAAAGCACTTGGGTGCCCTACATTTGTTTTTTTGAAGTTTTAGTCATCTTTTACATAATATATATATGCATTCCACCTTTAAGATATCTAGGTGGATGCAAATTATAGACACCGAGTTCATTTGAATCCCGTAATTTTTACACAAAGGATAGATACATGAAATAATAACTATTTTTTTAAAAAAAAAATTGTATCTGGATCCATAATTTTATAAATACAATGAATTAAGCTTTATTTGCCTACTACAAAGGCTTGTGACATCTACCCCTTACATGATGTCAATCCAAATTTGTGGATGTCCTAATGTGGGTACTGAAAACTAGGTTAAAATACCCCCCCCCCCACCAAGGAAAGAGTTAAATACCTAAAATATCTTAACCCGTTAAGTTTAGATCTTGAATTCATTTATGCCCCATACGTATGAGTTCCGAGTTGCACCCGCCCTTGAGAAGAGAGATAAGTTGAATGAAAAGAACTTAATTTATATATATTTATAAAAACTTAATTATGTACTCTTATCCTTTTTAGGTTCTCAAATCATGTTTATTATAAATAATGCATACATGTTGTTATGAGTAAGTTAACTTAACAATTTTTTTGCGGTATGAAAGAGTATCAAAACTCATATTAAGTGTTCCTGAAAGGCCTTCTATGATGGTTTCAAATTTAGCACCATGAAAATCAACTCTTAGATGTCCTCCACCCTTTCGTCAGGAAAATAATACTAATAATAGTTTTCAAGCCCATTAAATAAATACTAATAATATTCCAATAATGTCTCCATCACAACAAGAACATTACGAACTTCATCATGATTATAGGAAAAAAACAAAATGTTTGAGATTGTTGTGACCTCTATGAATGAAATGGTTGAACTTTGGAAAAGAAATGATCAAATTTGGGTAGATTCATCAAGTGAAGGGAGGTGTTCTACTCATCGTGAGAGTTATGAAAGAACATTCCCAAATCTAAATCGACCTTATTACCAATCATCAGCTACTCGAATTGAATCATCAAAGGATTGCGAAGTTCTGTCAATGACTGCATGTGAGTTGATCCATAATTTTCTTGATACAGTAAGTTTCTTGAACTCTTTCATGTTATAATTGTTCAACTCATATGTGTGATTACATGCTTTGGCCCTAGAATGATGTATGTCTTTAGAACGTATCCAGTACTAGGATTTAAGGCTTGGTTTGATATATCTATCTATCTATCTATCTATCTATCTATCTATCTATCTATCTATCTATCTATCTATATATATATATATATATATATATATATATATAAAAGATTGTGCATGTGCTAGTCACTTAATTTTGGAATTGATTTTTGAAAAGTAGCTAGTGTTTGAGCATGTGAAAGATCAAATATTGAAAAGTTGCATATTTTATCTCCTCTAGTGGAAGCTAGAGATTTTTTCTTCATACGTTGTTGTAGACAATTTGATCCAACAACATGGATTATGATGGATGTTTCTTATGATCCATTCAATGAGATTCAAAGTGGTGTACGTTCTTATTCTTGGAAGTTTTCTTCTAGTTGTGTAATTCAAGATATGGGTAATCGCCAAAGTAAGGTATGAATCATTTCATCTCCCTAATATCACTATTTATATAAAAGGAAAACTATGTGCCTTAAATTCCCTCTATACACGAGGTCCAATTTACTGGGGTCTATAATATGTATTCTTATCTTGCACTTGTTCATGAGATTGTTTCCACAACTCAAACATGTAACATCTATATCACTATTTATATGAAACTTAGTTTCCGAAGAGTATGCTACGAGAGGTAAATATTTACTGGTACCTATCTCATGATGTATATTGTTCTTATAATATGATATAAGAATCAAACAATATTTATTCTCAGTTAATCCGGTTTTGGATCCTCATGTTATTTTGCTAATTCATACTCCAAATGATCAGCGTTGAGACGTGCATCATGGGTTGTTTTAACTCTCCCCATATCAATTTAGAAAATGATCTTTTGTCAGTTTATAGACTTAGAAAATATCCAACAAACTCATAAGTTATATTTTATGATTGTGTTAGATTCAATAGTCATTTTTAACATGTTAGGAGTCGTCAGACCTATTACTATTCTTCATGTAACAATGTGGAACTCCACTTCAACAGTGCCAAAATGCCCCCCTCTCGACCTCAATCTTTTTTTTGCTAGCTTGAGTTCATAACTTTATTATTTATCAAAACGTAGAGTAATCAACCACTTTTTTTTGAATCTGCTCAAGCACCCCAATCCTACCGCCATAAAGCCATTCGTATAGTGCAGGAGCACTCACACAACTCATACTATGGTGTTCATGTCCCAGATGTTTGAATCTGAACGTGTGAGGATTAATATTTATATACTCATATGGTCCTAATCAGTCCTTGCCTTATAACATCCGCTGCTACAAAACACGAGTTTTCAACATACCTTCCTAATTATTTTCCATCGAGCTAATATTTTGATTATGTTTTCTGGATTATTTTTAGTCTTTCAGGTTACTTGGGTGGAACATGTTCAAGTATATGAAAAAAATCAAGTACATCATATCTTTAGAGACTTGTAGTGTGATCGTCAAACGTCCGGAGCTAAAAGATGGATCGTTACACTTCAAAGGATGTCTGAGAGATATATTTGGCCTTGGGTGCAATATGCCCTACTAGGCATGATTTTAAAGGAGGTTCGATTTTATATTCCTTTTTTATTTATTTACTACCTTTTCAGATTTTAATTTAAAAGGTAAGATAACGATATATGCAAATCTTTCATCACTTCAAGGCGGTTTTCATTAAAAATATAAACCTTTTATAAAAATAACACCATCTTTAGAGGTATGTTCATACATGATATNTTATATTGGACCTTTATCACGGGCCTTAAGATATTATAGTTCTCTCTCGGATTCATCCCTATTTTCTCCTGGATACATTTATTTCCTCT
Source organism: Solanum pennellii (assembly GCF_001406875.1). Taxonomy (NCBI): domain Eukaryota; kingdom Viridiplantae; phylum Streptophyta; class Magnoliopsida; order Solanales; family Solanaceae; genus Solanum; species Solanum pennellii. The sequence continues at coordinate 61,456,817 of NC_028645.1, read as the reverse complement.
TGTATACATATCTATCCCTTCTCGAATTCATCCCTTACCCAAAGTGATATATCATTTTGCAATGTATTGAACAACTAAGGTATATATTCGAGAGGAATGAAAAATTTGAGATTTTTGTAATTGAAAAAATTTATCGAATATGATGTAATTAACCACAAAAGATATGAAATTTATGTATTTTATATTTTTTTTTCTTTAGTAAATAACTTGAATATATTACTTTATAATCTATTTCAAATAGTCACATGACATAAATTTGTCGTTTACAACCTAAATTGAGAAAGTTTAATTCTAAAAAATTCTTTGCAGCAAGAGAATAGAGAATTGTGTTAGATTATGTGTTAAAATATTTCATGCTCAAGGAATATATAAAATATTGATATATTTGAAAAAAATTCATCAGTCTTCATATATATTTGCAAGTGGTATCTATTTTTCAGTATGTTATGATCTTCGTTTTGTGATATTTGCACCATAAGATTTGCAACTGATAAAATACTAATCATTCATCAATCAATTCGTAACGATTGTTTTAAAGTCTTTCAAATCTCTATTGCTTCAACTTAAGTATAATGTATTTGTATTTGACTTTGTCGATAAATTTTGTGATACAAGTTATTATTGTTTTCCATAAATAGAAATACTTAAAAAATTGATTTCTAACTTCACAACAATAAAAACAATCAAGAAAGCAACTTTATTTCTATATATAATAACAATTATCGGAATGTTATATTATTTAAGCATTTATAAAAGAAAATAATTTTTGCCTCCACAAAAACAAAAACAATCATGAATGAAACTTTATTTCTATATACAATAACAATTATCGTAATGTTATATTCTAAATTACATTAATTGATTTTTCTTTTTGATACTACACTTAACATCATGTCGTAAAGAATACTCTAAAGCTGACCCCCCACAAAATATTCGATATACTTTTTTTCAAGTTGTGTTTTTTCTAATTTATTTATTTTTTAGTTTTTTCTTCCTCTATATTTCTAAACAAAGACTTTTTCTATTGACATTTTCTTTTGTTATTCTTCTTTATTTTTTTAACTACTCATTTTCTTTATTTTGAATTTCAATATTCATTAGGATTTGACTGTTAAACGTTGACCTTTTCAAATTTCCTATGTTAAATAGTTTATCATATTTGATATTAAGAAAATATAAATTTTTTATTTTATTTTATGATCTTTCAAATGAATGACATTATCACATTATTGATTTCTTGATAGTCAAACATTCTTCATTCTTTTAGTCATAAAAAATGATATTTTCTTTAAATCATTTAAAAACTACTGATACGTCATTTCGAAGATTATTTTGATAATCAAAATACGAATTTATTTGTCATATTATGTAACATAATATTAAAAATATGTTTAAGCTATATTCCTTTAAAGTATTTCTAGGAACAAAATATTAACTATTCAAACACATTTTATTTTAATTAGATCAAAATTTTCTTTCTAAAATATGTCAAAACAGATTTATTATTGTTTGTAAGAAGTTAATCAAGTAATAGAAACTCTTCATTTAAATAAAATTACAATAATATCCTCATGGACCCATAACAAAAGTTATGACTTGTATAGATTCTTCTAGATTTTCATTTTGACAATTAATTATACAATCATTATTTTACCCTTAAGTGATGCTCGTCTTTCTCATGGCTCTTCTATATATATATATATATATATATA